>NC_080100.1:2685000-2990000 GCF_950005125.1 Chionomys nivalis | reverse complement strand
TCCACCCAGGTCTGCATATCAGATGCATTCTGACAGATGGCACAATTATACTAAGTCATTATCTATGGCCACATTGCCTCGTAGCCAGACAGGGAGGGCAAGGCTTGCTTAAGTTTTTCTTCCCATTAGCTAAGTGTTTCTTCCCACTCTGGTTAACTGTTCATTGATGGAGGGGAGTGGGTGGGGGCGGCAGCCCTGGACATGCTGTGACCCACTTAAGCGAGCAAAGCTGCATTTCAAGTGCTTTTGGAAGCTCACAGTGTGGCTGTCGTGCACACCAGCACAGCTCCTAACATGTGACCAGTTGCTTGAAGTGACACAGCTGGAGTAAGCAGGGGGCAGCTAAGCTCTTCCTCCAAGAGAAACTGCGGTACCCTGGGAGCCCTCAAGCATCCGGAACAAAGACTCACTCCTTGGCAGACTCCACAGAGGGTGCAAAGATGCTGCTTCCCAGCAGCCTGCAGCAGCAGGTGGCAGCATTGTCAAGGCCTGCAGCTGGGCTGCGCTGAGAGTCCATCCCGTAGGGGTGGAGGGGACTTCGACCAATTGTGAATTCATTGTCACTTCCTCTAGGATTCTATTGTCTGCCTGTGACCAAATCTAGCAATTAGCCTCACCGAGCCTTCAGCTGACTTGTCTGAATTAGAGCCAATATGCCCTTTGACTGCCTGCCTCAGCCTGAATTCCTTCACCTTGAATTTGCCAGATGGAGGTATGGAGGTCTTGAGACCACACAGGAAAAAAAAAAAAAAAAAAAAAAAAAAAAAAAAAAAAAAAAAAAAAAAAAAAAAAAAAACACGATGACAGAGCTCGTGGGTTAAAAAAAAACAAGACCCAACAGTAATGATAACAGCAGCCACAGACAGACAGACCAACAGCAAAGCAGAGTGACGTAAAAGGGAGAGAGTTTGGGAGCAAAATAGGCAGTAAATGTAATGTCTTCTTTTAAGGGACCTCAGTGTTGCAAATGGATTAAACACCAGATAGTCAGGGAAAAGAGTCTTCCTCAGTAATCAACCCACCATAGCGGCCTATGCGGTAAGTGCCCGGAGTTCTCACAGCTCACAAAAAGGAGTTTCCAGAATGCAGGGCTTTGCAGAAACAAAATCTGCTCCAAAGACGGCAAAATGAGGGAAAACACAGTCCAGTTTCCCTGGCCCTGATCTGGAGACACAGGGGCAACACTACCAAGGCAATCAGGAGAGGGTGACAGCCCACCCTTACTTACACTTACCTGTGCCAAGGGAGGGGCTGAGCAGCCCTGGGCTGAAGGCAGACTGCCTTACCACTAGTGAGGGCCCAATTAGGCTCCACCGTCTCATTGCGATTGTGACAAGAAATGATTCTTTTTCTTTCCCACGGTTTTAGTGCTGTGCTAATGCACACAGGACATCCCCGTCCTGATTAGACTCTCCCTGGCTTGACAGCCCGGTCATTTGCACATTTTCTCTCCCCCTTTTGGGACACACACACACACACACACACGTGCGTGCACACACATGCACACAGCTTTTTGCCCTCTCTGCCTGAGTAAATTAGTAGTGATTGCTTATATACACTCAATAGTTTTCAAGGGAACGCCTTCCATTAGGGACACATCCGCTGCCACAGTGGAGGCCAAAGCTGACATGCATAGCTGTAGGTGCGAGTTCTGTTTAAAATGACGCCCGGGTGAAGAGCCGGGACTCATTAAATTGGGCAGAGTTTCTCATTAAATGTGCAGATTGACAGTCAGTGCTAACTGTCATTTATAGCTTCCTTACAGTCTCCTAACCCAATAATATATACAGATCTATGTATACACACACACATATATATATATATAAATATGTGTATATGTATATGTATAAACATATATATTTTGCAATATATACATTATACAGGTGATGTTATATTTATATCAAACTATGAAACGATGGCTCTTTTGTGGTAAGTAGCTGCATCATTGTGTGGACCAGACTGTTGTTTGTTCCTGGACTTGCATAGCTATACCCAGACAGGAACACGCCTTTGCAGCTTGAGTCAAATTAATAGATGAAATGGGTAGACCGTGCATTCTACCTGAGACATAGTTAGATGTTTATTACATAGAAACTCACAGCTGAGGCTTTGTAGAATTTTAGCATTTAATCTATGTATGTATTTCACTTTAGCTACACCCAGTAACTCCTTTATGGAAATTTTTTTCTTAATACCATTGGGGAGAGAGGGTCAAAAAATTAACATGTCTTCGTTCTTGGAAAAGTGAGTTGATGGAGGAAAAGGACACACTCATTGCAAAAATATCATTTCTCCTCAAAGATCTGAGGCCCCTAGGTGACACTTCTTTGCATCTTAACATAAAATATGTAATGTAGAACCTTCTGGTATTAGCAGATAGTGCCAGGGTACTCTGCCCTGGGCAGTTTGCAAAGATGCAAGATACTCAACCCTTTTGGGAATGCAAAGAAAATATTTCTTTCTGTATAAATAAAGGGCCCTGATCACCAGTGAGCAAATATTCTGGAAGGCACTGTCAATTTGACATGCCATCTCCAAGCAGAAGTATTTTTCTGAATTAAAAAAAAAAGTTGTGCACATAGCAAGGTGTAAGTACATATTTACATATTCAGAAATGTGTGTGAAAGTTGGGGAAACTGCAGGACCTATTCTTCAAAAACAGTCTTCCAGGGAGGTACCCAAGGACCTGTTCATTATTTAGAGGTCTGTGACTAGGAAGAGGCTTGGGCCAATCCATACCCTGCTGGGATTGAGGGCTCAGGTATTCACTTCCAGGAGTGTGCTCTTTATTAGAAGAAGCTGTGAGCAAGCGGGTGCTCCTCTGCCAGGCGTCCTGCCCTCCCCTCGTCCGCTCTGTGGCAGAAGCATTTGCAGCTGACAAAGCGCTGATCTCCAGCTCACAGCCCCTTCCCTGCACTCTGGCAGGAGCTTAGATTGCTCTTAAGGTAGATCCTCTAAGGCCCCCTTAGCAACTGCGAATCTGAAAGCAGTTTGTCTGAAAGCTTTTCTTCATTCTTTTTCTTCTCATCCTTTCATGGGGAGAAGGCATTTCAGAAGGTTGCTTTGTACCCTTTGTGTGTAAATAGAGATCCAGAGCCGAGAGGAGCCTCAGAGACAGATGGAGAGGTGCAGTGGTGTGCCAGTTCCTGGTGTCACTTGCTGTCTGATTCACACGTCTATCCTGTCTCGTTGTCCCCTAGGGCAGGGAGAAGTATTATGCCGTTTCTTGTATACCACTGACTACCCTTGTCAAGCGCTTTAAAAAATAAATGATTAATAATTTCTGGAAAAAAAATTCACCTTTGTCCTTGGATCTTAAAGTTTTACTTGAATGGTTTTTCTGAGTAGAACATGTGCAGTCTTAAATCAATGGTATCTGCTTGATCTTACATTCATAATTCTACAAGTCAAGCCAAGATCAAAAACAATAGACGCCTTTAGCTATCTCAAATGTTTTGAATTCATATGCTATGAAAGAACCCAGAATATCTAAAAGTATGTACAACAAGGGAACTTGGCAAAAAAATAATTATTTAGAAGGATATGATGAAATCAATGAAAGATCTTTCAGTTTTATTAAAAAGGATTTTTTGAAAATAAAATTGCCTCAGGAATTTCTCATGGTTTTGTGCCCATAGTGGATTTCTTTGGAATATAGTTCACAAGAAAAGGTTAGAGAGGAAATTAAGTATATTCTGTGCAGAGTTTCATTAAACATTGTAATTTTTTAAAGTTTATATTGTCCAATAAGATTGAGACTGGGATATATTATAATAGTGTTGCTTTTAGCCAGTGGGAAGGATAGCTCATTCAACAGTGTTGGTAAAGATGCTATTGACCTTAAAATCCTTAAATGACAAAAATACTAAAACCGTTAGAATTCTGCTTATGTATTCTAAAAATTATGAAAAATTAAGCTATAGATTACTGTGTTGTGTGCACACAATGTCCCAGAATTTAGAAAACAAACAACTCACTTTTAAATTACATGCAAACATCCCCCAATGTCATTGGAAATTGGAATATCTTTTTGATTGGGTTGCAATTTAAAACCATCGTATAAAACTTTATGGAGAGTAGATAATGTAGTGCTTCGGGGTAAATTTATAGCAGTAGAGGTTTATATTAAAATACAAAAGGGCTTAAGTAAACAGGTAAAACTCTTTCATTAAAAATTAGATGATAAAGGAAATTATGTTTAAGTCACATGGGAAGAAAAAACAGTATTTAATATTGCAAATAATTAGAAATAAATGCAGTAAACAAATGAAGAAGAAGAACAATCACTGGAATCAAAATAGATTATCCTTAAAAGAGCAGCGAATATAATTAACCTAAAACCAGACCAATTCAGAAAAATAGATAAAAGCATTGTTACTGTTGTCAAGGCAGGGGGCGCTCCTTCAGGGAGCATCACTGAAGACATGGTTGAAAAGTAGGTGAAGCACTCAGACAGGTTACCAGGTTACAGACTCATGCAGAGTATCCAGTCTCATTGAAGGGCAAACAAATTATATGGATGGCATAGTTTATTAAGTGTATATGTATTTAGTTCTGCCTCTTCCCTGTACTTTGTCATGAGTCAGAACATCCTTTTGGGCAGTGCACTGGCCAAAAAGTACTGCCCAAGAAGCCTTTCTCATCTTTCCATCCTCATCCTTCCCTAGGAGAGCTGATTTCAGAGGGATGCTTTGTCCTAATTGTGTATAAACATAGAGAGATACAGAACAGAGAGAGCAGAAAAGGGAAGCCAAGTGTAAGCTCATCTTCATCTCGACAGAGTCTATAAGGAACACTCTGGCTCCAGGGGCCTCACTGGAAATTTTTGTCAAAGTGTTGATAAGGAAGCAACCACCTCTTGCAGAATACTAGATGAAGATCATTTTCCAGACTATCGTAAGAGTTGAGCACCGTGACTATACACAGATATTAATCACAGGCCTATAGTCCGCACAAAGACATCACTGAAAGTTTCACAAAATCCGAGCAAGTCCAACCAAACCTTCGTAAACCACGTATAAAATTATAATGGCCCAAAGGACACAAGCCTCCTAACACCTGTTAAATCATCAGTATGTTCCTCTATGCCATTACAACAGAGGTAAAACATTTTATCTTCACAAGTGGAGGGAAAACACTGACAAGAAACTAACAGCCATCCCAAGCTGAAACTCAGCAACTTAGCAAAAGAGGGGTCTGTTTCACAGGAAACCCGTGGCTGGCAGCACATCTACACACTGGTGTAGGCTGGAGGATTTCACCTAACACGGACATCAAGCAGTGCCCCTGCTCAGATCTACGATTCAACTCATTATCTGTATGATAGTCTGTTGCTACACACTGCCACAGGCTTGGGAGCTCAAAGTCACCTGCTATTGGCTTCTTCTGCATCTGTGGGCCAGAGTGTGAGCAGCAAGGTTCTTACACAGTGCTTCTCCCTGGAGCCATGGGAGGAACATCTTCCTGGTTATTCGGTCGCTTGACTGGAAGCAGCTGTGGGACTGGAGGACCCAATTGCTCCCTAAATGCACTTCAAGGACTGCTCACACAGGACCGGAAGGCCGACGGCATTTCTCCACCACTGTGCTCCAAATTCAAAGCCACAAATGCTCATCCTTGTTGCTCTTGCAGGTGAGCCCATTCTCTTCTTTCTTATCATCACGACACTTAATGAGTCCTCTTGATTTCCAGTCTCCTGTGCAATTAGATTAGATCTGTCTGATTAATCTGGGATAATGCCGTGACTCAAATCCTTTATCATTCTGTTTTTATTTCATTCTGTTCTTTTGTTTTGAGACAGGGTTTAAAGGTTTTCCTGACACTCACAGTGTAGCTCAAGTTGACCTAAAACTCATGATCTCAGCCTACAGAGTGTTGGAATGACTAATGAACACTGCCTGGCTTCAAAGTCTGTATTCCAAATAAAACCATTCATACATTCATAGTCTCTGGAGATTAGGGGTGTACCACCTTTGGGTGGATTGTAGTTATGGTATCATTTTGTCTACTACTCATTAAGCATACCTAAAATTAAAAGGAAGAAATAAAATGTTCCTCATTGACAGACTAGATGACCATCTGGACATGCGAAGCTTGGATTAGATAGAATATGCGACTTTGATGATCTCTCTTAGAAAGCAGTGTTTAAAGCAGTCAACTGTGTTTTCTATGCCATCAAAACATGATTAGACTCTGATTTTTTTTCCAGCAGGAAGGAGAGTCAATATAGCTAAACCAAAGAGTTAAAATGATGATTGACCTAAAAAAAATTGCTTAAACAAAATTATGGACTTTTGGGCTGGCGAGATAGGTAAAGCACCCGGGTACAATCCTGAGGAACAGTGTATGGATCACCAGAACTGAAGTAAACACTGGGAGGGCAGATTGATCTGCCTTTAGTCTTAGCCCTCAAGAGGCAGAGATGGCATCCCGGGATAAGCAGACTATCTAGACTAGCCACAACAACAAGCTCTACAATATGGTAAGAGCCCTTGCTACAGCATATAACATGTAAAGACTAAATAGCATCACAAAACCTTTTCAAATGTATTTTTAATGTGCTAATGGTGATCAATTTTAAATTATTCACAAAGACTCACATTTATGCTATTTAGTAGGAAGTACTGAAGCCAAGACGATTGCACAAAGAATAAAAACACAAAGAGCAAAGTTAGACACGAGCCAGAATAAGAACAATAGTATATATATATATAATTTACTATCAGACTAAACAAAAAATCATTTAGGTAAACCATTAAGCCAGACCAGAAAATGCCAAAAAATGAAATGTTAGGCACGGTAGGGATGGGACTCTGGTGAGATTAAAAGGAGCAGCACTGCTCAGAGGAAGAGAGGAATTGGGCTGGAGTAGCTTCGGTCCATTCTCCTTGGCCCCTAACTCAATGAAGAAGATTGGCCATACATAGACAAAGGCCTGGTGAAGGAAGTCCCCAAAGAGGCTTGCAGGTTCACTGAGGCAGCCCAGGAGTCGGGACATCAACAGAAAGGCTGCTTGTATCCACTGCTGCATATAGTCTGGCTTAGACAGAGATGGACATGTTTTATCAATTAAGATATGCGCATCTGTTCCTGATTTATTAATTTTTCTAAAATCATGAATGGTTGCTGAATGTTTCCAAATGCCTGTCAACATCTATGGAGATGAGCCTAAAGTGTTTTCTTTAGATCTTTTAATGCTATGGATTAAATTAATATATTTCCTGAAAATCAACTCTATTTGTATCTGGAATAAGCTTCAGTTACTATTAAGTGATTAGGTTTTTAATGTGCATTCTGGTATATTTACTCAGTTTCTACTTCTATTTAGAATTTACAGTAATCTTTGCAATGAAACAAGCCGATGTGTTTGGATAAGAAATCATGACGTGAATACCATTATCCTCACTCGTCAAGTTTGCGTAACAAGGGCAATGCAGTCAGATACCAGAGAAACAGAAAAGATAATTCATTACCCTACAGTGGTGTCCTTTAAAGGTGTAATAAAGAAATGCCACAATACAGAGTCAGTCAATGGAGCGAGTTAGTCAATTTCCACAGGGGAAATTTCCCCACCTAAACTCCAAATATAAAATCAAGAATAATTTTGAGAGGAAATAAGCAACATCTCTTTGGATGAACTTTCTGGCACTGTTGAAAATCAGAAAAGCAGGAGCACAGGAAGAGACAACCAAACCCCCAGGACAGACTCAAAATCAAAGACCTTAAGAGACCCAGGAAGCCTGGTGTGGAAGAACAGGTCAGCAATCCCAACAATTGAGCGAGAGAGGCAAGAAGACCAGGCATTTAAGGCCAACCTTGGCTTCATAGTATAACCTGAGCTACATGAGACCCTGCCACAATGAGAACAACAAAAGCCCATAGATATTCTAGGAATTAAAGGCATTGATTCTGAAACATTACACACACACAATACACACACACACACACAGTAGTTTATTGGTCTGTGTCCCAGGGGTGTATCTTTCCCTGGCCTCTTCTTTTAAATAGCTCTGTCTTCTTCCCAGCTGCCAATCCCTATCAAGATGAGATCTGACAAGCCACACCTTACCCACCAGTACGGAAGGAGATTTCTAATCCATGACCTGAAACTAACATTGCATCCATTAACTTGTTTCCATTGGGTGATTGGTCATAGGGATAAGATACGTCTTGTCCCCACACTTGATGATCCAATCTTGGTTGAAGTAGCAGGGAAGAAGATGGCCAATACTAAAGGAAATGACTACAGCTACTGGGACTAGAAAATCTTAGAAATATCGACTTAGCAATTCCACTCCCTAGAATTAATTCTAGCCATGTCTTTATATAAATTCCAAACCTAGAATAGATCTGATTCTATCCCATGGCGTTTTATAATGAAAATCAGATCAACTCAAATATTTAGCAATAGAGTTCGTGAAGTAATTATATCATTGACAGTGTGTATATGTGGCATATATATGTGTGTGTGTGCTTTGTATGAGTGTGTATATCTGAGTATGTGTGTATTTGTGTATTTATGAGTATGTGTGTATGTGTAGGTATGTATCTCTGCATGCATAGATGTAGGGATAAGTCCCGCCCCTTAGGGGGCGTGTTCGCCTCTGGCTAATGTTTACCTATAAATCTGGTGAGCGTGCTCGCAGTGCTTGCTTCTGCTTTCCTGGTCTCCATGGGAACGGTGGTTCTGTAAGTCTATTTCCCCATTAAAGCTGTATATTGTAGTAAGGGCTGCGGGCCTCTTCCCACAGCCCGGCTCATGGTTGCCTGGCTAGCTTATGCCCCAAAATAAAGACACACAAACTCTATTCTTTTAAACACTGCTTGGCCCATTTCTGTTCATGTATGTAGCACCCCAAGGTGCGCTTACCGGGAAGATTCTAGCCTACGTCCATCCTGGGTCAGAGCTTCATCGTGTCTGCTCTGGAGAAGAGAGCATGGCGTCTGTCTCTCAGAGGAGCTGCCCTGCATCTGATCTCACTTCCTCTTCCTCCCAGCATTCTATTCTGTCTACTCCACCCACCTATGGGATGGCCTATCAAATGGGTCAAGCAGTTTCTTTATTTTTAACCAATGACCTTCCTCCATCATTTCCCCTTTTTCTGTTTAAACCAAAAAAAAAGGAAGGCTTTAACTTTAACATAGCAAAATTACATACAACAAAACAGTTATCAAGTAAAAATTACAATATTTACATCTATTTTATCTTTATCATAACTAAGGAAAACAATAACTATCTATATATTCTTTAACTCCCTCAAAGACTCCAGAAGGATATAATATTACCTAAGCAAACAAGAAATAAGCAACTTTCAAACTCTAGAAATGACAGAGACATCTTGCCTTGACAGTCACCCAAAGTTTCTCTGTACAGTTGGGGCATCCATCTTCGGCCTACAGGCCCATAGTTTCCAGCAGACATTTCCATGAAGCAGGAAATTTCAAAGGCAGTTCAGTCACTATCTGCTGTGTCTTGCAGAATGTCTCACAGACTCCTTCATGAATCAGGAACCCCAAAAGATCATCTCACCTTTAGGCAAGTTCAGTAGTCCTCTCTCTGCGGGTTCTTTGTGTCCAGTTTATGCAACAGTCCAGGCAAGAGCAGTTTCTTGCCCAAATGGCTATCAAACTCCATAAGGATCCTCTTCGATGCCCATCTTCTTCTTGAAGTAGATTGGTGCTGCCAGGAGCAGTGTCTCATTGTCATGAAAAGTCCTAAGTTATTAAAACATTTAAAATGCCATATTCTATAATCTTTGAAAGATATGAAGAATGCCTATCTAAAATATATCTATGCACATCTAGAAAATCTAACTAATATTACTAAAAGCTTGACAATTATCGATGATTATCCATTAACAACCTATATACATTACATTTTTACATAAACTACACAATCACAATACCTTAATCAATATCAGAAATACATATACATATAATAAAATTGACCTTAAATTAATAACAGTAAACCAAGATTCATATCAATGCAAATTATTCACATCTATATCATCTCCCCCTTTAAATGTAAAAGAACATTTATAAACAATATATGGGAACATGGGCGCAGTTTTTTCTCTCCAAACTGCTTCCTGCTGAATGGGGGCGCTGTTATTCGGGTCTTTTATGGGATAACCTGTCTGCTAGGTTCATCACAGTCGGCAGTTGAGCAAAGTAATTTCTGAAGGTGTTCACAGCAACCCTTCAGGAGGACGTGGTCCATCATACCATATTGTGATAGAAGAAATCCACAGCATCTCATCCTCTGTGAAAACAAAAGAAGAAACTCCTTTCCAAAGTATCATATCCTTAGATCCAAATTCTGAAGTCAAGGTATTTTGAAAATATCTATCTTGGATTAGTTCAGCAGCATTTATAAACAAATATCTTTTAGTATCTGTTGCTCCTTCCTCAGCATTAAAACAATTCAAAGAGAGCATAATAGCATACAGTATCAAGATTCTCTGTGTATTTTCCATCTTTGTGCAGCTTTATTTTAACTCTATTTTGTTTACTTTTACTTTTATTTTATATTTTCTGTATATCTTTGTCCTGGAATAACTCTTTAGACCAGGCTGTCCTTGAACTCACAGAGATCTGTCTGTCTCTGCCTCCCAGGCAGTGGGATTAAAGGCGTGTGCTACCATACCTTGAAGTCTCAGAGGTCAGTCTCCCTCTGCCTTCCAAGTGTTGGGGATTAAAGGTGTGTACTACCACACCCAACTACTCTCTTTCTTCCTTATTTTACTTTTAAGAACTTTAACTTTCAGCCTGCATATATTTTTAAACACACTGTAAATCATTTAAAGTTTTCTTTGTCTTTGAATCTCTCTTTACTGTATATCTCTCTTTTTCTGACCACATGAGTCTTTAATTTACCAAGCAATATCAGTAGGATGAAAGCCGTGGCTTTGACGGCTGGATCCAGCCATTCCTTAGCTTTCCAGCCTCAGGGCTGAGGTACCGGCTGTAGCCATGTTTATCACCACAACTCTGTGGTGTTTCAAGGTCTTTGCCAGCAAACAAGCTGCAATACTATATCCACAGACAACATTCAAGTCCTCTCTTTGTAGTCAGCCCTCCTGCCTCAAACAGTCAGAGTTTGCCCTGGCAGGACAGACCAGAACGACAGCACTTTAAAACAGCACAACTTTTTTCCTGCTACGGCTGAAAACAAACAAGCATGCAGTCAGCTTTTATCAATACCATTTAAGTGTTTCGTGGCAGGACCTCTTAATGAGCTGCAGGATTTTGCAGCTAAAGCTGAGTCAGGAAGCCTCTCTTAGATGAGAGCGCTTGCTTGCCTCTAGCAGGCAGAGTAGAACCGAGAAATTGCTGCTACCACGTCGGGCGCCATCTGTAGTAAGGGCTGCGGGCCTCTTCCCACAGCCCGGCTCATGGTTGCCTGGCTAGCTTATGCCCCAAAATAAAGACACACAAACTCTATTCTTTTAAACACTGCTTGGCCCATTTCTGTTCATGTATGTAGCACCCCAAGGTGCGCTTACCGGGAAGATTCTAGCCTACGTCCATCCTGGGTCAGAGCTTCATCGTGTCTGCTCTGGAGAAGAGAGCATGGCGTCTGTCTCTCAGAGGAGCTGCCCTGCATCTGATCTCACTTCCTCTTCCTCCCAGCATTCTATTCTGTCTACTCCACCCACCTATGGGATGGCCTATCAAATGGGTCAAGCAGTTTCTTTATTTTTAACCAATGACCTTCCTCCATCAGTATATATTTTTACAATCTGTCTGCATTCGTTTACGTCGTTACACATATAGTGTTTGTGCATATGTGTGTATTTACGTATATGTGTGCATGTATGTGTGTGTATATGTGTACAACAGAGCAAGCAAAATGACAACAATAAAAGTCAGTGCAAAGATACAGCATGCTTACAGGTAGCAGAACCATAATGTTAACATGTCCATGTCAGCAGCAGTCAAAGAAAAGCCTCGGACTTTTTTCATAAAGTATCTTTTGGGTATATACCCAGCAGAGGTATTGCTGGGTCTTGAGGTAGTTTGTTTTCTGATTTGGACGGCAGGGATGGCTCAGCCATTAAAGGCTAGGCTCACAACCAGGAATATGTTTTAAAATTTGTTTTAAAGTGATTTGGATTGGCTCTTTTCTGCTCCATGGTGGTGCACAGGTTCCATCTTCTACTCTGCCATTTGAACCTTTAGGAGATAGATCATGAAAAGAGACCAATCTGAGTCCTTCAGTGCCTGGAGAGGAATGGGCTAGAGGCTGACCCCTCTTCAGGAAGGGAGCAGCCCAGCCCTCGTGAGGCATGTCCCCCACAGGGCCTTCTCTCTCCACCATACTTCCTTTTCTGCACAGCAGACTCATTTAGAGGATAAAATGGGATTAGACAATGGAATGTATAAAAAGGGCCAGATATATGGAAGGAAGATCATGCAGAATTCGTTAAAGAGAGCATAAGGCCTGTTTGTATACATTCTATACCAATTTCTACATAGGCCTATGCTTGCTGACAACACAAATTAGACGCACAGAGAAAAGGAGGAACATGGATAAGGAGAGAGAGAGAGAGAGAGAGAGAGAGAGAGAGAGAAGAATTATATTGATTGCTTGTCCTTGTCCTGGACCTCTGCTGACTGGGATGTGATAGGCATCCCCGCATGTGTGTGCCTTCCATATCCCAGTCAGCAGAGGTCCAGCATAGCCTGTCTGCAATCAATGTATGACAGAGAGCTCATGATGAAGAGGATCAGACTGTGGGCAGGACCAGATGAGAAAGGTTGAATCAGGATCCTTTTCTCCTTTGTTGCATACTCTCTCCTGACCCTAAGTCCCATGGAAGACTCCTTCCTGTAATGACGACATGTGTTGGTTAGCTGGTTAGTGTCCGGACACAAGCTGGAGTCATCTGGGAAGAGGCTACCTCAACTGAGAAAGTGCATCTGTCGATAGGCCTGTAGTCAAGTCCTGTGGGGCATTTCTTGATTAATAATGATGAATTGCCATGGAAAGGTCCATCCTGCTGTGGGTGGTGCTACTCCTGAACTGCTGATCCCGGGATGTATACAAGAGCAGGTGGAGCAAGCCATGAAGTTAAAGTCAGTAAGCATCACTTTTCTGTGGTGTCTGCTTCAATTCCTGCCTTCAGGTTCCTGTCTTGAGTTCCTGCCCTGACTGCCCTCTGGGATGGACTGTATCCTGGGAGTTGCCTTTGTGGAAAGTTTTAATCACAGCTATAAGAAACAAAGCAGAACGGGGAGCTCCCTATTTCAACCAGAAACATGCAGAAGTGACACCTAACCCAGGCAACCTGGTGACTCAGCCAAGTCCCTGTCATAAAACTCCCAGTGTGTGAGCTTCTCGAGACTATGAAAAAAGTGTCGGCACACCATGAGACGGCTGCAGAAGAATGTCTTCTGGAGTCAGCCAAGTTGAATGGGAGCAGGATGCCGGACAACACTGAGAAGGAGGGGCACCAGTTATGTTAGGATATATGTCTCAGGTGTTGCCTTCTCCCTCTGGCCTTTGCCTTCGCTGACTTGGGAGTTTAGCTGGTCCTCCTGCTTATTGCAATGAAGGAGAAAAAAAAATTCAGGTGATGGTGAGGGTACCTGTTCTTGAATGTCTGATGAAAAGAGAGACCCCAGGGATGGGAGACACAGTAGGATTAGCGTGGGGGGGTGTCTTGACTATTAATAACCATGTTTCAATTGTCCTGGCCTTAGCAATTAGGGGCTGATTGTAGTGTGTTGTAGAGTGTGTGACCTATGGAAAGAGGGCTGGGGTGAGAGGCTCCTGTAAGTCCATGCGTCAGCGGGGTGTTCTAAGAAAAGGGAGCATGGTCATTGTCTCTCAAGAGGTTGACCTCTGCACTCCATGCACAAAGTGAAAGTGGGGAAGGGGACCCCCCTCCTCCCTGTGGCCGGATGAGTTTTGCTCAGTTCCTTTTTCTCTCAGTGGCATGATCAAATGTGATTTTATAGGGGAAAGAACAAATCACTTCAGAGGAGGGATGGCAACTTCTGCCTTCCACATGGGTTAATGAAGGAGAAAAGGAAAGAAACCCTAAATCCATAAGTAAATGACGCATTTGGACAGACCATCTGCAGCTCGCGTCACAGCCCGGCTCCACCTGCGATAAAAGCCCTCTCGCAGGCTCTGCCAGATGCATAAATTCTTTCCTCTATGCTTCTTTATCTGCACAAATACTGTGTTCTCTTTATGAAAGACCAGAAGACTGTCTTCAGTGATGAAGCAAACAGTGCCCACTTCCCATTTCCCGCCTCTGTCGCAGCAGCTCAGAACGCAACCCTCTACTTGTCCTCAAAATAGAAAGGATACATTTTGAATTTTATTGGAAAATGCATGATTAATTTATATATCAGATCATTTTATTTTCTATTTTTGAGGTTATAATGTAAGTATAGCATTTCTCCTTTGCCTTTCTTCCCTTCAAACCTTCCCGTATACTCCTCCCTGATCTTCAAACTCATTGTGCCTTTTTCGGCTGAATGCACATATGGATACACATGCATATCCATAAATACAACTTACTCCGTACAGTATTCCTGCTGTGTTAGTCCTGTGTCTACAGTTTTAGTGCAACACTCAGTGTTTTTACAGCTGGTGTGATTCATGAAATCAAGAAATGTTTCTAAGGCATTCATTTCCAAAGTGCTAAAACATCTTACATGCAAAGAACTTCTTGAAAATACAGAGGGAACTTAGAGGCAGTGGTGCAATCCGTCCATTTCACAGCATATGTCTTTGTAAAGCCTGAGTGGCCCACATTTTACTTTCCACAATATTTTCTTTTCTAAAAATTGCCTATTCATTTTTTTTTTTCAGAGACGAAAAGACCCATTTTATTCTAGGGAAGTGTCCACCCAGTACGAAGTGTCAGGAATACAAAGGGTCTTTACATATGAGGTTCTGGAGGCATCACATCAGCAGCTCAGAGTGAGCCTCTTCCCCCGTTACTGTAGCTGCCTGTGTATGAGCATGATACCATAAAGTTCAATGAGTGCTTGCATAACATTTCATAAAGTGAATTATCTTTGCATCAGTGGACAAAGCACAGATTAGCTTGGGGCAAAAGGTTGGGGAGAATGAATCAAGTGGCCCAGTGTGACACGCTCCGGTCCCAGGGGCAATGCTCTACCTCCCCATGACTGGTGTGTTGTGTAACAGATGAGCTTATGAACTGCAATTTTCAAAGGACCACAAAGATAAAACCATTGACGCAAGACTCTACCATCTAATTTTAACCTTCCCTTCTCAGTGTGCAATAAAGACTTTTAATTCTGCTCCAGGACTGTGAGCAGCTCCCAGCCATGGAGATAAATGGCCAAGTAGCCTTTGCTAAGTCTGTCAACACAGAGCATTGAGAAGGAAGCTGGGGTGGTCAGCTGGGCTAGGGCCACTGCCACTCTCCATAGGACGGCTTTCCCTCAGTGTCTCCTAGGTCTGCCCTGCGTGCAGAGGCTGAATTGCTTTCTTTCTTTCTTTCTTTCTTTCTTTCTTTCTTTCTTTCTTTCTTTCTTTCTTTCTTTTTTTTGACTTTGAAATGTATGTTTTCTTTTTTTAATTAATTAGTTAACTAATTAATTAATTAAAAATTTCCACCTCCTCTCATCCTCCCATTTCCCTCCCACTCCCCCCACTCCTCCTCTCTAGTCCTAAGAGAAGTCAGGGTGCTGAATTGCTTTCTTTATAACCAACTGTGGTCCTGACTGTCCTTTGCTTGGAAGTGAAAGAGTATTTGCCCAGATGAAGTACAAAAGGCAGGTGAAGAGTGGTACCAACAACAGCAGTGAACTCTAGTGACATCAAGGGAAGAAAAGAGAGCAAGACTGGAGGCCAACCAAGCCCAGGGCGCTGAGGTACACCCCAATGGGCAAGGATGGTACATTCCAGGGTGGTTATAACAGTAAGTCATGTGCCATGCACACCACACTCCGAAGTTCCCAAATGTCCCTATTCGATTTTTGCCATCCAAATGACAACTAGAAATAATTACACCGGTTACAACCAAACCAGTGCCTAAAAGAAAAGGAAAAAAAAAATTCTCAAGGCTGGCAGAAACATTCCAGTGATAACACTGGCTTCATAAATCTTGGCACACCTGTTAAATTATTCATCCAGCCTTCTATGAGAACACATGACAATTTCTTTTTAAAGAAATGTATTCTTCGCAGCATCCTGCAGTCAGCCACAATGCCACTCCCTGAGTTATTTCTCTGGATGCTGCCATCTGAGCGCTGTGAATAAATTTCGCTTTATTCAATAAGCTCCACTGTTGTTCCCGGCACTTCCTTGAAGGCTCCTATAGCTCGGCTGCTATTGTATTAGCCTTCTATTTTATTTCCCCCTGCATCTCGAGTCTCCTTTATACCTGCGGTGTGCTTCCCCTACTTCCGCAATCCATCATTGCAGCTCCGAGAAGACGTGTTCCCTACCATCTGATCTTCCTTAGGTGTACTTGACTCGGTGACACTCCTATATCTCCGAGTGACCTTTCTGATTTAATTCTTCAGCACTACATCTTGAAAGTGCTCTCTGACAGATTTAGCCGGTGCCCTTTTAATTCCCACACGGAAGCACCCTCCCTGTCTGCAATATGCTTTCTGCAAGCCCCGGAACACCTCTGCTGCTCAGATCCCATGCAGCACGGCAATAACTCTTGTGTGAGCCCTTCCTCACTTGCCTCGCACATTTTTCTCTTTGGAATTGTCAAGTGACTTTTTCATCATTATTTGCCTAAAGAAATCTACAGTCACTGTAGCAGAAACATAAAGACATCATCACACAGCCATCCAGGTGGGGGCTGACAGATGTCTCTAAAGGCTCCTGCTGACATGCTGGTGTAAGGCACACCTCCTCGTGTGTGCCTGGTCATTCTGCCTTGTCTCTCTTTGTTTTCAACTAACTTTCATTATTTTTTTTTCTGACGTTCATTTTATTTTTCTGTCTGCCCTCAAGTGCAGTGCAAAGATTTTCTCCTGGTTCCAGAACACCCCACCATTTTGACTCCGTTCTGCCACGTCCTCAACTCCTGTCCTTCATTCAGGTGGTAGAAGCGCTGCCCTGCTGCACCAGATCTGGGTAGCACAGAAAGAGACTTTTCCTGCTGTGTCTCAAGGCACCGTGAACCTCATCCTCTGATGCCAATGCTGCTTCTCAGTGATTACAGCAGTCACGCATCTCCCAACTCCATACGCACCTGCTCCAAGCTAACGTCCCAAGAGGTCACTACATGCCCCAGTCTGGGTCATTCACATTTTTTTTCTTTTTCTTATTGATTGGTTGATTGATTTTTGGTTTTTCAAGACAAGGTGTCTCTGTGAAACAGTCCTGACTGTCCTGGAACTCACTCTGTAGATCAGACTGGCCTTGAACTCACAGAGATCTGCCTGCCTCTACCTCTGAAGGGCTGGGGATAAAGGCGTGCACCACCACCACCAGTGCCATTCACATTTTTAACTTTTTGCAATAAACTTTTAGTTGGGGATAATGGCCCACTAATTGCTATTCCAGCACCCAGAAGGCTGTGGCAGGAGGATGGCTGTGAGTTCCTGGCCGGCTTGAACTACAAAGTAAGAGACTGAAAAAACAAGCAAGCAAACAAGCCAAACTAAACCAAAACAGCAATAACACTACAGAACAGATAAGTAAAGAACTAATTACAAGAAATTCTAAATTCTCAAGCATTACTTTTGTTCTACAACTAACCATTGGCAAGTGCCTTGGGTCTGGTTAACATGTTTTAGGATACAAAGGGCAGCAGACCTCTGGCAGTTGTACATCTTCACAGCAGGAGGTGCACATGCAGAGAACTCGAGTTCTAGGGATCTCTGTGCGCCCTCCGTATGAATGGGCTTTAGCTGCGATCCTAACTCTCTGGAGCCCTTCTGGGAGTGGGACAGCAGCTATTGCAGAGTTCAGATACCTGCACCAAGGCTTGAGCAGGAATGGGGCCCTGCAGCAAATGCATCTTAGTCTTCCAAGTCTGCTTCCTCCCTTTGCTCTTGGCTCCTCCCACCTCCAAGGCTAAGGCTGAAGACCCAGTTTTTCCACAGGATGTCGGCCTGGGTCTGTCCTCTGTTTTAACAGCTCTTGGGGTCATAAGGAGCCCATGTGTCTCATGAAGGCTGGGTTTTGGTGATGGTGTTCCTAAGGCTTTATCTATTGGTTACATGGTGCTCAGAGGGGAGTAGGAGGGCCTGTTAGAGTAGAGAGGCCCTTGGTACACAGAGAATGCTGGCTGTGAAGGTAATTGTCTTAGTTTGGGTTTTCAGTGCTGTGAAAAGACACCATGACCGTGGCCACTCTTATAAAGAAAACATTTAAGTGGGGTGGCTTACTTACAGTTTCAGAGGTTCGTTCAGTCCATTACCATCATGATGGGGAGCATGGCAGCATGCAGGCAGACATGGTGCTGGATCTGAGAGTCCTACATCTTGCAGGCAAAAGGAAGGTGATCACACCGAGGAAGTGTGAGCAAGAGGCCTCAAAGCCTGCCCCCACAGCCGCATACTTCCTCCAAGACCATACCTCCTAAGAGTCCCACTCCCTTTCAAAGGGGGGGGGGCATTTTCTTTTAACGCACTATAGGAATTAAAGGATTTTTCTTGAGATACCCTTAGTTCCTTCATGATGGTGATTTAGAAGTCTGAGCTTGCCCACCAAGCTTCCTTGGTTTTCTGTTTGGCCACAAGATTTTTCCTTTTTCCGGTGTTCCCACTACTGACATCAACCAGGATGTGGGAATCTCTGAATTGAAGACTGTGAAGTAACTCTGTCTTGCTTCTTTTTAAGGTATCTTGATTCAGTTAATTTAGTAGCATTGTAAAAAATAGATGGCTACGCCATTTGACACAATGTATCCATAAGTAGCTGGGATGCTCTTGAATGGAAGGTATGGTTCTGCACACCATACAAGTCAGTGTGCAGAAAACGCAGTCAGGCACACCAATGGCTACAAGAAACAGGAAGGAGGATTCCTCAGAGGGCTTGCATTATGCAGATGGAGGAGAGCTTCTGCCAGGCGCGTCTGCTACATGAGGAAGGAAGACTCTGCACGAAGTTTGAAGGTACGATGGACTCATAGGTGGGAGGGCAGCCCGTGGGGGAGACAGGAAAAGAGAAGCTCCTGTTACCAAAGTGGGAATAGAAGTAGATCTGAGTCAGGAATGCAGAGCCTTGGAGCGGGGAAGACAGCTCAGTGGGTAGATGCCTACCTTGCCCTCATGAAGAGCTAAGTTCAGATCCCCACATCTGCAGAAATGCTTGAGCAATGGTATCGCCATGGAGACACTGCTTCTGAGCATCAGTTAGAGGCAGAAAGGTCCTCATAGCTCACTGGACAGCCATTGCCAACACATGGATCCAAAGGAGTCTACAAAAGTTACATAATTGGAGATTATATTCATAACATATACAGTTTTGTGCTTAGGTTTACACCCATGATTCATTTCTGGTTAGTTTTCATGGATAAAGCAAGACTCATTTTTCTTTTCTGTTTTTTTTTTTTTTTTTTTTTTTTTTTGTGCTGTCTTGCCCAGGAATGATCTAATGATCTGTGGGGTTCTGAGAAGATTGCACTTTCTCTGTCCGTGTGTCCTTGCATGCGTGTCAAAGCACAACGGTCCTGTGTCAGCCTTGTTACTTCCCCGCTGCTGTCTTCATCTGGAGTCACTGCTAGATGACATTGGAGAGAGCAGCCCTAGGGCATTGGGGGAGTAGTACTGACCTTTTATTTAGTTCTTCTACTTCAAACTCACCAGCCTTTGGGGAGGAACCAGAGTTATTCCAAGCAGAATCCATAATAACACCACCTAACCATGAAAATATTTGTTTTCATTAACTTTGCTGTTTTTCTGTCAATTACCTCATTTGCTTTGTTCTTCAGTCTCTACGAGTCACTTCTGAGTGGGTCTGGATCACTTGTTCTCCTTGGGTCTTCACAAGGCAGGCAGCAGATCTGCTGGTGAAAGACATTTTATCTTTCTCTAGTTATCTGATACAAACATCTCCACTCCTCCCTCAAGTAAACTAGCTCACGTCTCCAAAGTCTCAGCGTCTTTCACCCTTGTGGATTTGAGATGACCTGGTTTCTAATTTCTTTCTCCTGCATAGATGCTTAGATGAGAGTCTTTGATGCCCAACATTCAGGAAGTTAAATGCATTGTGGAAAGAGAAAACATAATTTCTTTATGTTTTATTAAGATGCATTTTGAGTCAAAAATGTTCTCTATTGGTAAATGTTTCCTGTGCTCTTGAAAACAGTTTCTCTTCTTGTTGGATAGGCTGTTGTAGGAATGCCATGTAAAGCTTGATAATATAGTTTAATCATCTTTATCCTGTGACCTTCAAATCATACTCCATGGCACCCATACATGCACATGCATACATATATATGAAATAAATAAAATGTTTAACAACATATCAAAAATAAAATAGTCAGTAAACAAATAAAACACATATGTAGCTGTGGCTCCTCTCTGTCCAAGACATGTAAGATCTTTCTGGTGTGGTGTTCCTGCTCTTGGAAACCTACTCTCTAACATGGTCCCTGGAGCAGAGATCCTCATGTTGGATTCCCTCAGCCTGTTTCTCTGGAGTTTTTGAAAGATGGGTTTTACTTGCACTCTGAATGTCTGACTTTGTTTCTCCATACTCGAGAGATCGAGTTCATTGCAGGGATCCACTCTGCCTCCCCGTGTGTGATGTGGCTTGTCTCTCTGACTTGACATTTGTTTTATTGGTATATTGGTGAATGCTGGCTGTAGTATAATTTGACTGTTCATGTTAGTTATGTCTCTTATACTTGAAATTTATTGAGATAATAGATTTGTTCATTGGTGACATTCAGCCGTTCTTTTTCTCCTTCTTTGAAAGATGTATCTTTTTTTTTATGTGTATGTGGGTATGTAAGCGTCATCTGCCTGTCTTGCCCAGCACCTCTGTCAAATTAAACCTATGATGAACTGATCTTAAAAGAGTCAGATTTTTATTTTTTTAGTGTATTTGTCATGTATTAGACTACTTACTAAACAGCAGTGTATTCGTTTTATCAATACTTCCTACCAATAGTTTCTTCAGCAGGAACTTGGATAAGGAGCTTCAAAACCGTACATCATCCTCTCTTGAAAGCAAAGTTATATGTTGTAAATGTATTTGGAGGTATATATTTCCCTAGTTGCTGGGTTTTGTAATGACTATACACTGATGTAAAACAAAGAACCACTCTGGAAGATCAACTATGCGCAAACCAAGTATTTCCTGTCTGCAATATTTAGGACTTTGGATTGTTTGGTTTGTGGTCCATTTAATTACCGTCTTTAATTATAAAAAAATAAATTAAGACTAAATGGAAGCTAAACTTCCCTGAGAGAGTTTGCCTTCACCGGTTAGGTCCTTGGGAGTCTGTTCTGCTCCATTGCTTTGCCGGCGGTGGCAGGGGCTTTAATGGTGCTCCTCTTATGCAAACGGAATACTCGACAAGCAAACACCTCAAGATGGGAACGGTACACTTTGTACCTCAGGGAGGTTGCAGGCGGTGGCACAGAGAACTTGGGTTATAATAACATCTTAACTGATCAGGGCAGTGGGAATGTCGCAGTACTGGTTCCAGAGGAGACCCAGGTGAGTAAGCACTGGGGTGATTTAGAGGGTCATCCATCACTTCCTGCCTGTCATTTAAGCAGGCCATCTATATGCATGGTGGGACCATGAGGGGAGGCAGGAGACCTGATTTACGGGAGAGGGCAAACACCTGTGGGTCGAGCAGCTCAGAAATTAGCCACAAGTAGCATATTAGCGGAGCCCATCAGGCACGGTTCAGGATCTCAGCCTCTTGATTGGCCCATAAATAAGCTTCTACATGGCTACCCCGAGGCCTTCTGGTGATTAACGGCCTTGACCTACAGTGGAATACACAGATTGAGCAGCACACGGGGCTTGCAGGTGCACAGCGTAATCACACGATCTCAAACTTGACTGTTTGTGGGCAGAAGGGCTGCAGTAGAGGGGAATCCTGTGAAGGAGGCTTATCAGAGGCAGCATTTACCTTAGCTTCTCCCACCCTGTCACTAGGCTGACAGCCTTGTAACTCGGCTGCCCTGTGACTAGTCAGCAACCATAAAACATTTTCTCCCTCAGCGCCCAGTGTAGAAGTGGACAGAACCTGCCCGTGCAGACACTCCTGTAAGACTTAATGTTCTGATGTTTTCTTACAGTCTTTTATACAGGGGAGAGTTTTTCGTCGTCTGCCACATATTAATGTTTATCTGGAGCATTTCTTCATGGTATCTTCCATCTTCAGTTGAGACGACCCTGTGTTGGACAGGACATAAAGAGGATCGGAGTGAAATAAAGGCACACCTGAAAGCCGTGCCATTAAACAAAAGTGCCCATTCAGTAGATGCTACCCCTTTCTCTGATCACTGCAAACAGAAACGAAGATGAATAAAGCAAAGACAAATATAAGAAGAATTCTTGGGAAGTCCGAGCTTTCCTGAAAGGGTTGACATTGGAGATGATGGTCAGACCTTCATCTGGAAGGAACAGAGAATGTGCAGACAGATAAGGGCGCTCCAAATCAGTCCCAGTTCACCAGGAGAACCAACACTAGTTCATATTACTCCTGGACCTTCTGGACTGTAAATCCATTTTATACTTCATACATAACTTCAAAACTCTTACAGAAAAAACCTGAGCTATGTTCAGAGAGGTGGAACAGACTGATTCCACCAACCATTATCATCATTGCCCCTTTGGCTGGTCCTGGCACAATCACTGTAAACTCGGGGAAGAAAAGTCAAAGAGCCCCAAGCTGCTTGCAGATGCGAACTCTAAGAGTGTGCAAACATTTAACAGCTGATAGAAGGAGGAAGAAGGTGGACTTTTAGAACAGTTAAGCACCTGTGATTAATCCCTGGGAGTTAAGGGAGAGGAAGGACTCCCACAAAGTCTGTTGGGAAAGTGAAACTTCACCTAAAGGGGTTGGTAAATAGATGGGGAACAGAGCCAAAGGGAACAGAAGTCAGGGGACTCTGAGTTAGGAGCCTGGGGAGAGCAGTACCACTTCTGGGAAAAGCAAGTTAAGAGGTTGCTGAGAGATAGCCAACTAAGTAAGTGTATTTCCATTTGTGAGTTAATAAATTCAAGAGAAACCCAGCTGAGATCTGAATGCTCAGCTTGCTCAGGGTGAGAGTTACATTTTAAACCAAACAGGTCTCCGCCAATGATGCCCCTTCAGGCAAGCAGTGTCCCATGAATTGCAAATGCCAGGGCTAATAGCTTTCCCAGGAGTCTGCTTCCTGTTCGGATCCACTTAAGTGTGGAAAAGCCTGGCACTAGTGAGCTCATACCCCAGCGCACTGTTTCCACATCACAGCTAATACGGAAACAGCCCAGGTATGGGGACCGTGCTGTTTGTCATAATCTTTGCAGCAGCTAACTGCCACCTTTGCCCTGGCTGCTCTTCTCTTTCCCCAAGCTCCTAGCCCCGCCCACGTTTGCCCACGTCTGCCTGCCTCTGCCTCCTGAGTGGTGGGATTAAAGGCATGCACCGTGACTGCCCAGCACATTTTGATTTTGACAGTTATATGAATCATCTAGAAGTAATCATCTGCCTTCTCAAAATTAACACCAGATCTCAATGTCTATGACTGTACCTCTGAGCATCAAAATGAGTTTTGAAACTGAGAAGTTTCTGTAAAATAAAAGACATGGCCAACAAGACAGAATGGCAGCCTATAGAATGGGGAAAGATCTTCACCAACCCCACATTGGACAGAGGGCTGATCTCCAAAATATACAAAGAACTCAAGAAATTGGTCATTAAAAGAACAAATAATCCAATAAAAATTGATTTAAAAAATGGAGTACAGACCTAAACAGGGAACTCTCAAGAGAGGAATCTAAAATGGCTGAAAGACACTTAAGGAAATGCTCAATATACTTAACCATCAGAGAAATGCAAATCAAAACAACTCTGAAACTCTGAGATTCCATCTTATACTTGTAAGAATCGCCAAGATAAAAAAAAAAAAAAAAAAAAAAAAAAACACTGATGACACCTTATGCTGGAGAGGTTATGGGGTAAAGAGAACACTTCTGCATTGCTGGTGGGAGTGCAAACTAGTACATCATCTTGGATATTAGTATGGTGATTTCTCAGAAAATTAGGAAACAACCTACCTCAAGACCCAGCAAAAACACTTTTGGTATATACTCATAGGATGCTCAATCATACCACAAGGACATGTGCTTAACTATGTTGATAGCAGTATTGTTTGTCATAGCCAGAACCTGAAAACAACCTAAATGCTCCTTGACTGGAGAATGGACAAGGAAAATGTGGTACATTAACACAATGGAGTACTACACAGCAGAAAAAATGATGACATTTTGAAATTTGAAGACAAATGGATGAATCTAGAAAACATCATATTGAGTGAGGTAACCCAGGCCCAGAAAGACAAATATCACATGTGCTCACTCATAAGTGATTTTTAAACACAAAGCAAAGAAAATCAGCCTACAATTCACAATCCCAGAGAACCTATACAACAATGAGGACCCTAAGAGAGACTTACCTGGATATAATCTACATGGGAAGTAGAAAAAGACAAGATCTCCTGAGTAAATCTCCCATGGGGACCTTGGGAAAGGGTAGAAGGGGAGGAGAAAGGAAGGGAGGGGAGTAGAGAAAAATATATAGCTCAATAAAAACAATTAAAAAAGAATAAACATTGGTTTATGTTATTAGCTTTTGCTCATGGAACTTTAGGTGTGGCAGGACACATTTAAGTCCCTGTGACTAACAGTGTGTCCACCTTTGTTCCTCATATACTAAATGTTCCCCACATTTACTCCCTTTTGCTGGAGGGAAATTTCTCAAGCATGTGAAATTTAGGTGTCTTGACAATTTCAAGTCCTTGAGTCACTACCAGGATGGATCACCAGGTCCATATTGTAACAGCACATCAGCAAGTCTCCGAGGAGTTAGATATGTTACTGAAACATGCCTGAGCAATCATCCCTTCTGAGGTTTAAAGCACTGGGTGAGGAGAACACACCTGAACAGGCATGAGGATTACCTGAGAAATTTTAGTGGCTACTAAAACTTATTTCTTTACAAATTTGGCCAGAAAATCAATCTTGGGTAAGAAAGCCCTTCTTATATCTCCAATGAATAAAATGGATGCCTTGTTTGTTTCTTGGTTTTGTTTTTTTCCCTTTTCATCAAACCCAGGTTTTTCAACAAGACTTTTTCTAGTGGAAGCTATTATAGTTGAATCCCCTTAGGGTTTTTTTTTTAAATATTTATTTATTTATTATGTATACAATATTCTGTCTGTGTGTCTGCAGCCAGAAGAGGGCATCGGATCTCATTTCAGATGGTTGTGAGCCACCATGTGGTTGCTGGGAATTGAACTCAGGACCTCTGGAAGAGCAGGCAGTGCTCTTAACCTCTGAGCCATCTCTCCAGCCCCCCCCCCCCCCTTAGGGCTTTCTGTTCATATCTCAGGATGATTAGCCTGGGATGATCAGCTAACATGAACTGGTTTCAACTGTGGTGTATTATTTTATATTCTCCAGTTTGGAAGATCTTTATTTCCTCATCAAAGACAATGGAACAAAACCAAGCACATCCACCAGCAATGCTAACAGGAAGAGAATGAGAAAAGGCATCAGTGCTATTGCAAACTTTTTGGGCCCTGGGAGATCAACTTTAGTCAACAGCACTTTGAATTCATTCCTAGTCACTGTGTGTCACCTTTGTAGAAGGAGGGACACTCAAAGAGAAGGAAAAACGATTTCAGCACTCTTTCTTCCGGAGAGTTGAAAGTGAGTGATGTTTATCATGAGCTCAACAGTGTTGAGAATGGTTGCAAGGCTGATTACCAAGAGAAACACACACCCCAGAGCTCATCAGGCACAGAGACCAAGGGAAGCTTGTAACACTCATCTCAGTAAAGAGGAGACACACAGCACTACTATGGCAACAGCCCACTGACATCACACATTGGAGAGCTGTGGTCCTCACTCACAAAGCCCACCCACACTGCCATTCACGTTCATTCGTTTGGGCTCCGTGTTCATCCATCTTCTCTTCCTTGGTCTGGACATACTTAGGCCTTTTTGTAGAGGTCTGAAAATATGAGCCTATTTCCACATTGACCAAAGGTCACAGATTGGAACTTACCTCTAGTTCCTTCAAGGTTACTGTACTTCGACCTCAAACAGAGGTCCCAGCTAGCTGTAAATCAGAGAGTTCTGCTCGCTCAAGGTCATTGTCAACAGGTGTGGCTAATAGCCAGACCTTGTGCTCTAGGAATAGAGAAGTAGATCTGTTTCTACCCCAATTAAAACTCTAAGGATCCAACTAAGTTCCAGTGTCTTTAAGGAGAGAAATTTGGATTCCACCCAGGGAGTGGTTTGACTACAGAATGTTTTGGTCTAGGGTGTAAGTGTGACTTCTTTTGTTCTAGTAACAGAATGTTTAACTCTGAAAGTAGCCTGTGACCTTCAATTGGTATGTTCTTTTCCTTGTAACATGTTAATCATATTAATGTGGTCTTTTATCTTCTACCTTTTGGGGTCAGGGGCATTTTAAGCAATTAAAAATTAAATGCAGGCAAATTTCAGTACTCACTGGAATTCCCTCCCAATACTATTCTATGTTTCTCTGTGTTATTATTTTCATTCGCACCTTCATATTCTTTACTGTATTTCTAAGTCCCCACGCCTCTATCCTGGCAACAGGTATTTTTGTGGAGGTTGGTCCCTGACACCTTTGACCTCTGTAATTTCCAGAGTGTCTTGCTTCTGCAGCTCAGCTCTGACCCTGTAGCATGACTCTATAAAGCAGAAACAGCACTCACTTCCCATATCTCACTACCAGAGAGACACTTTACATCTGTATCAGCTTTGGTCTCCTTTTATAGTCATTCTATAATTCACAAATATATACCCATAAAATAGATAAGTAGATGACAGAGTGTAGCTGGAGATTTAGATGTTGATGATGAAGATAGATAGATAGGTAATAAATAGATGATAGCTAAATACATAGAGAATGGTGATGATAGATATACAGATGATAGATAGATAGATAGATAGATAGATAGATAGATAGATAGATAGATAGATGTATTACTATGTGGTCGTTCTGAAAGTTAATATTAGCAATTAATATTGGAATAAAAGAATTGGTGATTTTCCTGGCTGGCTACCATAAAATGTAGAACCACTTCAACTTGGCAGATCATTGCCACTATACCCTTGAGCCACGTGAATTGACTATGACATAAGTTCTGACACTGGAAAGATACAAACTTGTCCTTCTGTTTCTGACAGAGCTCTATGACAGTACCCAATTCATGCCATGGGGAGTCCAGTGTGAACCTTCATGGCTCCTGTGATATCGGTGCTGCTTCTGTCCTGGGGATCTGGGTAAGGACTTTGGAGGAAACAGTGAGATGTAGTTCTGCAGACTCCATGACTACTTTGTAGGTTCTTATCATTTTTTTACCTGCTTTAGAATAAAGATAGAATCAGTATATATTATACTGAGATAATAAATTTTGAATTATCTACTCTTTAGAGATGAGTCTCAGTAGGTTAGGAAAAAAAGGAATACTTTGAGACCGGAAGTTACCTTGATGAAATTGCTACCCAATACTGAATATCTTGGTTTATAAAAACTCAGCTGAAGGACCCGGATAAATCCTGACCCCTCTAGCAGGAAAAATAGAGCCAAAAATCTAGCAGCAAGAGAAAAGCCGAAAATCTAGGTTAGCTGGTTCAGTGACTGTTTCAGGAACTAGCTGAAGATAAAGTTAGATTATAATCTTGAGAGTAATCTTGAGAAACAGGGAGTTACCCTCTTGTGGTTATTACTGGTATTTTCGGAATTTTTCAATGATTACTGGTATTTTCGGAATTTTAAAATGACACCCTCCCTACCCCCTTTGGATTACTGGGTTGTGGTTTCCTTTTTTAAAGACCCCTTCTCCCAGCTACTCAGGGTCAAACTCTCTACCCAGTGTGGGAAATGAGTTTCGGCCCCAGTGCACTGGTTCATGTCAATAAACCTTGTGTGATTGCAGCAAGGACAGTCTCTCGTGAGTTCCTGGGGGGCCGTGTTATCCCGAGACTTGAGTGAGAGTCTCCAATCCCCAGAGGTCTTTCACAACTAGGTCACTACCATGAAATCATTTTAGAAGATCAGCAGTGCTCTTAATCGCACAACAACTCATTCGTGCATCTGATATTTATGAGGCGCACGCTGATATGAGACATTTCACCCTCTAGAGATAATTAGATCACATAGACACTGCTTCCCAAAAGACAGCACTTACTGTTTCTTATCTCCGTTTCGGACTGTTCTGCCTGAACCTGAAAACTGTCCTGCACGTTTGATGGGATGCCTTGGCTGAAGACGAGCATATCGGATTAGCCAGTGGGAATGGCCCTGTAAAAACATCTTATTTAAAGTGGCCTTTTCCTTGCTGTGGGGATTCTCAGTTGTCAAGTACAGGTGACTCAGAATGGTTGCGTTGAATCAAGAAGATGTTGAGAGGAAAAAAAGGAAAAGAAGAAAAAGAAACAAGAAGAAAGAATAAGGTTGTATTGTGAGGCCCCTGAGCTGGTGTCTGGTGAGGCCTGGAGCGGCCTTGAGATGTCAGAGATGGTGATGCTGTAACAACATTTGGGGAGTATTTCTGGTCTTACACTTAGCCTTTTGGCAGGAATTTATTAAGGCAGAATAAGCCTGTGACTTTTCAATTCCGAGTACAATTTGTTTCTCTAATACATCCGAGGGAGTAGTGTGTGATGGAATTTCTTCCTTCCTCCGCCCCTCCGCCGCAGACGATGATGGGCTGTAATAGGTTCTCACAGGCCATATCTCAGCAATATAAAACACAACACATGTACATCTGTGGCCCACTGTCAGTGCTTTAAATGTACATCAGAAATGCATTAAATCTTCTGATTGCTATTCTGTTTGTACAGCTTGTTGTTTCAAGTTTCCTCCCTGTAATGTACTCTGCTGATTACCTGGAATTATTGGCATAGCCAAGCGTACCCTGTTCAGAAATCCAACCACAACGGGCTACTCCAGCCCCCTGTGTTGGGAAAAGCAGGTTAACGCAGCAATCATCGACGTAAGGAAATTCGCCTTTGAGAAGACCGTTTGCTCCTGCACAGTCTTCTTCTAGCCCAATCTTTCCCAGAAGACTTTGGAGGTCCCCCATGCTGGCTCCTAACATGGCTGTGTGCATTTCAATGTTCTCCCCTAGGAGGGGAGAAAGGAAGGGCATCTCTGGTTGTTCAGAGCCCTGTGAAGGGAGAAGCCCTCTTTATCACTCCCTACGTGACTTCAGGATTGGCAGATAGTCAGCAGACTTGATTCTGGAATGGTTCTGTTCCCAGCGACTGCCCTCAGGTTGGAATGGCTACTTTTATGTAGACTACTCCTAGTGCAATCAGAGAATTCTGTGGAGGTGTTGCAACTGTTGCAACATGGAGATAAAATATCATCTGGCCAGTAGGACATTTTTTTTTTTAAATAATGGGCTACAGCTACTGTAAGGCTATGCACAATCCTTTCTCTATAGTGACTGTGTTGTAGACTCAGGTTCATAGCCCCTGAATGGGATATATTTTTTGGCTATGTTTATCCAATTCATATGCTTTTAAAACATTCTCTAGTTTTCTTTCATTGTTTTTATTTTTTGTTAATGAGCTTACATTGTGTGTGCACGTGCGTATGTGTGTTTATTCAAATGTTCTTTGTCTGAGGTCAAAAAATGATAGACAGAAAGAACAAGAACAGAAAAACAAAAAAATATTGTTTTATAAATCTATTATTGAACATAGTTAAATGTTTGCAATATTTGTAACAAAAAGGTTAACTCAAAACTTTAACACAGGGAAATTCCAAGTCTGTAGACTATGTTTATAAATGAAAAATCTTATCTTGATACTTAAAAAAAGCCTTCTCAACATGCTCTTTGGGTTGCTTATTGACCTTATCTGCCTTGCTTGATGTCTCCTCTTCTCAGTGACTCATTTGTGTCAAGCTGAGAAGAAGTAACCAGCCCACTTCCAAATCTTCACCTCAGCTGGGAAAACCAGCAACACAATGGTTAATCTCTTCCCTTCTGTTGTTAGTCGTCTCCATCTGCTTATTAACAAGTTAGCGCCACTACACAAGTGCAGTTGGGAAATGCACATTCCTTCTGATTTAGTGAGAGAGTGCTCATCTCAGCCCATCCAGAGTGCTGTAGCCAAGTACCTTGGGCTGGATCACTTATCAACAGTGGACCTTACTCCTCACAGTTCTGTGTGCTGGCGGTCCAAGATGAAGGTGCCAACTGATGCCCTGTCTGGGAGGGGCACCACTGTTTTTCAAGGATGTCACCTTCTCTCTGTGTCCTCACATGGAGGAAGGAGAAGGAATTCCCTTAGGTGTCATGTATAAGGTTGCAGATCTTGATCATGAGGGCTCGACACACAACTCATCGTTGTGTAAAGCTGCCCTGTCGATCGTGCTGCACTGTGGAGGAGGCAAGCATTCAGATGATAGCATCATTCGATTTGAAGATAGTTTTCAGTAGCTACTGCACACAAACAGGTATTTCTCCAGCCCCTGAAGCAATGCTATCCGTGTCACTGTTTTTCTTCACGACATTAGGTAAAGTTATTGCCTTATTTTATCACTAATTTTAAACTGATTCTGTTAACATGATGGGATATTTGACTAGATGCTTTGTAATCGTTGCTCATATGATTAGGAGCAGATCATTTGCTAAATAAAGTCTTACAGAATCAGAATGCTAAAATGCTAGCCAAATTGAATAGAGGAGGAAGTCAGCGGTGTCCTCACTGAGCTGTCTCTAGGAGAAAGAGAACATGATTAAGTACCACCCTGCAGTGCCTATTCAAACTGAATAAAAATGCAAGGGGAAAAATTCATCTGAAGACTTAAAATACTCAAATATATTGAGTAGGAATAAGTAATTACCAGTGTTATCCTGGGTGAGGGAAGTAGCTGTGAGCTACTGTCTGAACACTGTATGTGGATATGGATTTGGGGTCCAGAAAGAACTTGGGCTGGTTTTTCTGGACCCAAACAATGTACCATAACAAAGATGTTTACCTGTTACCTCTGTCTCCACTTCGTCCTCTCCACGATCTGCTTTTTGAACTACTCAATCATATGGAAGGAAGTGCTCTATAGTTTGTAGTCCAAAGCCAACCAGTGTGGGATATCCCGTGCTTGGGTAAGGGAGATGCAGAGTGAGGAGCAGGTGCAACCATTATAGGAGACTCCTCCCCTGGGCAGCCGATCACAGGCAGTATAAGAAAGAAAACTGAGCGAGCCATGAATAGTGAGCCAGTAAGCAGCACTCACTGACAGCTCCTACAGTGTCTGCCTCCAGGTTCAGCCGTGAGCTCCTGTGCTGAGCTCCTGTCATGATGGACAAGCTGCTTTTCACTGTGGTCTTTATCACAGTAAAAGAAAGTAAAGCAAGAGAGGATGTTCTGAACTACCTTGAAGGTCAGAATATGAATCTTGATAATAGCAAATCATGATGTTGCCAAAGTGGACAAGACAATCGGTGCTGAATGGCGTCTGACAGGGTCATCATATTTATGAAGGAGTGAATAGAAGATCACTTGCTGTCTTAGCAAAAGTTGGACCCATATCAAAGAAGTTGGTCAAGTTTAAAAGACGGTTAACATGCAGCCATTTCATAATGGAGTTAATACCTCCATAGGGACGAATGAACAAAAATAATAATCCAAACAGCCAGCTATGCAAAGGTTGTAACAAAATAGGCAAGTGAGCACATTGATTCTTGTCCCATTGTTTGCTTTCTAAATAAAAATGCAAGTGCAGCAGAAAAGTTTCAAAGCCGCTTTCTCCAAAAGCTGTTAATGGGCCAGCCCTTCCCCGCAGCCCACATCCTGGAACACAGCCGTAGCAGCACACTCATCATGGGAAATTAGATGTGTGCGGTATTTTAATGTTAGGCACTCCACAGCTGTAGAGCTCAGCACTGTTCCTGATGTCAAACATGGAGACACTTAAAAGGGGCTGCGTTGAATACGGAACACTCTCTCAAGCTTCCCTCAGATGGTCCTTTTTTTTTTATTTCGCCGAGTTTCTTAATTGTCTGATGCAACAATTTTTCTTATTTTGAGACATAGACATTTGAAAGCAGTCTCATTAATGGAAAAATACAATGGTGTTTATAAGTCCTTTACTTTACATGGCTTGGTGGGACCAAGGGACAAATGTCCAGCACCTCTGTCTGTGCAAACATGTTGGAAAATCAGCTCTTAAGTTCTCTCTACCTCCACGTCATCACCTAGCTTACAGAAATATAGGCAAAGTCTCATGTCTGCACCTTCTACTTTTAAGAAATATATAGTATAAAGGAAAACTTCTGTTTTACAGGAGCCACAGTCCTCCCTACTGTGTGGTAAATCTAAAATATAAATCATCATTATCATTAAGCTGAATCGGATGAACTTGGGTTTTGTAGATATCTGTCTCCGTCTTTCTATCACTGATACCCAACAAAGAGTCTTGATCTACCTTTGTTTCTGTGAGCTCAGGCTTCAGATTTATCTAATTCTGATGTTAGTCTGGCCCAGCCTCAGTAAAAATTTCTGTTAAAAACCCAGAACATACCCTTATATCCACATCCACACACACACACACACACACACACACACACACACACACACATGGTCTACCATTCAAGAACAGAGATTTAGGAGACTGAGATCCTGACTTTGAGGGATGGATTACAGGTGGAAGCTAAGTACTGATGTTTGATTACAATCCTTCTTTTACATTTTCTAATCTTAAAAAAGCCTAATGCTTTACCCAGATAATATACTTACATTGATAGCTACCTAGGTATCAAGAACTCTTCAATACCTACAGATAATCTATATATACTCACACCTCCTTCTCTGTCTGCTTCGGGACATATGAATATTGTTATTGGCATTGACATTGGCATCTAAGTCTACAATCACTTACATCTCCACCAATTCATATTGATACTGACATCATCCATAATGATGTCCATATTCATATATATTTCTACATTTTAATCAATATCTGTCAGGACATGCATTGATGTTGCAAAGTATCATTTACATTTGTGTCTGTGTGTATATAAATGGGTACAGTGAATTCATATTTCAGTCATACCAATCAACATTAATATCAATGTCTATTCAATCCAGTCCTGTACACTGGTAAATACACACATACACTCATAAGCATATATTCTGTGTTATTTGCCCATATTTCTAACTATATATGGATATCAACATCGGCACCAACATCAGTGTAGTTACCTACATCTAATCTAACTCTTTATCTGTGTATATGTTCATGACTGCTTTTCTCAGTAGTTCCAATAGGCAACTGTGGGTCTGGATAGATGGTTCAGTGATAAAGAGTACTTGCTGTTCTTGCAGAGGACTCAGGATTGCTTCCTAGAACTCGCAAGATGACTCACAATCATTTCAAGGACCCTGACACCTTCTTCTGGCCTCTCAGGCCTCAGGAATGCAGATAGTATACATGCATACAGACATAAAAACACTTATGAACATAAAATAAATGAATAAAAATTAAAAAAGCAATCATACCCATATGGACATAGTCGTGGCTCTGTCTTTCTATCTACCAATACTTTTTTCTGTGTTCACTCACTCCCTATTGGTATGTTTGTCTATATATCAATGACATTGACACCAACTTCTTTATCAATTTCTAGACCTAATCTATGCAATCAGTGTTATAATTTTACTTGTGTTGATTCAGACATCAATTTATATTACTTATCTACATCAGACACTAAATTGGGACCATGTAATTCTCTGTATCAATGTATCGGGTTCAATAACAACATCAATACTGACAACTGTATCTGTATCTTTAACACATGTTCCTGTCAATATTTTTATTATTTGTGAAGCTGATCTGGCCAATGTGTCTACTTATCTACATGTTCAAGATACAATCATTCTATTATTTTTCTTTTATATTTTTAAAGAAGAAAACAAATTATTTTTTTTTACATAGCAATCCCAGTTCCCACTCCCTCCCCTCTTCCCATTCTCTCCAGCTTCTCCCCCAAATCCACTCCTCAGAGAGGGTAAGGCACATTGCTTTGGGGAAGGTCCAAGGCTCTCCCTAATATATCTAGGCTGAGCAAGGTATCAAAAACAATGGATTCCCCAAAAGCCAGTACAAGCAGTAGGGACAATCCTGGTGGCACTGTCAGTGGCAGTCTGCCCCAGCCATACAACTGTCACCCACATTCAGAGAGTCTAGTTTGGTCCAATCCTGGTTCCTTTACTGTCCAGCTTGAGTTGGTGAGCTCCCATTAGCTCAGGTAGACTGTTTCAATGGGTGTCCCTATCATGTCTTGACCTCTTTGCTCATATTCTCACTACTCCCACTCTTCAACTGGACTTTGGGTATTGTGGGAGGCCACCTGTTCATTCCTGGATGCCCAGACTCCTGAAATAACTACACAGAAACCATATTAATTAAACCACTGCCTGTCCTATTAGTTCTAGCATCTTATTGGCTAGCTCTTACAACTTAATTTAATCCATTTCTATTAATGTGTATATTGCCACATGGCTGTGGCTTACCAGCAAGGTTCTGGTGACAGCTACATGGCATCTCCCTGACTCCTCCTTCTTTCTCCCAGCATTCAGTTTAGTTTTCCCTGCCTCGCTCTGTTCTGCCCTGGTATAGGCTCAAAGCAGATTCTTTATTCATTAACCAATAAAAGCAACACATGTACAGAAGGACTTCCAACATCATTTGGGAGCTCAGCCCAGTGCTCTACTGTGGGTCTCTGCCTCTGTTTCCATCAGTTGCTGGATGAAGATTCTATGGTGACATTTAAGATAGTCATCAATCTGACTACAGGGCAAGGCCAGTTTGTGCACCAAGACACAATTATCTACACCTAGGTCTGTGTATATATTTATCTGTAGCTAATTTATTTTTGTTTGTTACTTCTATATTTTAAAATTGTCCATTGTATAAAATGAGAAAGGACTGGTTTTTTAAATAGATAAATTTAAATAAAAAAAAGAAAATATGAAACAGTAAAAAGTCCATTGTATATAGTCATCATTCATGGTGCTTTGCCACATATAAACATTTTCATATAACAATATGCCACACATTGACTAATACCCCCACACCTCCCCAAGCTTCCCCTATGCGCTCTTGCATTAGTTTCCTTTGTTCCTCCAGACAGTTTTGCTTCTACAACCATGTCATATATGTAGGCATGGTCTTATGTTTCAAGCTAGAGGCCACATATGAGAGAAAACAATCTTCGTCTTTCTGACACTGCTTAACTCATCAATATGATGATCTCCAGTTGTATATTTGTTCTTTTCTATATGCCTCTAATGTATATGTATATATGTAATGAAATATAATATATTTCATTGTGTATATAATATATATTTATAATATATATACACATAATATTTTTTATGAACTTCACTGTTGTTGGATACCAAAGTTGGTTCCATAATTAGTTATTGTGAATGAGATCTTTCTGTCTACATACATTTTGACTTTTTAAAATCTAATGTCTGTGCATCACACATATACTGACATTAATGTTTAAATTTATCTCCAAAGTTTATGTTTTGAATCTTTCCAGAAACAGCTACACACATATATAATTAGCATTATATTTGTCTCTATATAAATATATCTAGATTATCTATATTTATGTCTCTACTTAATATATAAGCACATCATGCATATCTTTGTCTACAACACTTTCTCCCTTTTTTCTTTCTTTCTTTTTTTAATGGATTTTTTGAGACAGGGTTTCTCTGTAGCTTTTGGTTCTTGTCCTGGAACTAGCTCTTCTAGACCAGGCTGGCCTCGAACTCACAGAGATCCACCTGCCTCTGCCTCCCAAGTGCTGGGATTAAAGGTGTGCGCCACCACCACCTGGCCCCCTTTTTTCTTTCTTATATGCTTAGGCTGAGTTGTGCTTTGTTGACCATGTTGGCCTCAAATTCAGAGAGATCCACTTTTGCCTTCCCCTTCCCAGGCACAATGCAACTTTGCTTAGATCTGTAATTTCCATCAATTTATGAACTTAGAGACTTAATGAAAGCTGACTTAATCTTCAGTGTGTCCATGGGACTGAACCATGTCTTATTTCTGGGCACACATCTTAACCTCATTGCCCAGCCAAGAGTATCCCAGCACTCACTCAGCAGAGGTGAGAGTAAGTGACAAATTGTCTGTTGAATTAACAGGACACATTCTCTTCTCAGTGTTCATTTGCCTTCCCCGTGCTGCTTGGAAGCCTAGATCAATCTGCAGTCTACATCTCATGGCTGACTTCGTCTTGCCCAGATGAAGAAAGAAGTGCAGCATCATCCCTGGCTTCATTCCTATCAATGGTAATTGACTTGAACATAAGCGGAAAGTATTCTGCGTAGTAAGCTGTTCACCGTGATGCTTATCATTGAAGACAGCATTACCTACTCTGCCTGATAACTCCTACCCTGTGGAAGAGTGCGAATGAAAATTCCCTAAAACTCATACCATTGTCTTCACTAAGTGCTGAGGTTAGAGTTTTAGAGTGAGTGAGTCTTGATCTTATGTTTAGGTCTATGATCCATTTGAAAGAGTGCCTATGTAAGGTGAAGTGGAGGATATATATCTCACATTTTCATGTGATTATGCAGAAAGCCAACTGCCACAGATTGTTTAAAATATCTTTCTGGTGGGAGGAATGGCTTAGCTGTTAAAAGTACTTCCTCCTCAACCACGCAAACTGGAGCCCTCCGAGCTCAAAGTCTATGCAAGTTAGCTGAGCATCTGGTAGACTTCCTGTATTTCCAGCTCCAGGGAATCCAACACCCTCTCTGGCCTCTGTGTGTCCACAAGCATGAGCACTATGCACACACAGAGATTCATACAATATAAATAAAAAATTTTAAAAGGACTTTAAAAACATACTCTTTCCTTTACCCAAATACTTTTGCTGTTTTATTGAATGTTAATTAGTTCTATTTTCCTGTTTCGTTGATTTCTTTACCCATTTTGATTCATATCATATTTTTATTGCTGTGCTTTTCTTATTTATTTAATGGGTATGTATGAGTACCTGCATGTATGTATCTGTACTATGTGCCTGGTGCCTTTGTAAGCCAGAAGAGGGCATCAGATCCCTTGGAGATGTAGTTACAAGTCATTGTGAATATGTGTGCCATAAACCCAATCCACCCCTCTGAAAGAGCACCAAGTGCTCTTAAATACAAGCTACCTCTCCAATCCTTCTCATGGCTTTTCTCCCTCTTTTTTAAAAAAATATTTTTATTGAGCTACATATTTTTCTCCACTCCCATCCCTTTCTATCCCTTCCTCTTCTACCCTCTCCTGAGATCCCCAAGCTCCCAATTTACTCAGAAGATCTTGTCTTTTTTGACTTCCCATGTATATTAGATCCATGTATATCTTTCTTAGGGTTCTCTTTGCTGTCTAAGTTCTCTGGGATTATGAACTGGAGGCTAGTTTTTCTTTGTTTTTTTTTTTTTTTTTTTTTTTTTTTTTTTTTTTTTTTTGTCTAAAAGCCACTTATGAAGCAAAAAACCCAGGATAACCAAAACAATCCTGTACAATAAAGAAACTTCTGGAAGCATCACAATCCCTGACTTCAAACTCTGCTACAGAGCTACAGTACTGAAAACAGCCTGGTGTTGGCATAAAAACAGACAGGAGGACCAATGGAGCTGAACTGAAGACCTAGATATTAATCCACACACTTACAAACACCTGATTTTTGACAAAGAAGCAAAAAATATAAAATGGAAAAAAAGAAAGCTTATTCAACAAATGGTGCTGACATAACTGGATATCAGCATGTTGAAGAATGAAAATAGATCCATACCCATTGCCATGCACAAAACTCAAGTCCAGTTGGATCAAAGACCTCAACATAAAAGCAACCCCACTGAACCTCATAGAAGAGCAAGTGGGAAGTACACTTGAACACATTGGTACAGGAGACTTCTTTTTAAATTTAAGCACAGTAGCACAGACACTGAGAACAACAATTAATAAATGGAACCTTCTGAAATTGAAAAGCTTCTATAAAGAAAAGGTCCCAATCAACAAGGCAAAATGGCAGTCTAGAGAATGGGAAAATATCTTCACCAACTCCACATTGGACAGAGGTCTGATCTACAAAATATACAAAGAATTCAAGATATTGGTCATCAAAAGAAAAAAAATAATCCAGTAAAAAAAAAAATAGGGTACAGACCTAAACAGAGAACTCTCAACAGATGAATCTAAAATGACTGAAAGACACTTAATGCTCAATATTCTTAACCATCAGAGAAATGCAAATTAAAACAATGATGGAGGAAGGTCATTGGTTAAAAAATAAAGAAACTGCTTGGCTTCATAGGTTAGAACATAGGTGGGTGGAGTAAACAGAACAGAATGCTGGGAGGAAGAGGAAGTGAGCTCAGACTCAATAGCTCTCCTCTCTGGGGCAGATGCAGGGCAGCTCCTCTCAGAGCCAGATGCAATGAAGCAAGACACCAGGTCAGACATGCTGAATCTTTCCCTGTAAGACTGGTGCTACACAGATTATTAGAGATGGGTTGATCGGGATATGAGAATTAGCCAGTAAGGGCTAGAGCTAATGGGCCAGGCAGTGTTTAAAAGAATACAGCTTGTGTGTTGTTATTTTGTGGCATAAGCTAGCTGGGTGGCGGGAAGCCATGCGGGAGCCGGGAGCCCGGGTGGCCGGAACGCAGCCCACCACAGCTCCCACTTCAAAACAACTCTGAGTTTCCATTTTACATCTGTAAGAATGGCCGAAATCAAAAACACTGATGACAACTTATTCTGATGGGGGTGTAAACTTGTACAGCCATTTTGGAAATCAGTATGGCAATTACTCAGAAAATTAAGGAACAACCTACCTCAAGACCCAGGTTCCCAAAGGATGCTCAATCATGCTACAAGGACATGTGCTCAACTATGTTCATAGCAGCATTGTTTGTCATAGTCAGAACCTGAAAACAACCTAAATGCTTCTTGACCAAAGAATGGATAAGGAAAATGTGGTATATTTATACAATGGATTACTACACAGCAAGAAAAAATAATGACACCTTGATATTTGCAGGCAAATGGTTGGATCTAGAAAACATCATATTGATGTGAGACAATTCTATATTCTGTCAAATATGTTTTAAATAAACGCTGATTGGCCAGTGTCAAACAGGAAGTGTAGGCAGGATAACCAGACAGAAAGTATAGGCGGGATAACCAGACAGGTAGTAGAGGCGGGGCAATGAGAACAGGAGTATTCTGGGAAGAAGGAAGCTCTTTCCCCCAGTCCTGTTCAGATGCTGAAAAAGCAGGATGTGACCTACCCTGCTGAAAAAGTTACTGAGCCATGTGGCTAACATATACTAGAATAATGGATTAATATAAGTTATAAGAGCTAATAGGAAGCCTGAGCTAATGAGCCAATCAGTTTATATCTAATGTAGATTTTCTGTGTGATTTTTCTCTCGAACTAAATGTCTGGGGAACCGGGCAGACAGAATCCCCAACAAGCAGGCCCTCATGTTACATCATATTGAATGAAGTAACCCAGACCCAGAAGGACAAATATCATATGTAGTCTTATGGCTTCTTGATGAATGTTAAAGTTACACAGTCTTAGACTTCAGTTTTCTCACTGTGACACTGTCTAGTATTTTCACTTGAATTTAAGACTCCATAAGACAATTTATATAAAAACACATTTAGCAATCTTATTGAATACATAGATCAATTTGGAGAACATTATATTCTAACAATATTGCATCTCTCCATCTGTTTGAGCACTCCTTAATTCCCCTCAGCAGGATTTCTCACATTTTAGGCGATACTGTAATTGTTCATATTTATGTGGTGCAATGTGACAATCTCACTCACACATATGAAGTGATGAAGTCAGAATGATTAGTGCCTCTCCTGAAACATTTGTCATTTCTTTGTGATGCAAATCTTCAAACTACTTTCTTCTAGTTCTTTATAAAATATATAATAATTATGAATTATGATCAGCAAACTGTTGTAGAGTCCTAGAGCTTTGGCAACCATTATTCACCCCCTACACAGACTATAACTATTATTATCTATTCATTATTATTTTGCTTTCTATCTCTACAAAAAGCTATCTTCTATGTGTGAGTGAGAACATAAGGTGTTTGCCTTTCTGTCCTTTCTATCCATAGTTAATTTCACTTATGAACTCAATGATTGGTTTTTGAAAGCTTTTTGTATATTTTAGTAGCATTTTTGTATATTGCATCAGATTTTAAAAAAAAGAAAATGGTTATTCTTTCTGTATGCAAAGATATTTTTACTTCTTTCTAAACTTAATGTCTTCTATTTTATTACTTTTTTTTTGTTGCACATACCAATAACTCTAACACAGCACTGCGTGAAAGCATTGTGAACAGAAATGCCCACATTGGAAATATTGCCTTGAAAATTCTCATATATAATTCAGTTATCTCCCTTGTCTGCCTATTATCTATAGCAGAAATAGCCTGTTTTCCTTTCTGAGTGGTTTGCATTAATTTATCACCATTTCCATGAGGTGGCAAAAATCATTTTGGAAATAAAATAAAATATCCTAAAATAGTATAATTAATTTCTTCCATTTCTGTGTCCTGATTAACATATTTGAGTCTTGGTGTAAAGCCCTCTCTGTTTTTGTTTACCCATTGTCTTACTCTGCTCTTGCTAAAATAACACACCAAACAAAAGCAATTTAAGGAAGTGTTTATTTTGCCTCAAAGTTCCAGGCTAAAGTCTATGTCCACAGGGAAGTCATGGTGGCAAGAGCTTGAGGCAGCTTCACATTGTATTCACAGCCAGGAAGCAGAAAATAATGAATTTCAGTGCTCAGCTCCCTTCCTCCTTCCTCAACCAGAATCTTATCCTAGGGAATGGTGCCCCTCACAGTGAGGAATTGTTCTTAGTTAAATCAATCCCCAGGGGTGTGTCCAGAGGCTATCAGGACCTAGATAATCCCCACAGGTGTCCCACAAGCCCATCTCCCAAGTGAGTCCATCAAATTCAGCAAAGATATGTTGGTAATAAATTTGTGTTACTTTTATACACTTGAAAGCTTTTATCAAGAATTATTTTATTCTTTCAATCATTTCTAATCTTATTGATTTTGTTTTGTTATGTATTATTGTAAATAAAAGGATAGGCTTTTGTTTCTTATATTTTTAATAATTATAACTTTATTATGAAGAATTTACAGATAAAAATCATTGTGTAGTGAGATTACAAGACTCAAAGTCTACATATGCATCTCAGTGAACTTTTGTAGTTAGAATAGCTTTTTTGAAACTGTGATAAATTACATTGGATTTTATGTACACTGCACCTGTCAACTACATATTATTTACTTGCCCCTCACTACATATCCCTAAAATCTATTACAGATTAGAACTAGAAAAATAATTAACTTTTTACTCTCTTCCATGACTCTTGTCCATCACCTGCATTCAGTCCTTATCTACCACCAAATATTTAGGCCTTCTTGTTCTAATTTCAATGTTATACTATACCCACATGTTACATGTTCATTTATTTACACATATACACACATGCACACGCACATTTGTATAGGTCCTGGTGTCCATATACATATGAGGGAGAACATGTGTGCTTTCTTTTTGAAATGTGTGATCTCACTTAATATTACACATTCTAAATACATCCATTCTTTGCAAATTTTTGATTTCATTTTTTAAAGAGATGAATAGTATTCCATTTTAAATATGTGCCATATTTTCAGTATATATTCACTTGTCCATGGACAGTGTGAGTCGGTTTCCTGCGTGTTTTATTTTAGTGGGATAAGGCATTGCTCCTTTCCCTTCTAAACTGCACTGTCCCAGGAGAGACTGTGGCATCCTTACTCCTATGAATGGAAGCTGTGCTTTCTTTGCCGGCTCTTACAACTTCTGAGAAACTTCCCGATATCCATGTTGTTGGAAACAATGCAGGCAGTCTCTTTGGCCATGATGTTCTCCGGAAGTATAGTGTCTGTCTCTCTGTCTGGACATCTGTCTGTCTGACCACGATGTTCTCCAGCAGCATGGTGACCAGGTATTGTAACTTCCTGGATCTTTATCCTTGTCGTTTTCATCAAATTGAGATGTTGAAGATAGTGTATATTTTCCCTGACCCACCCAAATCATGTGAATAATAAAGTGGTTAAAGCTCGTTGGCTTGTTAACGCTATTTACTGTTTGCATCCCTCACCTCTCTGTTTCAGTTCTAATTCTTTTCCCGGGCACGCCTTCGAGTCAGCTAAGCTGTTCTTCTACATTGTCTTACCCAACATTAATTTAACGCTTGTTTTGTCTCAATCACTTAATTTTCACTTCTACACTCCAGCTATTTTCCTTCCCAGGATATGGTCCTGGATTCTACTTAACTTTCCAATACAAAGATGATGTTTATTTTAACTTAATTGCCAGAAATTTGTGAATTTTTTCTGCATCACTCTATGGCAGGTGTCATGGAATGGTTTTTCTTTTAAAAATGGATTTACTTTAATTCTTCCTAAGATGCCTGTTGTATTCTTATTGGACTGGGCATTATGCATTTTATTTCTGACTTTGTTTTTAGTCTTAACCCTGGGATAAAATTCACTTCGTAGCCCAAATTCTCCTCTTCTCACCTTGCTTTTCTTCTCTCCTCTCTCTACCTCTCCATTCTCACTTTGATTTCCTCCTCTTTATTCTTTCTCATTTTTGGCAGAAAAAATTGCCAAATGCACCAGACGGAAGGAAGCTCATGTTTACTTTCTGCTCTGTGGTTGGTTAATCTGCATGAAGGGGACGCAGAGGTGGGACTAAGTCATCTCATCTCCCCTAATGTCCTGGCTGGAGACAGCTCAAGCCTATTGGTACTTTATTCATCCCTTCTGAAGAGGCTGCGTTTTCCCTTTACAATGGAGCAGAATCTAATTTATTTGGAAGCATTAGGATGCATTTCCCCCTTAGAACTATCAGGACACACGTGGAATAAAACAGAGCTTGACAGCAGCTCTGAGGCACCAAGAGGAGACACAGATGCAACCGTGGGAGGGTAATTTCCCTGGCACTGTGTTCAGAGGTATCCAGGAGTTTATCAATTTGCTTCAAGTAACAAGTACACAAGTGACCTCCACCCTATGAATATTTCCAGTCCTGAGACAACACTGTATGAGGAACGATGGGAATATTCGAGAAATAAGACTCACCTGCAAAGAAGGTCTAGAGTCCACCGCACAGGCTGCTAGAACTATGTTAAAAGTGGTTTTCAGATGCTCGAACTGTGCACCATGTCAGGGCACCAGAAGTCTGAGGACAGGACAGTGAAGTGCAGGATTTTCACTGGCAAGTTTCTTTCAGAGTTCCACTAGGGAGTTGCCTAAGTGGACAGCAGGGGAAAATACATTAGAAAAGAGGAAAAGCATCTGAAGTGCTGAAATACTAGAGCAGTCTAAAACGCTCTTCTGGGGGGACTGAGAGGAGATGCTGAGGGCTGAACCCGGAGGCACTCACAGGTGTTTCCGCTTTGTTCTTCCACTGTGCGAGGAAAAGCCCTTGTTACAGACAGTGCGGACCCATTTGTTATTGTACACATCAAATCGTGTACTTTTATATCACTCATGAGTCTCGGATAATCCTGAACCGGAGTGCTACAGTCCAAGAAGAAAAAAAGAGAACAGTATTCCACATATAAGCAAAGAAAAGCAGAGATCAGCATAAGAAGGACCATATACACCCGAGACCAGATGGAGAACACACCAGACTGAAATCCCAAGGTCCAAATCAGGAGCAGAAGGAGAGAGAACACGAGCAAGGAACTCAGGACCGCGAGGGGTGCACCCACACACTGAGACAATGGGGATGATCTTTCGGGAACTCACCAAGGCCAGTTGGACTGGATCTGAAAAAGCATGGGATAATACCGGACTCACTGAACACAGCGGACAATGAGGACTGCTGAGAAGTCAAGAACAATGGCACTGGGTTTTGATCCTACTGCACATACTGTCTTTGTGGGAGCCTAGACAGTTTGGATGCTCACCTTACTAGACCTGGAAGGAGGTGGGAGGTCCTTGGACTTCCCAAAGGGCAGGGAACCCTGACTGCTCTTAGGGCTGATGAGGGAGGGGGAGTTGATTGGGGGAGGGGGAGGGAAATGGGAGGCGGTGGCAGGGAGGAGGCAGAAATCTTTAATAAATAAATAAAAAAAAAAGAATGTTTTCACAGCAATGATCTTTAACCCTTACCTAGTGAAGATGTGAATGTGTCTGGCAGCAAGCCTCTTCCCTTTTCAATCTTCCATTTCATACAAGTAGACATCAGTTACTTGCTGCTCAACTCAGAAGTCTGTCTAGGTTAGCCAGTGGTGGGGAGTCCATGATCAAGTATCAGAGCAGCCACGCCCACAAATAGAACATGTATGCTTTCTGTTGCTTTCATGCAGACTTCAAATGAGGCTGGGTGAGGAAAAAAAAAATCACAGCTGCCTCTCGTTTCTGCTTAGGGGCAAGCCTGCTCCGTGCTCACAAACTCCTGATAGTTGGGCAGAAATAATTCAGCGTAGGTCGTGTGGTGCCACTGTCTTCCTTCTTTGAGTGGATATGGTAGAAGAGCCTGGGAGGAGCAGATTGTCCATGGCCAAGATCTCCAGTCAGTGAACAACTAATGAAAACAAGGCTGTCTGCTCAACCCCTCAACCCAAAAGCAGTCCACTAGAAAGCACCACTTTTACCCGGAAAGCAGATCACATTAGAAGCTTCTGGAAGGTTTTCCTGGTAAAGTAGAGAATGAGGCTAGAACTCAGAAATATAATACTATGACAGCTTGGAGATTAAAATAGTGTCTGAGGTAGCCAGGAAGGCACCTCAGTTTCTCTGTTTTAACCTGTCAGGCAGCTTCAGGAGCTAAGTTGGTGACTTTATTTGGAGCATGGGAAGGAATTGTCTCCTTGTTTTGAATTTACCCTACGATGGGCATGGTTTTTACACTCTGTTTAAGTGTACAGATCAATGGGCTTTAAAGATTAAGTGTGTTCATGTTGCACCTGTTGCAGACAGACAGTGACATGCCAGCTGCTGATGAACAGCTCTCTCCATCATCTTTGGAGTTGACCTGCATTGTCAGCCTTGGATGTACAAGAGGACTGGTCCGTTTTCTGTCGTAGAAATCACTTTCCCCGATTATAACCTTGTGCAAATGAGAATGAACAGCATACACCTTCATGGTATGCTCGCTCCACTCAAATAAAACCTTCACTGATCTCCCCAGTTGCCTGCATTCCAACCATCTTCTGTTAGGACTGAAGAATGCTCACTGGCCTCAGCCTGACACACTTGGCTTGCCTCCTGCTTCCAAATGGACAGATGGTGGGTGCTTGGGGACTACCTGGAACCCTTCATTGATTGCTGCCATTTTGTCTTGTTGACTGTGTCCTTTGCTTTACAGAAGCTTCTCAGTTTCAGTAGGTCCCATTTATTAATTGTTTCTCTCAGGGTCTGTGCTGCTGGGGTTATATTTAGGAAGTAGTCTCCTGTGCTAATGTGTTCAAGTGTACTTCCCACTTTCTCTTCTATAAGGTTCAGTGTGGCTGGCTTTATGCTGAGGTCTTTGATCCATTTGGACTTGAGTTTTATGCATGGTAATAGATATGACTCTATTTTCATTCTTCTACATGTTGATATCCAGTTATGCCAGCACCGTTTGTTGAATATGCTTTCTTTTTTTTCCATTTTTTTGCCTCTTTGTCAAAAATCGAGCATTCATAAGTGTGTGAATTGATATCTGGGTCTTTGATTTGATTCCACCCACATCAGACAGAGTGTTGATTTCCAAAATATATAAAAAACTCAAGAAATTGGTCATCAAAATAACAAATAATCCAAAAAAATGGGGTACAGACCTAAACAGAGAACTCTCAACAGAGGAATCTAAAATGGCTGAAAGTCACTTAAGGAAATGCTCAACATTCTTAACCATCAGAGAAATGCAAATCAAAACAACTCTGAGATCCCATCTTACACCTGTAAAAATGGCCAAGAGCAAAAACACTGATGGAGAGGATGTAGGGTAAGGGAACACTCCTGCATTGCGGGCAGGAGTGCAAACTTGTACAGTTGCTTTGGAGATCAGTATGGTGATTTCTCAGAAAATTCGGAAACAACGTACCCTGGGACCCAGTAATATCACTGTTGGGTATAAAACCAAAGAATGCTCAATCGTACCACAAGGACATGTGCTCAATTATGTTCATAGCAGCATTGTTTATAATAGTCAGAATGTGGGAACAAACTAAATGCCCCTTGACCGAAGAATGGATAAGGAAAATGTGGTACAGTTACACAATGGAGTACTATACAGCAGAAAAAAATAATGATGTCTTGAAATTTGCAGGCAAATGGATGGATCTAAAACACACCACACTGAGTGAGGTAACACAGACCTAGAAAGACAAATATAATATGTACTTACTCATAAATGGCTTTTAGACTAAAGCAAAGTAAAACCAGCCTACAATTCACAACTGCAGAGAACCTAGACAGCAATGATAGCCCTAAGAGAAACATATGAATCTAATCTCCATGGTAGGTAGAAAAAGATAAGATCTCCTGAGTAAATTGGGATTATGGAGATCATGGAAGAGAGTAGAAGGGGAGGGAAAAGGAAGGGAGAGGAGCTGAGAAAAACATATAGCTCAAAAAAAAAAACCAATGAAAAAATAATATAAAAATAAAAAAAAGAAATGTGAATTTGAGTTCATCCCTGTGTATGCACATGGATATGTGTGTGCATTGGTATGTGTAGTTAAGGCTTATTACTAACTAGCTCTTACATTTAAATTAACCCATTTCTAATAATCTATATATTGCCATGTGGCGTAGCTTTACCAGTCTGCTGGCATCTTGCCTCCTGGGCAGCTGGCTCATGTCTCTCTTGATTCCACCCTTCTCTCTATATTTTCAGTTTGGCTTTTCTACCTGGCCTTATTCTGCCTTGCTATAGGCCAATCAGCTTCTTTATTGACCAATGAGAGGCATACATATTCACAGCCTACAGAAGGATTATCCCACAATATTTGTGTGCTCTCAGCTTTGCTCTGAGTTCTCTGCGCAGACACTGCAGAAATCAGGTGCTTCTTGGTGTTTGAGGCTGTCTGTCCACACTAGGATATCTTGACCCCAGTTCCACCTCGCTTGACTCCAAGCAGAAGCAATTTGCCAGGGCACTCTCTTAGAGTCTTCACCTGTTTCTAATGAAAGGAAGGCTTATCTATGAAGGCTTAAGACTGATTGGAGTGAGATACTGCTGGGATCCCACAGAGCTCTGGATCTTCAGACTGTCAGTAAGCTTGACACTTACTGTGTCAAGTCTGTTTGCCCACACACTCACCTTCTTGAGTTCCTCTTGCCCATGACCTATATCCAAGCTACGTAGTGCAATATTCACCTTCTAGGTTCACGTGATTTGCTTGAGGTGTTAGTTATTCAATCAGAACCCCGGAAATTAGGAGACTCACTCCCTGTTCAGTTACACTGACCAGGGAGGTCAGCCGGACAAAACAATGGGGAGCAGGCTAACGAGCTAAAGGTAAGGATTAGCTGTGGAGAAGTGGACCAAAGGACTTCAGCTGATTACTGGCTTGTTGGGCTGAGTTGTATGACTGGTCACTGAGAGAAGCTCAACCCATCCTTTTCTTGGAATCTTGAGTTGCCCTGTGAGCTGGAGCCAGAGGGAGCTTACATTCAAAGTCTGGTGGTGTTTATATTACTATTCAAGGTGTAAAATACAACACTTTGTAACTGTTCTTTCTGGTCTGAGGTCATCCGGGGTCATGAAGCAAGACCTTTCACCTGTTTCAAGCGGTGGTGCTAACCATAAGCTGAGCAGTTCCCGTCATAGGAGGCAAGGATTTTCTCTGGATGACCGCCCACAACTACAGGCTACTGAAAGCTTTTAAGAGGTAGCCTTTCTTTGTACCTTAAATCACGTGGAATTTATACTTCTGCATTCCCCTCCCAACTCTCTCATTAAGCACAAAGGCAGAATGGGAGCTTACATTTCTTCTTTCCCATCAGCACCTGGTCTCAGTCGCACATGCAGACATGGAGACTCAGGTTGAGAACCTGGCCAGTAATTTAAGTGACCTCAAATCCTCTTCTCTATGAACCACACTGTTTGCTCAGGGAATCAAGCAGTGTCTAGGCAGACCTTCCTGAAGGAATCTTTGATATACCTCTCTGTTTTCTGGCTTCAAATCCAGTACAGGGAAGCAGAATATAAGGTGAGATTAACCCAACAAAAACAAAATCGATTCCAAGAGGAAAGGTGAGACCTGGCTTCAGAGCTGTGCTGGGGGTAGCTTATGTGGTTTTGGGGGACTTGGCCAAGAATATCTTCCTCAATCCCTAAGGGCACTGCCAGGGACTTAAATACCACACCCCATAGGTAGTTTCTGTCTAAGCATACTTTGTATTAGTTACAGCCTGTGAATTTATATCTTTTAACAATCCTTCTTGAAGCCTGTCATACTTGAATTGTTAGGTACTTAGAAGCACAAAGTATTTGGTAGACCTGTCTTTCTCCTGACATTGTTGTGGGATCAAACACTGGTATTCTATGTACTTGGCATGTAAAAATCTAAGGCAGGTAACCAGAGCTTTGATTGTTTGGACTTTGTGGGACCTGCTGTTGCTCATATCATTGATGTACTTAGCTTTCCTCACCATCATGTAAATCCCATCATGTTGACTTTAAACCCATCATACAAGATATTCACAAAAGTATAAATATTATAGCTTAAAAACATTGTTCTAACTGAGGATATAGCTCAGTGTGAAGGCCTTGGCTGACCTGTACAAGACCCAGAGTTCTCATTTTGATTTAAATTATAATTATAAGCTCTGGTGAGATGTTTTAGAAAGTGCCGGCCACTTTCTAAGTGTGGTAGTGCATACCTGTAATCTTAGTCCTGAGGGTCTAGAGACAAATGGGTCCTCTGAACTAACTAGCCACCCAGTCTAGACTGTCAGTGAGCTTGGGTTTGGTGAAAGACAATGCCTTAAAGAATAATCTGGTGTTTTAAGTATATTTATGATTCTGTGTGAGGCTTTATTCATGACTTTCCTGGGATGCATGCAGCCTGCAGGGTCCAGGGTGGACATACCTCTATGGGCATAGTAAGTAAATCTCTCTGCTTCTGGTGGCAGCAATCTTAGATACATGGTACGTGCTTACACAGGCACGGCTTCTCCCACAATGAGATCAGGATTATTCCAGTGTTATAGGACTCAGAATGGAGGAGCAAAGGGCACCAGTTCCCAAAGATCTAACAAATGTGAAGACATGTTTTAAATGAGGTTCATGGCTCTGAGATCTGGTCTCTGTCTTTCCACACAGATGCTAAGAGAATAATATCAAAAGTTCATTTTTGGAAAATGAAGACAGTACTATGAGACTTCAAGGTGATTTTCACATTTCCAATTAGATAGTGATCAGAACTAGACTTTCCATGAGTCTGTGGGTGTACAGACAGTGGTCCCGAGGTCAGTCTATGCTGTGATTAAGGAGTCTGAATTATGTTGACTGGAATATGATTAATTAGACTGACAGAAGAGATTTGAATCTAATGTTGGTGGAAGCAAGCACAGAAATATTTGGATTCCCCAGACAAATATCATTGAATTCAGAAAACTCTTGTAGATGGTGAATGTATTGATTATTTTTAATAGTATTTTGAGATTATAATGTAGTTTCCTCACTTCCCTTCCCATTCCCTCCCTCCAAACCCTTTTACACCTGCCCTTCTTTGTTCTCTTTCAGATTCATGGTCCCTTTTTCTTTAATTGTTGCTATGTATTTAAAACAGGTAAATGTCAACTATCATAAGGTATTCAAGGTCTATTCATAAATATTTATTTTAAAAATAAATGGACTAGAGAATAATTACAATCCAATTTCTTTTCAGGTTTAAGAGCAGCATGGTCAATGCAAAGTGACCCCATGAAATTAGCATAAACAACCGGAAAACGCTTTACTTTGCCCACACAAGGCTCAGAACGCCAGGGTGGCTCTTCATTTAGAATTGGAGCAACCAGGTGATGGAGCCATGTGGTTGTCATAAAGTGTGAAGGTTAGGATGACTGGGCTTGGGGGGCATGAGTTGATCTAAAGTGCTTTCATTATGGCATCTCTGGAGCAGCCCTCATTTCAGTTCAAATCCTTTTACCAGCTGTCCACATATTTCTTTTCAGGTTATTGTACAGGGAACTTTCACTCCCTACCTTGTCATTTGCCTTTTCTCAATGCAACCGTTACTCAGGCTGACTGAAGAGACAGTGAATTTAGGGATGGGTCTCAGCTGTTGGCACACAGAAGCCTGCTTGTCCCTCAACTTTGAGGATTTCAGCTGACAATCCCAGGCCATCATTCCTGGCTACAGTAAGCATGTGTCTGTTTATACAAACAGAAGGTGTTGTCTCCCAAATTTAGACCAAACATAGGAGGAAAAGTCAGTATAAGACATGTCAAGGAAATTACCTGTGTAAATATATATTTTTAAGTGTTCAGGTCTCTGAACAGTCAATAGGACAAGGAGTTTAGCTTGTAAAGATGCGTTCATGGACACAGTTGTTCCTACAAGCCCAGCAGGGGAGCTGCCCAGTTCTGTACCTTTACTCTTTGAATACACTAGGATTCTGCCGAAACGCCATAATTGAGTTATAGCCATCATCCATATATTAGATTCCAGCCTGAGCCCTGCCAAGTCTAAGTAATAGATTGAAAAATACAATTATTGCTTACCTACAGAATTCCTTTGCTTGGGAGGTAAGGCATATATATCAGAGAAGTTGTTGTGTATTTTTCCCCAGGCCTATTCAATAAATGAGCATTACGCCAGGATTCTTACACGGAGTATCTCTGAAATGGGTTTTGTATTGATTTTTGTAACTACCCTGTTAGATGACGTTATCCCTTAGTGTGTCGGGTCTAGACTGGTCCGCCCGGAGCAGGTCATTGAGGTGATAACTGTCATTTGGAGGACAGAAAAGCAATCATGGCTTTTTCATTACTTACTGTTTTCCCCCTGCGAGGGTGGGATCATTTGACATATTATGGCTCCTGTGATTTAGGCTACATTTTGAAATTAAGTGCCAGAATATCACGCTGTGAGTTTAGAAACATCAGTTTGATGTCAGAAAACCGTGGGCCCTGCGAGTGGCTCACATCTGAGACCCCTGCTGAATTCTTAGGATGTTTAGGGGAACAAAGTAGGACCTGGAGAACGAAACACATCGTAATTGTTTTCGGAAATGGGCCCATACAAATCAGAACAAACGCAGTCAATTAATTTCCTCATTTATTAAAAAAAAATGTAGCTGTCCCTAAGAACAAAGAAACTACAAAACTGTTTATCACCAACAAACTAAGAAATTCTAGTATGCAAAAATAATCATTCTTAGACTGCATCGATTTTGTGAATTTTTTTTCTACCAAGTGTAGTTGGATTGTGGAAAGAAACTACAAGAACTAGGAAGGTTTCACGGAGATTTTAAGGAACTAATGGCATGGAGGCAGGAAAAAGTCATATGTTCCCATGGGGCGTGGCACTTTGCATCGTTCAGTCATGTGCCTTGGTCTCTTTAAGTCTCTCCCAACATCCCCCTGCACCCTGATGCCGATGCTGAACCATCAGTTAGCTGTGAATGCATAAGTCCCTCCATGGTGACACCCTAGAGACTCATGACATGTCATTTCTCTGGCTCCCCGGGAGAAATCAACCACTCATCCCCTCTCCCACCACAGGGACCAGGATCACTGGTGTTCTCCCAAAGCTTCCTCTTATTCATTTGCAAAAATCTTCTCATAGCTGGGTAGCTGTTTCATCTCTAGCATCTTCTAGGGCTCCTTCCACCAATGACTAAAGTAGTCCTCCCTCTTACAAGGCTTGCTTTCCTCAGTGCAGAATGAAGCTGAATTATCCCATGATCACATATAGATGTTTGTTCAGTAGCGTGGGCAGTTTCCATGCTATTTCTCCTTTCCAAGACAACAACAAGAAGTATAAGCAAAGACGTTAGTGTGCTCTGAAGACATTTCTACCCAAAAAATCACACCTGGTCCTTCCTCCAGGCAATAGCAGTAGGTGCTTGGACCTTTAGGAAGTATTATGGTCCCTCTAGCAGGGCTCTGTGAGTGGGGTTAGTGATGTCACTAAGAACTTGACGGTTATAGACTTCCCAATGAATGCGATAAATTGTATGCAGTACCTAAGTGCAACTTTCTGTAGATGCTATACCCCTGTGCAATGACTTAAGGAAAAAAATGAAAACAGTTTCATATAGTGACTATGGGCATTTTAGTTGAAAAGCAACTTTTAAAAGATTTTTTAAACTACCTTTGAAACTTAGGCTTGGCTTATGTCTGTGTGGTTTTATGTGTGCCGCTTCCTTTCAGGTGTCTGTGGCCAGAAGAGGGTGTCCAATCCCTGGAACTAGTGTTGTAGGCTGCCAGATGTGAGTTCTGGCAACCACGTATGGAAAGCAGCGCATGCTCCTAACTACTAGAACCTTCTCTCTAACCCCCGAGGTAGTATTTTTAAAAGATTCATCATTCTCACAGTCATTTTGAGGCAAAGAAGTGGCAGTTTCGCTTTATCCACACTGTGAGTTGGAACATTCAATCCTTTTACAAGGTTTAAGCTGAATGACTTGACCCATATGTTTCACATTTTAATCTGAGGTACCTTATCATTCGTAATGAGTTAACGCCTAGACTAAAGACAAAAGCAAAGTGTGTGTTCAGGACGAGCCTTGAGAACCACTCCATGCCAAGCATTCTCTACTACATCCCAAGGATTTATTGGTGTTTTCTAGATCATCCTAACAGATGAATTCAGCCACAAACTCATGCATGAATAGGTGACACCTGAAGCTCCGAAGTCCCAAGGAAGGCGCTCACAGAAATTGTCTTCTCCTTCCCAACATGTTGTGTGATGTACTTTCTTGTCTCTGAATGAATGTGTGCACTTTCAAATGTTCCCAATGAATTAATCAAAGTCTGGTTAACCTAAGTATGTGCTTCAAAGATGGGTTTCAGAAACACATCCAAGCTATACAGACTCTGTGCTAGGAGTTAGAAGCACACACTGGCTCAGAGTTCACCTTAACTTACCTTATAGTGGGCATTTCATGAGGATCTTTCTTTGCTACAGATTCTTTGTCCCAGGGAAATCACAGGGTGGGTCTGTGAGACTCTCCTGACAAAGACCTTACTCAGCCATGCTAAGCCATCAAGGGTCACTCTCCATGGCTTTTCTTCATTGGTCCATCTCCATCTAGGAACGTAAGGTCTTTAAATAGCTTTTTGTGAACAGAAAGCAGGGCAAGGAAAGATTATAGGAAATCTCACCATTGGTAGTGTGAAATGTATTCTGTCTTCATAAAATATGGGATTGACATTGAAGGAAGCTTTTTCATTTGGCAGGCTGTAAGTTTTTGCATTAGCCACAAATGCTATTAGAATGAGTACAAAGCTACACCTCTCATGATCTTTGAAATTTTTCAGGGCATCTTTGAGCAGCTAACTTCACAGTCCATGCTTAATGCAATGAGGTGGGAAGGAAACTCTTTTTCATAGACTGCAATTGTTAATGAGCTGACGTCTTCCAATGTAGGAGGACAAGTAGCTCAGAAAATTGTCTCCCCCTAACCCCGTAAGCAAAAAGGAAGACTAGGATGAAAATGTTAGAAATATTAAGACTCTAATGTTTGGGGAAGGATATATAAAGATACATAAATTAAATGGTAAATAGGAAATTTATCCAAACATGAGTAAGAATAATAAAACCATCTCTCTACTCTCTGGCTTGGTTCAAAGTCCATCCTTGATTCCCCCAGCATAGAACATCCATGATGGATGGTAGCCAGAGCTGTGTGGCACATGGAAGCATCATTTTATACCTTCAAATGTGCTGAACAGCAATGCTTGCTGTGACAAATGGACAGGAAAGGCCAATGCCGTGGGTTGTCCAAAGTTAAATCCTGATTGGGATAAACAGAGGTCAAAAGTCTTGCAACCATCAACAGAGATCAGGTTGAGTACGGGACAGCAGGTTTCTGTCTGTCCCATGTGACTCCAGTAGCCATACGACTGTAGGTATGCACATTGGGATGCATCAGACAGATCCCCAAGCTTGCCCTGTCCCCTTATCTGACCCCGAGCTGCTGTGTACTCATGAGGAGAAAAGAAAAAGTTTCATTAACTCTCAGAGAGGGAACTGCTGGTTCTGAGTGTTTGGACAAGCGTTGGATGACCCTAAGCTCTGTTGATATGACTGGACCCCCAATAAGTAAAATTGAAACAGGAAGCAAACAAAATAACTTGGGAGAGCTATCATAGATAAATAGTACTATAAAGAAATGTCACACCAAAGTTTCAAACAAGATGATGATTGAGAAAATTGCAGCAATTGTGATGCTCCTGGATAAAGACCAAGGAGGACTAAGAATCCTGTCTTCTTACAATGTACCTAAAAATATGGGATTATCATCAGAATGAAGAAAATGAGAAAAAAGGAGAATGTGTGTATGTGTGTGGGGGGGTGCATTCTCTCTCTCTCTCCTTCTCTCTCTTCCCCCCCCCTCTCACACACACACACCCACACACACACACACACGGGACTTGCTAAGTCCATTTAGTGTTCCTTGTGTGCATGTATTTTACAGCCGACGACTTGGGATTGACTAACCATTCAGAATGATCATCCTGAAAGAGACTAATTCTCTCCGAGCATTCTTCAATTGTCTGTGGCAGCTCATCTGGGAATCAGGTCCCTTGAAGATTCCGTCATCCATGTTGCCATCATGTTGCTATCGTCTTTTAGGTCTTTTTAAAGTCTCTGTATTGTTGAGATTTCCTTTCGTGTCTACAAGACACAACCTTGCAGCAGAGTTCCTGCTCTTCTGGCTCTCAAAATCTTTTCAGCTCATCTTCCATGAACTCCCCGAGCCTTCGGTTTAGGGGTTGTTTTATAGATTTGTCAGCTAGGGGTGACTATTGTAGTCAGTCATTGCTGGCTTTTTGAACAGTTGTTGCTTTTCATGACGGTCTCTGGAAAGGTAATCCCCTTTTGTTGAAGCCGTCACAGACTTTGTGTATGAGACTTGGAATTTTTGCGCTGTACCAGTCCTAACCACCACCACCCTGAGGATTAGCCTTCATCTTGACAGAAGGAGAGATGCAAAGTGCTAGGTTGAAAGCCCTCGATGGCCCTATCCAGCCCATGACACCTACCATCCAGATATCCTAAATGCTGTAATAGTAACTCTTACATCTTAGGGCTGACCAATAGCTCTCTAGGTGGACTTACAGCCCACTTACCTAGAGGAACAGCAGGCCTGGTATTAGAAATCTAGCCATCTCCCAAGGTCTGTAATGCCATGGGTCTATCTTAGGGAGAAACCACTATCGCAGCTTTTGTAAAGTAGCAGAACATCTCGCTTATGCTCAATACTCACCATTACACCAGTAGTTGAATGGCTCACATCTCTCATCAACGAACCTTCCTTCTTTTGTATTATAATGGTTAAGTTTTAAAACAAAGAGTCTCTTTTTGATTGAAGAAAAATTATTCTAAGAACAAATGATGAACAGAAAATCTTAATAAGAAATTCAAATTCTGGGAAAGGACAAGATTACACCGACTACGGTATTAATTATAGTAATTTGATGTATCAAAAAGGAAAAATCAAGGAAATTCAGGATACATTAGTAACGTCACCTAATCTGAAGAACCGAAAGAAAAATCAAGCAGAGAAATGAAAGGCGTCTAAGAGATCAGAGTAGCATACGTGTACAGTGGGGATTCCAGATGGAGAGGGCAGAGATAATCAGAGATTAAAGAGCGAAGTGATGAGGTTAGGCACAAAAGATCATCATTGTTTAAGATGAGGCCACACCAGGTACACGTCAGTCAAACTGCAGGAAAGAGTACACAGACAATCTGGACCCCGACATCAGATAAACAACCCAGAAGCAGGTGTCACCTCATTGGTCAACATCTAACTATTCACCATAGATAAAGGGGGCCAAGAGACAGCAAGATGATCCATCCATAGAGACAAAGGGTCATAGTATTGTGTCATGTGAAAAATCCCATGTCCATCCAGACTGCCTTCCAAAATCAAGGCGAGGCTAAGAACTCCATCTCAGATGTGTAGAGTTTAACAAAATGGAGCTGACAGAGTAACGAGAGGTACCGAGGCTGCAGGAACCCACCTGTGGAAACAAGGGCATTGCAGTAAGGCAGATGAAGTGAGAAGACAGCCCACCCTCGCAGAAACTCTTGAAGCCACAACTCAGGGAGACAGGCACAAGAAAAGATTTCTGAGACATGTCTGTGACCTTTACTTAGATCTGTCTTTTCATCCCGCGTTCTCATCTCTTCTTAACTCCCAAAGGATTGACAGAGAAATTCTTGAAAAAATATTTACCTGCTAAATGACTCAGACTCACCTTCACAATGAAAAAATAATGAGCCTACAGCACTAATAAGTAAATGTGCTTAAATCACAAAGTCCCGATGACTCTGAATGTGGTTGGTGAACACGTTACAATTAAAGAAGCAATTAGCCTAGACTCCCATGCCAGGAGGAACATTGTGTTTTCGTGTGTGTGTGTGTGTGTTTGGACACAGATGGACACAGGCAGAACCCTGGGAAAAGACGCTGTGAGTTCTGGAAGATAAGGAACCCCCATCACTGCATCAACAAGAGGGTCTATTTTGACTCAACTCCAGAGGTCTCACTTTAGCATGGTGGTTATGACAGAATAGTAGGAGCGGGTGGCATGCCTGTCCCTATGATGGCTGATCAGGAAAACCTGTAACTACTGGAGCCAGAACCACCATATGAAGTCAGCTCCTCTAGGCCTGCAACTTCCAGGCAGACCACAACTCCTGAGTGGCCCACACTTTTCAAAATGGTTCCGCCAAACGAGAAGGAGCGAGTGTAGAGATATGAGCATCTGGGAATATTTCAGACTTAATCTTTAGCTTGTGCTAAAATTGCTTGAAAAATTCCCTTTTAGGCTTTGGAAATTGGAAGTTAAATATTGTCATCTGCACCCATATTCCCAAGGACTTGATAATCACAGGGTTGAGCCAGGCTCTCAGCGGTTGGAAGGGAAGTCTCATAACTGACTGCATAGCACGAATTCTAGTTGGTCTTAATAACAAAAACTCAGAGTCAGATTTTAAGGCAAAGCTGAAAGATCAAAGAAGCATAATGGTCTACCCTTGACTGTCACCCACAGACCCATGATGCATCATGAGGAGTAGCACAGAGCTGCCCTTATGCTGTGGCACTCTGCATATGCCCACCAGCCAGCTGTGCACCCATGTTGCCCTGTTGCGGGGTTAGGGCATATCTCATAATTCCTGGTGCAATGATTTTGATGTCTGTCTTGTTTCCTGTGGTGTCTCAGATTGTCACTGAGTATCTTCTCACTGTGCAGGATGCTGAATCAAAGGAACCAGGAGTCTCCAAAGCTACAATTTTGTGAGTGTTTTTTACTTGTGAAGTTTTCCTCCATGGTTCTTTTTGCTACTCTGAAGAGGAGGAAAAACAGCAGCAACCACAAGAACCCACTCTTCTGTGGTCTCTGAAGCAGCAATAACGCAGGCCAGCATGGCCCTCATACTGGCAGACTTACTGTTGAAGGTTTCCTGCCTTCAGGTTTTCTCTGAAAGTGCAGGGAGCTAATTTCCACCTGCAAGCAAGTGCTCCCACCGGCGGAGGAGAGGGTGTGCTCCCTTGCTCAGTGTGTGCACATACACATCGTTATCAGTGACCAAATTAGAAATCAAGATGGTTGATTGTTCAGACTCACCCATGATGGTCCTCTAAATGCAGCATGAGGCATGGGTGATGTGATCACGGTCACATCTGGATCTTAATGATTCACGTGCTAAAGGAAGCTCGAAAGGGACCACAGAAAAATATGCCTCCTTTCTTCCAAGAAGGAGGTCACCTTTGCAAAAAAAAAAAAGCTATGAAAGCAAAGGAGCAAAAGTTTAATTAATGTTAATTTGTGAACAATATCATAGTAACAGACCAGGACCACAGACACACATATACTTATGGACACATATAAACATATATACATACGTATGAATATATATGTACATACATATGCATACAAATGAGCTCTAGCGTGGGAGCACACACACAGAGACGCACACAGATACACACTCACACCAGAATCCCAGACAGGGCTAAAAATCTCATTTGTTAGCATGTATTTGTTAAAACAACGAGGCTTCCATTTTTCACTCAGGAGGTCCGTTGGGATTCTTTGGTCCACAGGATGATCCTAATTGAATTTTCCTTGTCTAAATGGAGTCTGCCCTGAAGTGAACTTGCTTTGAACATAATGACAGGGTGGGCTGTCTCCCAGCTTCTGCTCCTAGACCCTGGCTCTCCTCCTATTACCTCTATTATCTAAACAAATAACCCTGGACAAATCGATTTACATTAATCCAACCTTGTGGTCCACAACTCTCCAGCTCCACCAGAACATCTCAATCAAGATTCAAATGAATTTGCCTCAACGTTGTGCTATGAAGGCATTTAATCTCCTACTTAAAAATTTGGGCCCATTGAACATTATCTTCAAATAAAACATCCCAATAAAAAGACCCAGAAATGTAAATGGGTGAAAACATGGAGATCATATGGAATTATAGTTTCTTTATGATGAAGAATAATACTCAGAATTGGTGAAGAAATAAAGCAAAAGAGGAAGATTCCACCCTTTATTTGTTCTAGCCATGTTCACATTAAAAGCCACCCTTTGAGCTGCTGGTGACCTTCTGCCACTTACTGATGCTTCAGTGGAACTCTCCAGCACGCAGTGTGGGAACGGCCACTTCTAGCTTTTTCTCACTCCCACGTTCTCTCTGTCCTGGGCTTCACTGTCTGATTTGCCTTGGTTTCATGGCAGACAGGTGTTTGGAGGCTTTCTTAGCCTCATGCCACCTCATGGGATTTGCCCGAATTCCAAGGGTTTATTGGACAAAGTCAGGTACAGGCTGATGTACTTAACGTAAGCGCTACAAACACCCTACCACTGTTCTCTTTTTGAGACAGCCAGCATCTTCACTAGCATGGAATATGATCAGTGGTTATGCTGACAGGAGAGTCAGTCCCAGTGACCTTCCTGTCCCCACTTCTTTTGCTCTGGTCTAACAGATATCAGACTCATTATGCCAGACTTGGGGATCAAACTTAGGTCCCCAGGCTTATGAGACAAGTGCTTTACAGACTGAGCTTTTTCCCCAACCTTCCAGTATGGATCTAATACCTTCCTGTACCTTTGTGTATCCAGCCTCCTCCCAGAGGTCCAGAGATGGCACCTATTCACTATTAGAATGTCATCAGTCTGTCTTCTGGTTGCTGCTAACAGGTGGTGCTGTCTGCACACACAAAGGAGACATAGAGTCACTCTGCCTCGGTGCTTGACTCAAAATGCAGTCAAACGTGTTAGGAAAATGAAGGCTCCCAGGTGGAGGCACAGCCTAAAAGCCATTATTGCACACACTTAGAGCAGGTTTAATCTCCAAATGCTCCCTCTCTGCTAACAAACCCTGAGAGGAAAGGAACCAGTTCCCTTCAAGTGAGACTCCAGGGCTGAAAGTTGGTATAGAGCCCCTATTTGTGGGGTGTACAGGAAGCCCCACTTGTGTGAATGAAGGGGGCTGTGTATTTGTTTTGTTGACATGGACATGAAGACCCCTAGCCTGAACTGATGGAAAAATGGCAAAGCCTTCCTCTGATGCGTGTGCGGATGCTTATGATGAGCACAGAAAATGTCCACTGTAGCCTTCTCTTCCTAGTTATTTACAGTCTGAAGGCTGCTCCTCTCCAGAGACTGCTCTCACCAAGATGAGCTAAATCTACTTCCCTGTTTAACTGTGGAATAACCTCCCTTTTGTTTATCTGTATGCAATAACCCCAACTCCTTGATCAGCTCTGTGCAATAACCCCACCTCGCTGTTCAACTCTATGTAAAAAACACGCTAAGTTCTGAGGTGCTGAGGTCTCTCCACAGAGAGCCCAGTACACCCAGGCCCACTACTGCTTCCCCCATCTCTGTGTGTGTATCTGCATATGTGTTTATGTACATGTATATATGTGTGTGTGTATGTGCATATGCATGTGTATATGTGTGTGCATATATGTTTTGTATATGTACTTATGTGTGTGTATGCACGCAAGGCACATATGTGTTCGTACATATGTAGTAGGTCACAATTCATACTTTTAGTAGTATTTTAAGTTAGCATCATTGAGAAGTCCATTGGGTGTACGGAAAAATCTCCCCCATCATGGCTGACCTACGTGAACATCCCATGACCACCTCCATGATTGATTGGCTGTTGCTTTTGAACTCAATGGCTGAAGTTCATGGAGAGTTGCCTGTACCATTTTTACCACCCAAGAACTCAGCATCCAGATGGTAGGGGTGGGTGACGCATGTCATGCCTCCATTCTCTGACTCCAGTGGAGGAAGAACCAGACTGTGTATTACAGCACCCTACCCACCATGACTGCTCTAGGCCCTTAGCTCCTCATCTCCATGATAAACACCCTTGTGTTTCTAAACAGGGACATGGATAGGCTCCACTGAGAAATGTGGCTGAAAGGTACGAAGAGGTCCTCTGTGGTCATTTCCTGGGGTGGGTTGGGTCCTCTCAGTCTCTAAGAAGAGGAGAGAACAGAGGTTGGAAGGGCGTCTGTGGACGAGGGTGAATAAGGCACCGTTAGTTGCTGGGAGGGCAGCAGTCATTCCTATCACACTGGACGTCTGGGTAGAAGTGGAGCCGTGAGAAGCAGAGCAGAGACGTGAAGCTTTGCCTTCCACGTAGGGTCTGTTCAGAACCAGCCACAGATACAGGGTCAGGAAAAGGTGGACTAGGCTGTGACTCAGAGTCCAGAAGAAGGGGCGCTGCTGGAGAACCGACAGGTGGCCAGTGCCATGCAGACATCTGCAGCCCTGGGAGAGCCACAGCAGCACACACAGGTGGCAGTTCTTAGTTCTTTTCTTGCCTTTGTGCATTGATGTGTGCAGGCCTGCAACTGATGCTGGGGACTTCCTTAAGCTACGCTTCAACCTTGTTCTTTTAAGGCTGAACCTCCCAAACCCAGAGCTTGCTGTACAGCTAGTCCTACAGCTAAATGGTTCTAGGGATCCCTCCTCCGTCTCCAAGTTTGAAGCTTGGCATGTACGTGGCTTTTAGGGATCTTAGCTGAGACTCTGGTCCATTTGCTTCAACAGCAAGCACGTTAGCTGCTGAGCCACCCCCAGCACACGGGTGACAATTTTGAGAGCACATCTAGCAGTTGCTTTTGTTTCATGTACTGTTCAGATGCTTCTCACGAGTGATGTTTTGGTAAGGTTTCTGTTAAGTCCATCGCGAAAGCCTGCAGCACTGCCTCTATCTCCACCCAGGATCCAATGATGCCACCACGTAGAGGATTAACCTATTGTGGATAATCACAAGACAGCTGAAGAGCTCACGGGGAAAGCCTGTTCTGAGGGCTTTGCAGTGAGGCAGAACACGCTTGAGTTTCACCCTCCCGCATGACAATTCCTGGATGCGAGTCTCAGAGCGCTCCCTGCCTTTCTTCAGAGAGCTTCACGACACTTCACAGGAATCGGAGTTCCCTTTATCCTCTCAGTAAACCTTCTAAGTAGGCAAATTAGATTGCCTCTGAGAAGCTCCCAGAACTTTGCCTGTGTGATCGCTTTATCCTTTCGACATCTCTGTCAGAGGCAGAGGCAGAATGTAGATAAGGCTGGGAGGCAGGGTGATCTTTCCCTTCTGACAGAAGAGCAGTCGAGGGAAGGCAAGGGCCTTTACAATCCTCCAGGTTGCACATTAATCAGGGGGAGAAAAATCAACATTTAAAAGACTTCTAGCTACAATTCCAGGGCTCTATCATTCCAATTTATACTAATTTGCACACACAGAGCTGTGAAATTCTCAGGGTTGTGTTCAGCACCTGCAAATTTGGTGCTGAACTTAACGAATGAACGGGGTCCACTTTAGCCTCCAAGGACACTCGGTTTGTTCTTGGGCATCCTGTCTTCATCACAGAGTTTGTATTAATTTCACTTTCAGTATAATAATATAGCTACGAAAAATCTATTACCCACTTTTCCAACTGAGTTCTTTGTATTTGAATGATGATTTTCCATAGGCATATGGGAATAAAATATCTGCAATTTTAGCTCAAGAACAATCTTAACAGTTCCCATTTTCTCCTCTGGTTGTTGAATGATCAGAAAATAACATTTTATAGAGGTCATTCCTATCTGACATCTAAAATTTGAGACTTATTTTCTAGCTTCAAAGGGAAACTTCCCTTTCTTTTCTCCTGGCACACATCTGTGGCACACACCAGTGTCCCTCTCTGCTCCATCAATCAATTAGCCCCTCCCTCAGTGGAATTCTATCCTGTGGTTCCGGCTCCATCTCTCCAGCATTTCTGTGTGGAACCCAGGAGGACTCCTGGGAGGAGAGACAATGACCAGTTCCGCTAACACTCTGGTCACTGTCTCATGGTCGCCCAGGTAGAGTAGTTATCATGGCTCTCGCTCAGCTCTGAGGACAGACATCTGAGAACCCATGCCAACAGTCAGAGCTGCCACTGAGGCAGTAAGGGATGAATCATTACCTGGAGTTTGTTTCTACTGTTGTGTCTTCACAACCCACATGCAGGAGTCCCAATCCTCAGTTTGCCTGGTTGGGAGATGGTGGCACCTTTCATAGGTAAGGTCTAAGAGACAGGAAAGACACTGGAGGATGCACTTGAACAGGATATGGAAACACAGCTTTCTCCTGTCTCTTCCTTATGATAAGTTAAGCTACTTTTTTCTATCTCATGCAATGTGCTTTCCCAACACAGTGCAGAAAGCAAAACTTCTAAGGTCATGGTAAGAAACCAGCCATCTTTCCTTTGGAACTGATTACCGTGGGCATTTCTTACAGTATCAGAAAGTCGAGTAATTCAGAAAGCACCTTACATCTCTCTCTCACCGTCTGTTGTCTCCTGTCCTTCATACTACACGGCTGGTCTAGCAGCTCAACTTTGGTCTCCTTCAACACATAGCAAACGCCTATATGTTCTTCCTTCACACACACACGCACTCAGGGTGAGGACCTGCTCCAATCTCGTGCGGCCTCACCAAGACTTGGTTACATCTTCAACAAATGCATTCCCAAATAAGGCTGGTTTTGCAGGTGTCAAAGTGAAGAACTTGACATCCTTCTGTAGTCCCCCAATCAGCTTTCCAGAGAAATAATCCAGAAAGTCAGGCAGTCCATAAAGAAAGCCACTTGAGATCCAGAGTACCTCAGATGAGAACATGAGCACGCCACACCCCCTGCAAGCAAATTCTTTATTGGAGACTAACCTGATACCTTCTTTCAGTACTTTTTGAGGCACCAACCTAGAGCAGTGTGCGTGCCAGAGAAGCCCCGGACTGCTGAGCTACCATCCCTGATCTTCACGAATTACTCCTAAAAGGGTTACTCCTCTCACACATAGACCTCCTGGGACACTTAGCATATTTATGACCACAACCTTATTACACCTATGGTTTGAAAAGCTGAGAGTGTAAATCCCAAAGCTTTGAATTTTACAGAACAGAGGCAAATGGGTTAGAACATGACGTCATCCTTTCATCCGAAATGAACATCTTCTGATCATGATCTTATCTGAGCTGACTCTGCAGCTGTTAGGTAAATTTTAAGAATCTCTACATAGGGCTCCTTGTATTAATCAAGAAAAATATGTTCAAAATGGATAAAAATATGATCGCTGCCAACATTGACACGCACATCTGGAGATGGTCTCAGCTCGCTCCTGGAGGCACATGGCTTCAATATCAGCAGGCAGATGAAGCTCAACAGAATCAAAGGGATACAGAGAATTAAAGACATTCCCACTGGATGCTCCTCCTTCAGCAGGTTTGGCCTGAACACCAGGAGGTTTCATAGCCCCAGTGCTGTGTCTGGTATGAGCTTAGGTGAGCCTCCCCCACCGTGGCTTAATGGATAGAATTAACAGTTTTACATGTTTTCAGAGGATCACAAATGATACAGTGTAAGCAACATCTGCTCACCCCTGCAGCAAGTATCACTGGCAACCCACGAGGTGTATGTACGTGTACTGCTCCCTCTGAACAGGCCTTCTGCAGGAGAGAGATGGAGAGTGAGCAACGTACACACCAAGTACACAACAGGAAAACTTCAGTGGGAGGGAACTGGGGGGATAGGAAAGAGGACCGCCATAGTAAGTAGTCTGAAAACGTCTCCTGAGAAAGGGCAATTTGAACATTTTTTCAAAAGAGAGGAAGAAGCTAGGCCCTGAGGAATCAACCTCAGAGGCTGAGGACAGGGCTCAGGGCTAGAGCAGGTTGAGCAACCGTCACAGCAGATGTGCATTTGCAACAGAAATATTAACTGGATAATAGTGGAGACTGACTAGTGTGAGGCTCAGAGGAGGCCACCTCTGCCCTGTGTTTCTGAAATCTCAATCTCCTTGTGTCTAAACCTAGACCTTCCCTCCTCTCCCAAATCTTGTCATCAGTTAAGAGAGGTTTAATGTATTAGATATCAACCCTGTACAAGGAAATAGGGGTCTGCAGAGAACAAGTGTCAGGGGTGCCGAGGCACAAGTGAGGCATCTACATCAGGCCCCCTGAAGGCTCAGGCATTGTTGTGGAAGAGAAGGTAGTCATAAGTTGCAAGAGGCTGCTTGCTGTTTCCTGGCCACCCGGCTAGCTTAGACCCAAAATAATCACACAGAAACTGTATTAATTAAATCACTGCTTGCCCATTAGCTCTAGCTTCTTATTGGCTAACTTTTATATTAATTTAACCCATTTCTATTAATCTGTATATCGCCATGTGACTGTGGCTTACCAGGTAAAGTTCCCAGTGTCTGTCTCTGATGGTGGCTCCATGGCTTCCCTCTGACTCTACCCTTCTTTCTCCCAGCATTCAGCTTAGTCTTCCCTACCTACCTAAGTTCTGCCCTGTCAACTGGCCCAATGCAGCTTCTTTATTCATTAACCAATAAAAGTAACACATAGACAGAACGACCTCCCACACTAGACAGAGGATCCGAGGGCAGGGCAGACAGGAACACTCTTGCACTCAGAGTGGCTGTGAGTACCTGCACAAGGCTTGCACAAGAGTGATTATCTAATACAGAGTGCTCAGCCCTGAAACCACATCTACACAAAGAATAAAGATGGACTCAGCAGTTTGTATTTAAATAGTTGTGCACACATATATAACAATAATAATTAAAAAGAGGCTCTCAGTTTGAGAGTGAGCAGGTAGGGGCTTGGAAGTAATCAGAAGGGAGGGACTTAGAAGTGGCTGAAGGGGGGAAAGTGTCTAGAATGTATAAAAAGATCAAGTCAGCATTCTCACATGGACAGGGAAGAGGGTCTTGGACCTTCATTCTTAACTACAGTGCTGTGAAGAGCTGATGACTTCTCGGGAAGGGAAAGTCAGTTTCCTTTAAGGGTGTGGTCCCTCAGAAGATAAACATGTTGCATGGGGTGGCTTCATGGCTGGAAATATATGGATAACACACATTTGACTAGATAGGTTATTTTAAAAAAGAAGAAAATGAAATGAATTTGTGAGGTAGAGAATCTATGAAGAGTTACAATTGGAAAAGTGGAGAGTTTGATATGATCAAAATAGAGTCCATGAAATTTTCGAGAAATGAATACAAATATTTCAAAAAGAAGGGCTTAATGACAAGATTCAAGGTATAATACAAAGGGTTTGGGCAATGTCAAGGCTCCACCAGATGTTTGGCTTGCTTTGACCCAGCTTACTTGACAGATGGAGCTGTAGTCAGTGCGACTGCTCTGTATCAGTGTCTCCTCCCTTGACACTGTTATGGGCTGATCCCTGCCATGCTAGCAGGACCTGCCAAGAAATGGACCTCAACTAACACTTGTTGAGTGAATGAAGGATGGTAACAGTGACTCAGACCTTCCCTTTGTCACACAGAGATGCTATGGTCGGTGTTTATTGAAGAGAAATCGGTAGATCCACTGTCGCAGATGGAATTGGAGAATAGATTCCTTAGATGGTATCCGCCCTCGGGAGGCAGCCATTTTCTATGCATTTAAGTCTTGATCTTTAGTAATAGGCAGAAATATTCAGTGAAATAAAATCTAAACATCCATACTAAACTTTAATCTTAAAATTATAAAAATGAAAATAACTTAAGGAAATAGCAATAGACAGAATAATTGTCTCTTCCAAATGTTTAGAGCAAATTCTCAATCTGTCATCTTATGTGAGGTAGGCTGATTGTCCTGGCCAGTCTAGGTAGTTCTTGTAATCGTCATTTTTATGGAAAACTTGAGAATGAGAAGAGAGGAGGCATAGGGCCAATGATGGGCCAGGGACCCAGCTATGCAACAGCCACTGAGCTGGAGGAGCAAAGAGATTTAACCATCGCAGAGCCCATGGTGCCATATCACAGATGCCATGGGAATCCATATATGAAACCAGGAGAGCTATTTTGATCTTGTCCATCATCTCCAATGTTGAAAAACTAGGTGTTCCTGGACCTGCATCCTCAGCGATGATTCTAGCCAAATTGTTTAGACAAATAAAAGGTTTAGCAGCAAGCTTGTGTGTGTGTGTCCACACACACATGATTGTGTGTATGTGTTATTTGTGTGTGTGTGTGTGTGTACGTGCACACACATGCTTGTGTGTGTATGTTTGGTATGTAGATTTCAAAGATTGATGTCAGGTTTCTTATTTTTACTCTATTGTTGTCCACCCATTCTATCTATCTATCTATCTATCTATCTATCTATCTATCTATCTATCTATCTATCATCTATCTATCCATCCATCTATCATCTATCTATCTATCTATCCATCCATCTATCATTTATCTATTATCTATCTATCTATCTATCTATCTATCTATCTATCTATCTATCTATCAATCATCTATCTATCAGTCTATCATCTATCTATCTATCTATCATCTATCTATCAGTCTATCATCTATCTATCTATCTATCTATCTATCTATCTATCTATCTATCTATCTATCTATCTATCATCTATCTTTCTCTCTCTCTCTATCTATCGATCATCTATCTATCTATCTATCTATCTATCTATCTATCTATCTATCATCTATCTATCTATCTATCTATCTATCTATCTATCTATCTATCTATCATCTATCTCTCTATCTATCATCTATCTATCAATCTATCATCTATCTATCCATCTATCTATCTATCATCTATCTATCTATCTATCTATCTATCTATCTATCTATCTATCTATCTATCTATCGAGAGTCTCATTGAGCTGGGAGTTCATCTCTTCAGCTAGATGGCAGTGAGTAAGATACATGATCCACCCCATCTCCCAGTACTGGAGCCACAGTGCATGCATCTACACCCTGGCTTTCCTCACGGATGTTGGGAACTAATCTTCTTATGCATTTATGCAGTAACTTTACTGACTGAACTGTACGCCTATCCTCAATAGCAAATATCTGTACTTTTGTGGTTTTCATGGAGATAAATGGCTAAATTATTTAAAAATATAAACACTATTGGTGAGGGATAATGACCTTGCACACTGTAAAGATTTGTCACTCGTATTGGTTTAATAAAATGCTAATTAGCCAGTAGCCAGGCAGGAAGTATAGGTAGGGCAGCCAGACTAAGAGAATTCTGGGAAGATAAAATGCAGAGAGTCAGTCACCAGCCAGACACAGAGGAAGCAAGATGAGAATGCCACACAAAGAAAAGGTACTAAGCCATATGACTAAACATTTAAGAATTATGGGTTAAGTTGTAAGAGCTAGTTAATAATAAGCCTGAACTAATAGGCCCAACAGTTTGTAATTAATATAAGCCTTCATGTGTTTCTTTGTGACTGAATGGCTATAGGACCAGGTGGGACAGAAACTTCCTTCTACACACTATTACTTGTGATTTTCAATCTGAAGAAGCTTAAAAGAGGCAGTAGCTTGAAAATGTTGAAGTCCCACTGTGTCTTTACTTTCTGACATTTAACTTCTACAGTTAATTAAGCTGATAGGTATGAAGACACAAAGGTACTGATTGCAACCAGTATCACCCTAGTCAGTGTTGGTCAGCTTCACAGTGTGTGTACACATACATGATCATGAATACAATACATACCATATACACAGTGATAAACATAGACATGTTACCATGTGCATTACTTTATCAACAGCACAATCATATTTTATATAATCAACAGTGAATGATGTCACACAGTGCTAGTATCAATGAAATAATGCTATTAACCTATAGTTATACTAATTGTTTCAAGTTGAGAAAGAAGATCTCCAAAAATACCTGTACTTTCAAAGAACTTGCCTGCACATTTTGAATAATATTTCAATGAGGGAAAATGTCTGGTAAATCACTCCATGACTGTGTTCCTTTGGTGTTCCCCTCAATTTTAATCTAGAAAATAACTGTCTGTCACCATTGATTTCTTCAACAGAAATTCCCAATTTGCACTGAAAGAGACTTCCAAAATGATTTGGCTGTGTTCAGTTTGACTGGACAAGCAGAATGAAGGACCTTGTTCTTCAGCAAGCCGTAAGGTTGACCCTCTCAGTTCTTTTGGTGAGCACTTTTCTTGGTCATCCTCACAATCAAATTCAAATAGATTTACCTGTTATTTTGTCTTTCCATGACTCCATTCTACTCCTTTGTGTCTCCTAAGGTTTTACTCATTTCCCTCATTAAGGGTTGGAAGTATGACATGAGCTCCTGGAGGAATGAACCAGCTACATGGGGAAGGGTTGTGCTGGGAGCTGCTAGAGAGTCAAAGGGGTATTTGTTTGTTTGCTTTAGTATGTTTGGAGATTTGCAAAAAACAACCAAAAACTGACATGTCATTTAAGCTGGAAAATTTCTGAAAGTTAATCAAGAATTCTACTATAGAAGAAGTACTTAGAAATGCACAAATGTACTTCCAAAGTACAGCACAATGCAAGTTCCTTGTTCTAGCTGAGAAAGCACACCTGTTATGAGCCCCTTGCCACTTTTTCCTCTCTCAGCATTGAGGACTGATCCCAGGACCTCAATCTACTACCGAGTTGTCTCTGCACACAGGCCTCCCTCCCTTTCTCCACACTGAGACAGGGTCTCACAAAATTTTGAGGCTGGCTTTGAACTCCCAACATAGCCCAGGTGGATTATTTTGCTTCACCCTCCTGAGAAGCTGAGGTTCCATCACTGATATCCACCAAACTGTTCCCTGGGGCTCAGGAATCAGAAGGTCACAGAAATCAGGACCAATAGTTTGACTTGGTCAGGATGCATATCTGTGCCAGGCTGTTCAAAAGTTTACCTCTGATTGGTCCACAGCCTTTGCTTATAAAATGTTTTTTGTCGGTTTCCTTTGCTTTTTCTGATGTCTTCTCTTTTCTATCCTCCAAGGTAAACCCTAATCCTACGCCATCTCTTGACTTATCCAAAGCCTTTCTATCGTGGTGCTCTCCTTCTGGCCATTGCTTCAAGTTCATCTATGTCTTGGCAGGTCCCAAGCTTACATATGCCAGTACTTCAAAGATGTGTAAGTAGACACATTCATGTTTATACTCAGCTATGTAGCTGGCACCTCAGAACCAGCACTTTGGCCATGGAGACAGCACCTAACCAGCTGTTGACAGGATGAGTTCAAATTCACCCTGATCTGTAACAGTCTGAATGCCAGACTCTCTAGTCAGAGGGTCAATAGCTTCAGGAAAAAAAGAGTACAGGTCCACCCAGCTTGGGAGACTTCACCCCCAACCATAGTGACCATTGCTTCTTTTTTCCCCTCCAATCTCACTAGGCATAAGTACGGTGTGTGAAACACATCTTTAAGAATAATTATTGCCCGTCTACCCTCACTGTGCCATTGTGACAGCAGCTTCTCAATTACAGTGAACTCCTACAAGAGGGTTGGCACAGATGTGCAGGAGCCCCGGCACCAAGTGCTTATCAGCTGAAGATTTTGAATGGATTTCCACCCTAAAAAAGGTTAGATTAGCATTACGCTGTGCAGATTTCTTATAAGATTAAATTACAGTTTTAACCATTGTGCAGTTCAGGAAAATGCAAGGAAAGGGGGAAAATGCTTAACTGACATTTACACTGTAAAAAATGTCAATCAAAGGTATCAGTAGCATAACGTACAGTATTCCCTGTGTGTGTTTAATTCTAGTGGAAATAATGTGCACTAATTTTGCCAGAAGAGCTCTTTAATTATCTCTATTGAAAACCTTCAGCATAAGGTGAAGTTCAAATACTGAACTAATTTATAGAGGTTGAGAAATACTTAATGCCTAAACACAGTGAAATAAATTTCAATTTATTGTGGCTGATAATGGAGAGTCACAACCATTCCAATATATTCCATGATGGCATAACATTACATAAGCAACATTATATTTATTATGAACATCTGGCATACTGTACTCCATTCAGATAACTTTAATTAAAGCGGCCTCCAAGCTCTCATATAACCCAGACAGCTCTAAAGAGGGGAACAGCCTGGCACATTCACAATGGCCAGCCTCAAAAGGCTCTCAACGTCAAGACTGGTGAGGCATTTCTGTTACACAGGAGGGCTTTGGATAATGGCTTGCTCAACCTGCTTAGCTTTGGGGCTAGAGCTGTAACTCTAAAATGTAGCTGAGTTCAGCTGCCTTCAGCATCAGCGTGTCACAGATGCTCTAGGCACTGAGAAAGTCTCTTTTGGGTCCTGTATCTAGATAACCTTGGATATTTGTGTAGTTTATATTTTTTCCCTCTCCAGGGATGGTGCTGCCTTCAAGTTGTGAAAATGCAGGGGAGAGCTTCTTGTCGAAGCTACTTTTTCTCCTCCTAAGGAATGAACTGTGGAAGAAAATAATGTTGGATGGATAAGGATAAGTGCTTATAAAAAAAGTCAAGAGATGAAGTAGGATGGGGAGGGAAAGTCAAGAAAGTGGGGACACCTGAGTTGCAGGGGGAGAAAAGTCTTAACTTGGACTATGCTATCTTAGAAAGGCCTTGTCTTACTAGGAAAGATATCTAACATGTATACATGGAAATATGAGCATGTTCACACAAGCACACAGACATACATGGAAGCACTCAACCACACAGGTGTACCCATGCATGTATGCCCATAGATTCATACACATATCTGCATATACATGACAGGCATACATCCACAAGCTGACTTATAAACTATGTGGGTCCTCTTTCCTGACATCACCAAGATGAATCCCAGGATGGATTTCTCTGATATTGTCAGAAAGCACAACAAGAATGGAGGTCCTCGGGACAGACTCATATTCATTCATGATCCAAAGGAAAAATTCAAAGATAACCTAGATTAGTCAATCTAGAAAGATTATATAAAGCCAGCTAGATTAAGGGTCATCAAGTGTCACTCACAGGTATGAAAGGAGTATATAAATTTTGGGGGAATGAAGTCTTGAGTGTATTGGGTGGGGTATTGGAATACCAGGAAAGGGGCAGGCTAAGATGCTTGTTCAAACCACAGTTTCTATTGCTGTGAAGAGACACCATGACTATAGCAACTTTTACAAAGGAAATATTCAATTGAGTGGGCTTTCTTAAGGTTTAAGAAGTTCATTTTTTTATTATCATATCGGGGATGGAGGTATGCAATCAGACATAGCATTTGAGGAGTAGCTGAGACTCTTACATTTTGCAGGCAAAAGAAAGTCAACTGAGACATTGAGCGTCATCCTGGGCATAGAAAACCTCAAATGTTTCCTCCATAGTAGCACACTTCCTCCAACAAGGCCATACCCACTCCAACAAAGCCACACCTCCTAATGGTGCTACTCGCTGTGAGATTATGGGATCCAATTATATTCAAACTCCCACATTACCTCAAAACCGAAGGGAGTTCAGAGTGAATAGCAGTGTTAAGGAGATGTTGTCCATTGAAGAGAGAACTGGAAGAGGCCTATAGAACTCATGCTAGAAAAGAATACAGGAGTGAGTGTTTAGCGACTTGTGGTCTACTTACAGTTGCTGTGTGCACCGAAAGCTCAGACATTTGTAGACACAACAAGTGATCTGGCTTTTACAGGTTGATTACCCAAGGAGAATCCAAATAAAGGCAAAAAGATGAAGGGCTGACCCTAATGGCACAGTTGACCTCGGCAACAATTAACTCTGTTTTATACAATGACAGCCTTCTTTTTTCTATTGTACAGACTCAGAGGATGTGGTGATTTGCCTGGGAGTGGCTCTCACTGGTTCATACATTTGAATGTTAAGTCACCAGAGAATGGGACTACTGGAAAAGGATTAGAAGGACCAGGAGGTGTGGCCTTGTTGGAGGCAGTATGCCACTGGGGTGCTGGCTTTGAGGTTTTGAAAGTCCATGCCAGGTCCAGTCTCTCTCTGCTTGCTGTCTGTGGATCAGCCCATGAAGCTCTCAATCCCTGCCCCAGCACTAACCTCCTAACACTGCAAGGAATTCCCCAGTCAAATTTTTTTTTATAAGAGTTTTCTTGGCCATGCTGTTTCTTCATAACAACAGAATAATAATTAAGACAGTGGTATCTCCTCAAATGACTGAAATTTTACACTTGTTTCCACTTCCGGAAGAAAGTTAAGAGGCAGCAAGGGTTGTGAGCTGCCATCGCTCACTCTCTGAGACACCTGTGCCCTGATAACAACCCCCCCCCCCGAGACCTTTCTGTCTTACCCATCAAGTGGCAGTGATTACAGAAGCATGTTATCTTACTATCTATCACACACAATGAGTCTAAACCTTTGAGCAAGTGATTCCAAGAAATTGGTGGCTGAATGACAACATTCTCTGTATGCAGGATATGATTTCAGTCCTATAAAAAGGCTCCAACCACCAGAGGTTATACCTGTCTTCAACTGTCCAGACCCTGGCAATGCTCATCTCCTCAGATCACAAGGAAAATTCAAGACCCTGTTATGGCAAATTTGCTCTCCTCAGCAGAGGTTTTCACTTTTCCTTTGATGTGGAGGATCCGAGACTGTGATCAGGTCAGCTGCAGGTCATGAGGGTCATGGGCATAATCCTGTCCTCTGCAAAGCCGCGTGTAAGCGTCATACAGCACTCAATTTGGTTCCACTGTGAAGAGCATACAGAGTTGGGTTTGCCTTGATAGAAGGGGATGCTCCTCAAGGCCTGGGGTCCCATTTGCCAGAGCAGATGAAGCTCAGTTCTGTTGTCATCAGTAGCTTTTAACTAATTCACCAGTGCTCTCAATCAAAGTGGGGACCCTCAGAGGTATTTATCTCATGGCAGAGGAGGTGAAGGCTGCTCTTTTACACAGAAGAGCTGGCACCTAGGTTCTGTATGAGGAAATCACACCCAGGATCAGGGACATTTTTATGTGAACACATGGAGGCAGCCATGGACTCGGATCCTGTGGGAAACCCTTGATGACGAGTTTCTGTGCCCCTTCCCTGGCTTCCTTTTCATTCAGTGAGAAGCCAGCTTCCTTGCGCATCCACATGGTGTGAGTTTCTGTTGAATTAAGGATTCTATCAGAAGTGCTGGCTCCTAGCCTCTCCACTCCCATCCTGGGAGGTTCATTTTCCTTGTTGATATGAGGCTCCCAGGGACTTCAGTGTTCGTGTGCTCAGCCATCCTCCAAACCTAATGAATGCATGGAAGAGCTGCTAATTATGGTTCCCACAGAAAACACAGAAGTGCCATCGAGCATCCCCACTTCCAGAAGTTCTGTTCCCCCTGCCGAAGGAGCCCCCATTAGTAACTCACTAACTGCCACTGCTGCCTTGAGACGTATGCTCCAAGGTCCTTGCTTTCTTTTTCTCTCTGGCATGGCTCACCTGCTCTTAGCACTAATTACATTCTTACCAGTTTCCCTGTTAATTATGGTGTTTCAGACTGAATTCTAATGGGCTTGGTGTTGCTGTAAATAAGAGCCCGTGTCTCTTCTTCTTAACACGATGATTAGATATAATTGCTGCAGTTTATCAAATATCTTCTCACCTCTTAATACGATTAAGTGATGCTCTCTCAATGAAGCAGGGTGCGAGGTCTTGTCTCAGTCTCACAGGTTGATAGAAAGCAGGACATTTATGCTTCAATTCCTGATGCATTGTTTGTCTACGCTTTTTCTTGGCAGCATTTGGGATTCATGCTATTCTGGTATCCAATCAAAATACGTTATAATTATTCTTTTCATTAGAGTTGAAAATAAGAAAGCAATATCTGGGTGAGTATATTGCATAGCTTCACCCAAAGTCCAGCAAGCCTGACTCTTCTGGATGGAGACAGGTCACCACCAGAACTCAGACCTCTGCTATCCAACTATTTAGCTTTCAAGTAGATCGTTTATGACTGCCTGGTTATCCTCACCACAACATCCTAACCTGGTTTTGGATTTTTACTATATTGCAGTTTAATTTGGGGATAATTGACAATTTAAAAATATTATTTTTGTTTTCCTATTGGGATTATTGTTTTCCGTCAGTGTTCTATACCCCATTTTTTATGTGACCCATGAAAGAATTCTAGTCTTCTTAGGGGAGGTGAGAGCTGTCAGGGCTGAAATACAGAACCACACCCAGGCTCTTATGTGTACTAGGCAAGGGCTATACTACTGAGCTACGCCCAGCTAGCTCCTCTGGTCCTGTTTGCATAGGTCCTCCAGTCATAGTTAGGCTGTTGAACAGCATAGAACAGCATCCACAGTATCTGCCACTGGGACAGAATTCTCTTCCTAGGATTGAACATATTTATTTTGCCACCAGGGATCTTAATCCTGCCAGCTGATCCCCTTGAATTTCACAAACAGAAACTCAAATGATCAATCCACAACAACTCCTTCTATTTATGCGCAGCATGTGTGGTTTAATATTTTCTTTTTTCTGAGTATAGACTTATGCAAACAGGATATGCTATTCTCCTGGTAGCAGAACTGCCCGAGGCGTTGTTCCCTACCAAGCTAATGACTCTTATGCCTTTCTCCCTGCCACATTTGTAACTAGCAATTTTAATGTAAATCATTAAGATATTTATTTTCATTTTTTATGGCAAATAGCTGTCACATTGGGGCAATTTCCTTCTGCTTTGGGGATGCTGGCCCCTCTCTCATGTGACCCACATGGTGTCCTTAACCATCAGTTTTCCCCGGAGTAAGGTCATGTTTCCATCTCAGCTGCATGCTTGCTTGGGGGGTATTTTTAAAGTCTGATACATTCGGCCCTGTAGTTTTGAATATTATGCTTTCTGACTCTGTTCGTGAAGGTGACTGACTGACTTGTCTCTTTGGAGCTTTCCTGACTGTGCTACCTGCTAAGGTTATATGTTGTGCAGCGTTTGTTCCTCTGGCATTTTTAAGGCTTTCTGGTAGGTTTGGAATTACTGTTTGTTTGGTCTAAAATCGTCAAATAACTCCCATTTTAATGATCTGAGTTTCCTGAAGGTAAAGTTGTGACATTGCTTATTTTTTCTGGTTTTTAAACTTTAGCGCCTTGTTTTAAACTCCCATCCACTCTATACACAGAAAGAAAATTTCAGCTACAATTTTAAAATCTGTATTTAAGATGCAACACAGGGCGCACATTTAAAGTGTATGATTTGATAAATGTGGACTTATTTTTACATCCATAGAACCATCAGCATGATCAAAACTGTGTTTCCGCTTCCTTCTGTTGCCCCTTAGTCTGCCCTGCTCCAAAGTCCTTCCCCAGAGAAGTCTTTAGTCAGCTTTGATCTCGGAACACACATAAGCTTACTTCATCCAGGATTTATGAGCGGAGTCATACGGTATATATTCTGCTTTGTGTGGCATTTGCTCAGCCTAATCTCTGTGACGTTTGCTCTCGGGCTAAGCACCAGAGGGTTCTCTTTCCTGTTGCTTAGCAGCAGCGTGGGTGTGTCACAGTGCAAGGACTTGTTTCAGGTAGAGGCATTGCCAAGGGAAGCTCTTAGGGGCATCCCTACGGAAGGAAGCCTTCTGTGGGTGCACATCTTGGGTAAGAAGTTAAGGGCGGGTGGGGAGTCCTGTGCAAACGGACTGTAAGCTCCCGAGATACACTGGACTGGCTCTCAGCGAGCTGCATCCGTGGGTGCTTGTACCATGTGGATGTGGGAGTCTCTGCTCTATCGCTTCTGCTCTGAAAGCTGTTATTTTGGCTTTATCTTGACTGTATGAATGTATGGTGTGGAACCACCATTGTGCTAGTTAGCATTAACTGTGCACTTAACAAAGAGGCCACGGAGGAACTCCTTTGTCAGACCGTCTTGTGGGCCTGTCTGTGGGGATGGTCTTGAGTATTAACTGGTATGGGAAGACTCAGTAGAATGGGTGTGGAACCACTGGGGGTGGTGGTGGTCCTGATGTGTTTAAGAAAGCTAGCTATATGCAAGCCCGTGAACAAGCCAGGAAGCCAGCTAGCAGTTAGTGTTCCTCTATGACATCTGCCTTCAAAGTTCTGCTGACTTCTGACTTTAACTATAGGCTGTGACCTGGAAGTGAAAACAGAGATAAACCATTTCCTCTCCTTCAGTGTGAATGCATCATCATCAAAGTAACAGAAAGAAAACCAGAGCAGCCATTGCTATAATTTACATTTACATACGTGGTGATAGTTGTTAAGTCTCAAACTTAGGACAAATTGTTGAGGTGTCTCTTGAACAGATCAAAGCAGACCTGGCCACCAGGTTCTCCCATCATCCCTCAGCCCCTACCTGCTACAGGGTATGGCTGGCGTACAGTGCAATGTGCCCTCTGCCCCAACGCTCCAATCCCAGAACCGAACTGCCCTTCCCCCAGGGGCTCTTCACTATACACTCGAGCCATTTGGTCCCTGTCCCGTTTTTGTACCTTTGCCCTCTTGGCTGCATGTGGCTTCCCTCTAGGTTTCCTCCTACCTCCCCTCCCACTCTCCTCACGGCTCAGGGCTTGTCCACTCTGGACTCTCACAGGTGTCTGGGCTGTGGGCTATGCCCTCCCTTTCATCTACAATAAACTTTCTCCTCCGCCACACCCAGGAGCAGTCCTGTCCCTTCTGCTTTACTTCTAGTTTTTATTCTGTGTGTTCATCAGTTTTCTTACCTGTGACAAGACAGTAAGGAAAACAACTTAAAGCAAGAGGAACTGTTGGGGAATATTATCTTCAGGTATGTGACTTTGGTTTACGTTGCATTTGTTTAACTGTGTGAAGCTTTGTTACTGTGCCTGTCTAAAACACCTGATGGTCCTAATAATGAGATGGACGCTGTTAGTGAGGCAGGAGCAAGGATAGGAGGGGCTGGCAGGCAGAGAGTATAACAGGGAAAATGAGGTGAAACCAAGGAGCAAATGAGAGAACAAGGAGAGGAGAACACTAGGCGCCAGACGGCTATACAGCAAGTCACAGAGAAAACCGTAAAGGAAGGTAATAGAAATAGTAAAAGATAAAATCCCAGAGGTAAAGGGTAGTCAGGTTAATTTAAGTTAAAAAAAAAAAGCTGACAAGAAACGAGACAAGCTAAGGTCGGGCATTCATAGCTAAGAATAAGCCTCTGTGTGAGATTTGTTTGGGAACTGGGTGGTGGGCCCCTCAAAAAGTAAAAAGAATAAAAGTGTCACACAACATTTGAGCACCCCACATTGAGTGCTCAATTGTTGTCCTCTTTTTTAATCATCTGCCTTTTAAATTATGGCTATCCCAGTCAGCAATTGCAACTGCTAGGCCGCAGAGCCACTACTTGAAGACATTCTGTTTCCTCAGGCACCAACTCTTTCAGAACTGCTAAGAGAACTTATCTTAATCTCTGTCCCATTAAAGAACTCAAGATTCAAAGGTTGAGGTAGAATCCTGCTCCCTAGAGAGGTTGAATAGCAACCTCCTCAGTTTCCCCAAAAGCCCTCATGCTCTTTCCTGCCCTCCTTATATTATAAACCCTTCTCCACCTGGCTCCTCCCCACTACTTCCTGTTAGCTCGTTGCTGATGCAGCCTCCGGACAACAGGTGAATTTTATTTAATCAAACACATCTTTGCATCATCAAACAAATGTTCCAGAGCATAAAGAAAAGCAGCACACCTCACAATAATATTCTACAACAAAGAACAGCTCACCCTGGATTACTAAAGTCATAAGGATGCCTCTAAGACTCTGCCATGGCAGAAGCATCCCAGTAGTGAGTAAGGTAGGACCTCATGATAGGCAGAAAGCTGAGAGGGGCAAGCAGGAGCCAGGGACACAATGTGGTCATCACAACCAGAACCATACTGTTCAGCTTCGCCCAGTCAGGCCTTAATTCCTACTTCCTATTGAAGGTGGACTTTTCTGTCCCAGCAGCTGCTCCCCAAAAACCACACAGAGACCTAATATTAATTATAAATGCTCGGCCCATTACTTAGGCTCATATTTAACTAACTATTATAACTTCAATTAACCCATTTCTATTAGTCCATGTGCTGCTTGGAGACTTGTTTACCTCATGGATGTACTTCCCATCCTGCTCACTCCGCCTCTCGTGGTATCTCCTCCAGGCTCCTCAGACCCCCATGACTCCGCCCTTCTTCCCAGTGTCCTCTCAGTTTGACTCTCCCACCCAGTCTCCTCCTGTCTAGCGATTGGTCAATCAACTCTCTTATTAAACCAATTAGAAGGCACCTTGGCAAAGATGCATCTTTATAGTGTACAAAAAGAATATTCCATAACATCCCACCATCTCACCATGGTTCCCATATTATAATCATCACCTCTTGGTGAGAAGACTGACTAGCTGAGCACCAAACCTTCTACACATGAGCCTTTTGGGTGATACTTCATATTCAAACCAAAGCAGTGGTTATAATTCAAATTTTCCTACTAAGTTGGGCTGTATCCAGAAACTCTACCCTGAGTCCCTGCATTATCAATTGGAAATATTTCATTCTTTTTAAACTCCAAAGTGGCTGGGTATATGCTTCTCAATAAGAGTAAAACAAGCAGAGAAACAAGACACAAATGTGGGCTCCCTCCATGCTGATAAACTGGGCAGAGCACAGGAGACAGAAGACCTGAATGTCTGGGGTTGAAATTCGCAGCCAGGATTTAAACAGAGAACTAGGGCATTTGGAGTCCAGATGTCTAGATTATACCCTTAATATAGGTGCTGGATAGCTCTGTGCCAGTTTGATACAAGCTAAAGGTATCTGAGAGGAAGGAGTCTCAGCTAAGAAAATCCCTCCTTAAGATGGGGCTGTAGGCAAACCTGTAGGTGTTTTCACATTCGGTCCTCGATGGAAGAGTCTATCTCTGAGCTGGCAGTCCTGGGTTCTGTAAGGAAACAGGCTCCGGAAGCTCTGAGGAGCAAGCCAGTAAGCAGCACTCCTCCATGGTCTCTGCTTCAACTCCTGCCTCCAGAATCTTGCCCTGTGTGAGCTCCTGTCTTGACATCCTTGGTTGATGAATAGTGATATGGAAGCATAAGCCAAATAAACCTGTTCCTCCCCAAGTTGCTTTTGGGCGATGTTTCATGAGAGCAATAGAAATCCTAGCTAAGACAGCATTCTTCACACGGGAGATCCTTGGAACCACTTCACATTTGTAGAGGACAAAATGGTTTTTCAAGTACTGTATTTAATAGGTTTTCTGGATGCCAATAATAGGTTTCTCCACTGACGCAATAAGCCAGATCAAGTTGAATTAAAAAGTAAAAGAGCAAGTATATTCTGAGCAAAGCCACTCCCAAGTGACTCCTCTAGGCCCTGCTGGAGTCAGGTGGTGGACAAGGCAGGAAAAATCGCTTGACTGATCTAAAGGAGGGGGCTTAAATGTCCTGTAGGTGCCGAGTGACTGGGTTTGTGCCCAGTTATAACGTTTTAGGCAGGGACTGGCAGTTTCAGAGGATGAGCCACTCCAGCTGCCAGGAATGTGGGACTGGACTTCTTGACAGTTTTTTTTTTTTTTTTTTTTTTTTTTGGTGAGGGCAGGGATTGGAGAGAGAGAAATGGGGCTGAGCTGGAACTTCCAGCCAAACAATATGCCTTAAAAATATGTGATCTTGTCTTCACTTTTAACTCATTTCTTAGGCTCATCTTCAAGTTTTATATACATTGCTTCATTTGGTGTCCTTTTACAAATATTTGCACTGCAAGGAATCTTTGAACATAAATCTTCTTGTCAATACCATGCAAAAGCTTCTTGTTGTTGCCAATGCCAATTTTTCTAAAATTTTATCTTTGTTTAGTTTGTTTGGTTTTGGTTTTTTGAAACAGGGATTCTGCATAGCTCTGGCTGTCCTGAAACTCACTCTGTAGACCAGGCTGGCCTTGAACTCAGAACTCCACCTACTTCTTCCTCCTGAGTGCTGGGATTAAAGTTATGTACCAGCCATCACCACCGAAGAACACATTATCTTTGTCTTGTTGTCTCTGAAACTCAAAGGCTGTGTAGGTATAGGTATGTTTCTTTGCATGTAGTTTTATTTTTCTATAGGTACATTACATGTTCTCATTCTGGGCACACATGTAATTTTGAGTTCATGAAATTTGTCTGCTTCAATACCTTAGAAAGTGTATTTATGCACTAGCTTGTATCTTTTTATTTCAATTGATGCCTTCCTTAGAAAGAACTATGTACTACTCTTAATATTGTTTATTCTTTATTCTCCCTGACAGCTTGAACTTCATCTGGGAGTTTCTATGTTCTGGGAGGGTTTCTCATTGTGTATATAATTTTTTATCATGGATTCCTTTTTCTGGGGCATTTCCCCTTCATTCTCCTTGCTGGTATGCATTTTACTATGGCTGTTAGGTGTCTGCTTTTCTTGCAATCTAATTTCAATATTAACATTTTTTGTTTTGTTTATATTGCTTTGTTTGTCCTTTTGATTCTGAGAGTTCCTAAGCATGTTTCCTGGAAGCCACACATTTGCCCCCTTTGGGTCTCCAGTGACAGGGTGAATCAGTTCTCCTAAATTCTCATATCTTCATATGGATGAGGTTTATGTTTCTGAAATTGCTGCATCATTTTCTCAGAACTCATGTTCACTTATATCTACCACTTTACTTGAAGTTTTAAGATACATCAATAAAATAATCACCTGAATGCTCTGATCACTACTGTTCTTGGTTATGTGCTTTGGTTGTTGGATTTGGTTTTGAAGTCCCTTACCGAGGTCCACTTTGAAGGTTATTCCAGGATCTCTTTGACACATTTCTAGCCAGTGAAGAGCAATGCACACCAAGCCTGTGGCATCATAGGTGTCTTTATAAGAGTTTGTTCTAAAGCAAGACCTGTCTGGAAAATACAAGAGGAACTACCACCGTCAGTATGAACTAGTTCACACATTCTGAATATCCCCGAGCTGTTTATAGCATCCATGTCCTCTAAATATCTTCCTCTAATATTCCCAGCCTGCTCAGTCCCCTGCCCTCGATGAACAGGGTTCCTTTGCTTCTGGGAAGGCCATAAGTCACTCGTCTGTTTGTTTCAAGAGAATCATGGCACAGAGGAACAGGACAGAGGCCCTTTGCTTCTTAGACCTCAGTTCTTGATAACAAAAAAGAACAGCATGTTGTGTGCTGACATTCTACCAGGAGATTCCTTCCATTGCCTGCCTGACAAAGGCCACAGGGAAGGGAAGAGAAAGAGCTTTGAACCATACAGGTTAGAACTCCTAGAACACAGAGCTCACTGGAAAAAGTACAGATAAATCTCTTTATTTTCTTGTCTTCTGGCATCAGGAACAACACAAAGAAGTACTTCCCACAGCTCAACAATCTAACACTTCATTTGATTGTGGCCACTTAATATCAAATGAGATTAACATTCAGACCATAAATCTTGGGTGATCTAAACTCTACATATAAATAAATCTAAATAAAATTTAGATTTGGGCATTAAATTTCACCTTTCACAATTACAAAAAATATATAACCAACAAATGAAGTCTGAAGTAGCCCAACAGCAGAAAAGCAATAGCATGATATCAACATTCTTTAGACAAAGGAGGACAATTGGAAGCAGCTATCATCTCAAATATCAAAGAAATTAATCCCAAAATGTAAACTATAGTTCAAGTATGCTTTATCCAGTTATATTCATATGTCCAAACACTCAGCGCTGTACTGGTATTTGGACCATTTCACAGTGTGTTCTCATTAAGTACTAAATAGTTCACAGAGACTCAATTGGTGTACCTATCCAAAGGATTGCTGTTACATAAGCATAGACCTGATGTTTAGTTGCAGCCCGCTGTAAGAAATCTGAACTTCCTGCTTCCAAAAATCCTTTTTCTATAAACAAGAGTCGTAGACTCTTTGAAATTACAGCCTGTCAGATATAATTGGTCAGTAGGATGCTCCCTGTGAGCATGTGTTTAGAGCTGACGATTAGGCACTGGACTCCTTGGTGGTGGTGTGCTCGTCCCTGGAGAGGACCCCTCTCCTTCCAGCTTTACTCAGTTGTATGTAGCTCTTCAGAGGCCTCTTGGGCTTTCGCCCCTCACACGTCCAGTGGTGTTGTCCTTGTTTAGCTTATATTAGTGAGACTTCATGGATACAGCTTCTGACATTGCTGCGACACTCTCACAGCAAAAACCCTGATCCTCTGGACCTTATAATCTTTCCGTTCCTCTGCTGCAATGTTCCCTGAGCCTTAGGTGTGGGAGTGTTTTGTAGATGAATGGGGATCTCAAACTGCATTTTGATTGGCTGTGATTTTCCGTAATGGTCCTTCATCATTTTTAATGCTTTCTCCTGCCATTCATGGAGTGCAATATCTAGAAGGTAAAAACTCTTCTGATTTCTTGGCCATTAAGGAGTAATGGTTCGCCAGGCGGTGGTGGCGCACGCCTTTAATCCCAGCACTCGGGAGGCAGAGGCAGGCAGATCTATGTGAGTTCCAGACCAGCCTGGTCTACAAGAGCTAGTTCCAGCCGAAACCCTGTCTCGAAAAACCAAAAAAAAAAAAAAAAAAAAAAAAAAAAGGAGTAATGAGGAGTAATGGTTCACAACTTGAAGTTCAGCTGGAGATGCTTGTGAGGGACCCTGTTCTCACTGTTTACAGAGGGTTATCGTCAAAAGTACTGAGAAAAAGAGACTAGACGACTTAACAAGATAATATCTGAAACTTCCCCAAATCGTGGAATGCATACTAGTTACTTTACATGTCCCTGTGTCAACCTGCCTGTAGAAAATGAAGAAAAGGGAGCTTTATTTTTAATTAAAATTTGAAAGAAAGTCCATTGCGGCAGGAAAGTTATGGTGTTAGTAGTAGAAGGCAGCTGATAGTGTGTTTCCACACCAGGAGCCAAGAGTGATGAACACAAGTATTCAGACATATTTCCTTCTTTCTGTTCAACCCAAGGCTCCCACCCATGGGATGGCTGTGTCCATAGGCATAGCTGGACTACTTCCAATCTCAATTCATCTAACTCAATAATTCCTGACAAGCATACCCAGGGGCTTGTCCCCCAGGTGGTTCTAGACCCTGTCAAGTTGATGATGAACTATAACCATTGCAGAGGGAGATGGACAGCCAAAGGCACAAAGTCCAAGGGACATCAAGCAAAAGGTGACCTGATAGTATTATATTCGAACTGTCACATTTCCAAGACGAAGAGAAGAAAATTGAAAATCACAAGGTGAAGTCATTTTGTCATATGCAGGAGGCTGTTCACAAGCAGCCCGTGCATTCAGCAGGAATTTTCTAAAAAAAAGAGTGTGACGGTATATTCAAAATATTGAACCAAACCTTGATCAAACAAGAATATTATGCTAAGGAATCTTTCAGAAATGAGGACACGATAAAGAGTTGTAGACAAGCAAGTAAAGAACTGAGAGGATTCATCACAATCACACCCGCTTCCACAAAATCGCTGAAGAGAGTAATATGAAATGAAAGAATATGAAGAAGCAACAAAAAGAAATGAAATTGGATGTTGGCACTACATGATCTGAGTTAGAATACTGCACTAAACCATTACATCTTCAAAATAATAAAAAAGGATTAAAATAAATACAGATTAAAATAATTTCTTAATGACTAAGGATGTAGGAAAACGTGCTTTATGTCAATGACATAAAATTCAGAAAGCAGAAGTGCAGATATTCAGATATAATGGGATTTAGGCTCTTATTAACTTAAAATACATGTATTTAGATGCTTTAGACAAGCTTCATGGTAACCCCAACAATGCACAAACACAGGGAGAAAGGTTGGAACATTTCTAGTCCAAGAGAACAATGAAACAGTCTACGACAGCAAGGTTGTGAAAATAGAGCATTGCTATGGAGAAATTTGAAAAGATAAACAGCCAATAATGATCTAAATACAAGTAGAGTGAAATGCTAATCAATATACGCAAAGCAGCAAAATAAATGAAAAATTTAAAAAAGACTTAACAAGACCCTGCCAGGTGAGCATCTATAGAGTTTAGAGACACCAAAACCAGCACAATGGAAAGGGAAAGTCTACTGAAATGGCAATTGAAAGATGACCACAGTGGCTAAGCTGGCATTAGATAATATAGACTCTCGGTTGAAATCTGTCAGAAGAGACAGAGGAGCTCATTATATAATGATGAAGAGATCAATTCATCCAGAGGATACTGCTATTATCAGTATATATGCACCCAACATCAGCTCACCAAAATGTATAAAGCAAATATTAACAGAACTACAGGGAGAAATGGATAGCAATACAATAAGAGTAGGGGACTTCAATACCTCACTCTCACCAAAGGATGGATCATCCCGACAGGAAATCAATAAGGACACAGCAGAGCGGACGGCACTAAGGGATAGCATTGGGCTCTGTGTTCCACAGCAGCAGACATTCCCCTCAAGCACACAGATAAAGTCTCCAGGAAGGATCTCTGCTGGCGCAGACAAATCCGAACTTAAGAGGACTGAAATCGTCTGTAGCATTCCTTTCAACCACACTGTTGTGAAACTAGAGATCGATACCAGGAGGGAAAACAAAACCAAAGGAAACACTGTGTTTGGAGTTTTAACAACACACTAGCAACACATAGGGGCCTGTGGTAGTTGCAGGGGAATAAAAGTACCACGCCATTTGGCAAGTCCAGGGTTATCAGGGAACTTCATTGAGAGAAGGCCTAGATAAAGACATGGGTGTCTCCAATACCACTTTACATCAATGAACAAGAAAAATAAGAGGCTAGTAAACCCCAAATCAGCAGAAGGAAAAATAATAACATCTGGGTCAAAATTAAGAGCATTCAGGGAGACAATGGAAAAAAAATCCAAGAAACTAAGAATTGGTTTTTTGAAGAGAAAAATTGACAAACCAACTAAGGAAGAAAAATAAAATATCCAAATAAGTGAAAGTGAAAAATAAACAGTACCCTAAGGAAGCAATGAAAGGGCCAGACCCAGGATGCTATGAGTAGCTACACATTACATTGGACTAAGGAAGCCCACAGTAATGAAAGGCCAGACCCAGGACACTATGAGTAGCTACACATTACATTGGACTAAGGAAGCCCACAGCAATGAAAGGCCAGACCCAGGACACTATGAGTAGGTACACATTACATTGGACATCTTAGAAGTACTGTGGGAAATGCTCTTGTACCCTGCAAAGATTTTTCACTTGTATTGGTTTAATAAAACAATAATTGACTAATAGTCAGGCAGGAAGTATAGGTGGGGCGAACAAACTAAAAGAATTCTGGGAAGAGAAAAGGCAGAGGTGCAGGCACCAGCTAGACGCAGAGGAAGCAAGATGAGAATGCTGTCCTGAGAAAAGGTAGCAAGCCACATGGCTAAACATAGATAAGAATTTCAGGTTAATTTAAGTTATAAGAACTAGTTAATAATAAGCCAGAGCTAATAGGCTAAACAGTTTATAATTTTTGTAAGCCTCTGTGTGTTTCTTTGGAACTGAATGGTTGAGGAAATGGGTAGGACAGAAATCTTCCTTTACATAGACAAAGTGCATATATATTAGAAAAACACAATCCAGTAAAATGAAATAATGAAGAAATTAAAATCTGTTCAAAATGTGAGGATCCTGAAGAAGTGATTAATAAAGTCTCCTAATAAAGAGAAGGTCACAACAAGATGATTTCAAGGAGTAATTTTATCCAGCATCCGAACAAGACTTAACTACAATCATTTTTTTAATCTCTTGTACCAAATTAGAGTCCTTCCAAACTCTTGCTGAGCATGAAGGTCTGCACTGGACTATGAGCAAGTGGAGGTGGCCGTGGTTCAGTCCTCTTGACCTGTACTGTAGAAGGAGGGGATGGCTCTCTCTGCCTGTTCTGTGACCTCATCCCAGATCTGAAGCCTGTATCTACCCTGTTTACAACATCTCTCCAGAAGATGGGGAGAATCTTTCTCTTGGAGTATGGGTTGGATTTAGTGACTGACTCACCCAGTGATCTCATTTGAAAATGAAAACATCCAACTTAGAGCAGAGGGTCCTGGCCACCAGCATCTACCTGGCCAAGCCTTGAGCGTGGACTGCCTCGGATGGACATAGCACAGGGCACTACTTCTTCCCAGGGATGTCTATTCCCCGGTGCCCACTTCTCCATGGCCATGACCAGATCCACACCAGGAGATGTTTCCCAAACTAACAGTACTCATCTCTCACAAGCCTGAGGTTGTCACGGAGATGGGATGAACAAGACAGCCTGAGATGCCGAACTAGAATCTGAAAAAAATGGACACTTGGTAAAAATCTGTTACAGTTTGAATAATATGCTCTGTGGTCTAGTTAATGGTTTCATGTGAATATTATTTATTTACTTTTGACAAATATGACATCTTTATGCAATATGTTAGCCAGAAGAAGATCTGAGCTAAGAATACCCAGCCATTCCTTTCATAATGAAGATCTCTTATGTGGATATCACTGCACTTTGGTCATGCTCTCCTCCCTTTTCCTGTGCCCCCCCCCTTCTCCTGACAAACACTCACCCTCTCCCAGATCGTCTTCCTTATGGGCCCATAACAGATGTGCATATATCATGCGTATGCTTCAACCTAGACTCTGCATACAAGACTTCCTCCCACATTGCTCTCTCTCAAATCCCACTCCCTTCACTGAACTTCTGCTTCTTGTATGTATGTCCCTTATAATTTAATGTAAATATATTATATATAGTCTGATGTCAATTTATTTTTCTAACATGTTTTAGAAAAAAGCCTGAGATATTTGTCATTCTGATTCCAGCTTATTTCATTTAGCATGAGGATATTTCAGTTGCATCTACTTTCCTGCAAATGTCATGATTTTATTTTTCCTTATGGTTGAATTAAATTGTATCCTGTATAGGTCCCACATTTTCTTCATCTAGTCTTCTATGAAGAACACGTGATCTGATTCGATTTCTTAGTTATGTGAAGAAATGCTGCAAGAAACATGGATGTGGAGGCATTTCTGGGGCACAACTTCATGTGTACATTTATGAGCCATGTAGGTGAGTCGTATATCATTATATTCCTAGCTTTTTAAGGAATCTCCGTACTGATTTCCACGGTGGATATACCAATGGGTACTACCTGTCCCAACAGTGGTGTGTAAGTGTTCCCTTCCTCACATTCTGGCAAACAATTGTGGATTGTTTGACTTCTTGGAGATAGCCGCTCAGACGGGTGAGTTGGTAACACTATGTAGTTTAATGTGCAGTAACCTTTTTGAAGATATTTTCTGGCCATATTTAATACAAACTGCATCATATTATAATCTCTGTATGTGCACTAAAATTGGATCCTGTTGAGGAAATCAGCATGTCTATCCTGATATACCATGACCACCAGGTTCCTCTGGCCATAACAGCAAAAATCTACTAATTTAACACAAATGCTGGATATCACAGACAGCTGTTGATGGCGGTGCTCATGCCTCATGCTAGATCTTTCAATTTTTTCATCCTACATATTTTATGCTCTTTTACCTCTGCCCTCCATATTCCGCACCCTCTCTCTGACTGTTAATCGTTAGTATCCATCCCCCTCTGAACTTACTCTGTAATAAATCTTTTCTAAAACACCCCGAGACATATCCTTACTTGTCTCAACTAATTAAAACAAGTAGTTAACCAATTTTAAAATTCAAGAATAAATTATGAAACTCCTGCAAATGCCCAATCCAGTTTAAACCAGTTCTAGTTTTGTACTAATTTAGTATGCTTAAGGAGTATTAAAAAATATCACATGTAGTCAAAGATACAGACTGAAGGTACTGCAGTTTGAGTTAGGGATTAAAACAAGAGAAAAACCACAGTTCTCGCAGGACTTGAGACAGACCTCATTGAACGGCTTTTTAAAGTTGAGCTGGAAGCAAAATGGCTTAGATATGCTAACACTGTGTCCAGTAGGCTTCAGATTTCCTCCTTCTGACCTCAGGATAATCACCCAATGCTGCAGAATCAAGCACAAGCTCTCTGCTGCTAACCACAGTTACACAGAGACAATTCACCCATTGAGCGCAGAGCCTGCTCGGGTTTCCCTGTGTCTGCTCTTTAGGACTTTAGGCGATCATGCCTGTGGCTAGCGCTCACCCACGCAGCCATCTCTGTCTCAGAGATGGCATTCTCCACTCGTGGGAGAGCCAAGAAACAGCCCACACAACCTCTGACTGCAATTCAAATATCCCAGCCATTGTTATGTGAGTGGCCTAAGTTAACTTCATTTCAGTGCAGGAAGGAACTTTACTGAGGTCGATGTGAGTTTAGCATTTTATTAAAACCTTGCAATCCCGTTAAATCGACTGTTAGTCTGACTGTGGACTCATCACTCTATCATTGTATTGTGGTTGGAGGTGTCAGTTGGTTTTCCTAAGTGAAATTCATTAAAATGCAATTATGTGAGTAATACTCATTAGATCATGGGCCATGACTGTTATAAACCTACCATGATCAAATAATCACATAAAACAATGACATCTAGCAGTGACTTGTGGGGATAAAATCTGTGATTGCATTCTTTTAGAAACATGTACTTATCACATTTTCAAAGCAGAAGCTAATATTCAGATACTTAGAAGCCTTGTTCAAGTACAACTAAATAAATTGAAACATTTAGTAAATAGTGGAATTGGGCAAATTAAATGTCTCTTTTGACTGTAAAATTCTCAATTACTTTATGGAACTTTAAATATATTTTAAGAGTCTTATAGGAATTAATGGATTTAGACTCACCATGTGGAATCACAACAAAGTTAAATGACCTATTTAAATCCCAGGTAAAGCCCTCTTCTATAAAACAGATGATTCAAAGCCCTTAGGCACATTCAACAGAGGAAGGAAAAAAAAAACTGATTCAAAGATATACATGCTGGCACAAGTAATGAATCTGACATCCTTCATATCAAGTTTTCAGAATTTCTTTCAGAAGTTTTGGAGCCAAACTCTGCTGATTGTTGGGTAAAGTTTTCAAAACAAAGATTGTCTCTTATAGTCCTAATTAGATTTTAATGGCCCATTTCATTGTAATGATACATATCTCTCCTTGTAGGCAATAATGTTCTCCCTCTCAAGAGCCAGATACGGCATGGGCTGAAATGTCCCCTCAGCTATGTAGACCTTCCTCTTTTCAGGAGCTAAATGTACACAAAGATGGCCAAAGATATCCAAGAATCAGTACAGACTTTGGCCATTTGGTTAAGTTCCCTGAATTGTTCATGTTTCAGAAATACTGTAACCTTGGCTCATAATGTCAATAAACTTCCTGCATTTGATCTACTTTCTATTTGTCCGATAGTTCAAATCCAAGGCTGGCTTAAATCCGACGGTTTGCTTACCCGATTCTGGTCAGGAGAGTTTGCGGTTCCTACATTTTATTGATTTGTATAGTTTTCCTAAGGAGATGGCGACCACACGTCTACTTCACTCCACGCAGAGTCAGTGGCAGGCCAAAGGACTATTTCTCTTCAGATTAGCTTGGTCAGCAAACACATTTATTGGGGTTACCCACAGGAGCATGGGTAAAAGGTTGAATTATAGCAGTTGGGGTGACCCAGAAAGAAGACATCGGCTTCACCCAAAGTCCACCTCTACATGGAAAGCTGTATTCCTGGAGCTTCCTGCCAGGCTCTCATGGAACTCCATTGCTGTCTCGCCCTCCAGTAGCTATTCACACTTAGATAACCTTTAGGATGGGAACTTCCTGGGCACTGTATGTTCCCTCAGCTTTTGGAGTCTCCTGAGCTCAACTCCACCTTCCCAGAGAGACAGCTCAATTCGCAGGACATGATTACATGGCAACAGCCTGTGTTCCCATGGAGACTCAGCACAAATAAAAAGAATCATTATATTGAGATGAGGAAGCAGGCTTGGCACGAGTGTCCCATGATTTGATTCTATGGCCGAAGCAGCTTCCTGGCAGTTTCCTCGTCATCTAGGTCAGCCATCTTGACTGTTGATGCTGCAGCATCCTGGGACCCAACACCGCTGTGGAGTGACAGCAGCTCTGCCAGGTTTCAGCGGGAGAGCAGATTGTTAGAACAAATGCCTGACGCCACTCGGGTAGACACCCTGGGAGGAAAAAGAGGCGGATCAGCATCGAGGACAAAACAGACAAAAAATAGGTTTGGAAAAAATAGAGAAAAGGGAGGCAGTTTCTGCTGACCCATGTGCATTTTTATTGTTATATTTGTCAATGAACCAAAGCCTGGAGTGACCATAAAAGCTTATGAATGCTTGATCTGGGGCTAAAATATCACTGGTATAAGGAATTAATCCAACCAAGAATTTTCGATCAAGAAGTCCATACTTACTAAGACTCTAATGCCTGCTGACTGGACAGACAAGCATGAAGACTGAAGCCTCGGGTCTCTTGCTTCTCTATATCTCTACCTGCTTTTCTTCCAAACCTCAGGCAGTAATGGTGGTCAGTTTACACAGCCTGCCGTGTCTACCTGTCATGTCAGAGCTGGGCTGTTGGTTTGTCATGCTGTGATCTATAATGTCCTATTAACTTAATATACTAAAAGATCTTAAAAGCCTCGGGCTAGTGCATGCCAATTTGAAGTGGGGTTAACGGGGAATAAATACACATTTGATGCTTATAACTCATTACTGTGGATGGAGAGGCTCAGTACACACAGTGCACTATTAATCACTATGCTACCTGAAATCCCATTAAGCAAATCCATTTGTATTTTCTTCAGAGAAAGTGCAAGCTACTTCCTCACAGGGATTCCAAGATACCAACATCTTCCTTTCTCATAAACTGGCAATGTACAAAGCCCTTTTACATATGATGACCAAGGCTACATGGGAGAAAAACAGTGGGGTACAGCCAGTTTTGAGGCTCCTATCTCTCAGAAAAGAAGTTGCACTCAGAACAGTGATGAGTTCCTATGAGTCACTCCGTTTTTTCTTCAAAAAAATATATATAATTACATTGAATTTTGGAACAATTAGTTGTTCCATTATAATACTTTTGATGTCCATGTATGTGACTCACTCTGCAGTAATAGTACACGCTCAGCAATTATGTGTGAGTAAAGACAAACAAACTTCCTTAGTAGTTATTCTCTTCAGTCTGTTCAAGGAAAAGTTACCCAGGAACACCTATGTTTCAGGCTGAAGACAGTTAATGGCCACGGTCACACTTTATGACAAAGGTAGTAAATCACTTTTATACTGGAAAACCCGACACAATATTCTTAAAGCTCAGTTGGTCCACAACAGAGAGAACTTGAGTTTTGAAATGTTTTTGTGTGCAAGTATAGACAAGTACATTCGAAGCCACTTTCAATGAGTTCTGTCTTTTCAAACCTCCAGAAAAAAAAAAAAAAAAAAAAAAAAAAAAAAAGCTATGATTTCCTTTCTTGTCACATTGTTCCAATTGTCTCCTGACTGCTTTCATCCTGACATGGCTGACTTTTCTTTCGGTGCATCTCATCTGTACCATCATGGTTTACCATGTAGATAAACCTTTCCCATGTGACCTGCGAGCAACCTTCCTAAAGCTCCCTGAGCGCTCAGTGGTAGCCTGATTCTGTTTGATGCAAGCTGAACTTTAGTTTGCAAATGGGGGTGTTGGATGGAGGTTGGGTGGAGCTGATGTGGACTCTAGGTTCCTCTGTGGTTATAGATGCAGCTGACTGCCTCTGTCACTATGGATTCTAGGTTACTCTGGGAAGAATAAAATAGTGTAGAAGCATGCAGGTTGAGAGTTCTCACTGCCTGACTTTTGCACCCCACCTTCGTTCTACACTAGTGCTAGGAACTCCTGCTGTTGGGATGGAATGTGGGACACAAAGAGGATAGCCACACATGTGCTTAGCTGGAGAGGAGCTCAATAAATCATAGCAGCCATCAGGTCAAACACATGCTATTCTCTTGGTACAATTTGGGGGCTCAAAAGACAATATCCACCACTTAGTTGTTCGGACACATGGGTAGCAGGCCATCCATTAAAGACAACACTCAACTTGGTTTCTCATTTCTAATGAAAAAAGTTAAAGTGTATCAAGAACCCATATTCTTTTCCAATTTAATACCCTCTCTTATTGGCATATTAATTTCATCTCTTAATCTAAAACACTAGAAGTCATTGTCATAGCAACAGCAAAAATAATCTCCATATTGGAGAACTGCTTGGCCCATGATCCAAACCTTCATGCTTTAAGGATCCATTATTTGAATGTAATAAAAGATCCATTATTTGAACGTAGCTCAGTGTTATCTTCCTTGGACTGTCACACCTTCTTGGAAGTCAAAGTTTTACCAAGGTAAACGATGGGTGCTTCATTGCAAACCACGTGCAGTCATGTGGACACTTCGGGGATTTATTTAATTTAAAAAAATCAAATAGACACAACATGAATGTAACTCTCTCTCTGTCTGTCTCTCTGTCTCTCTCTCTCTCTGTGTGTGTAAGAGAGAAAGACAGAAGAAGAGGGGACGGGTGTGTTTGGATGACTCTGTGTGAGTGTGTTGTATGAGTGTTTGTTTGTGTGAGTGTATGTATGTGTGAGAGAGACAGAGTGTGTACATGAGCATGTGTGTGTGTGTGTGTGTGCATATGTATGTGTGTGTGAAATAAATTGAGGTTAGTTTTTTTATTCCAAAGTGTTTATATATTCAAATGAGGATTAGACACACAACTGTTACTCTTTAGCCTACATTTTCTGTAAGTTTGGTGGTCACCATTTGGGCAGCTACATCCTCCTTACAAAAGGTGGGAATTTAAATTTCAGAATAAAGAAGCAGAAAGTAAAAATGGTGTGCCAATAGTAATGTGCTACCAGCATCCACACCTTCAAATGTTTAAGCCCCATTGCCAATAGTTAAGCTCACATGAAGGCATACATGATACTTAGTACCAGGCTTCTATGTCCAGAGGTTAGATTCGAACCTGCAGCCCAAGGTTAGTGTGCTTTGAGTCAATGACAAATGACTTATCAGTGACTGGTAGAGTGGTGACCTTCATGAAGGGCTTGTGAAGGCCACACACAGTTGTCTGGATGTCTGTACTGCGATGGTCCCAAACTGGATGTGTCAACTATGTCTGCCATGCATTGGGGTTAATTCTATTCTCATGAGGACCTGGGCTATGGTCATTTTCTATTCTAGTGATAGAAAAGTTCATGCAATTATGAGTTTATAACTTCATTAAAATAACACAACTCTATAAAACCAATCAATCATAGATTACTCAAATGAAGCATTTTGAAATTTCTTATAGTTTGTAAAGCTGGTTTTTCCCAGTCACTGGTATGAGTAGTAGCAATGTCATGACCACATTTAAGAATTTCTTTCTGCTTCTGAGATAATCTCTATCAGTAATATTTTAAGACACTAAATCGTTTCTTAGGGACATGCAATATCAAACACCCGACTTCTCAGTGTAGGACGGCTCGCCTGGGAATGTCCCCGCGTGGCGTGCCATCAATCCTTGTCCTCATTCCTCAATCCTAGTCTTGGTTTCTCCTTCTCAAGTTCTCCACACAAGTAGAAAGTGCAACCATTTCCATCATGGTGGTGAATGCCCCACGTCTCTCTACTGTAGAAAATTAAACATTTTCTGAATAAGAATACTGCAGCACTAGGCTGAGCTTCTTAGAGTCCAGTCGAGGAGAGGGAGGAGCGATAATATCAGCAAAGGGGTCAGCCCATGATGGGGACCTGAGATAGTGGGAACTCACCGACTCCAGACTGACAGCTGGGAAACCTGCATAGGACCAAACTAGGCCCTCTGAATGCAGGTGACAGTGGTGTGGCTTGGGCAGTTTGTGGGACCACTGGCAGTGGGACCAGGATTTACAGTGCATGAACTGGTGTTTGGAGCCCATTCCCTATGGAGGGATACCTGGTGCAGGCTAGATAAAATGGCGGGGTGTTGGGACTAATAAGTCCTGGCCTTCAGCTGGATGTTGGGATTAATGAGTCCTGGCCTTCAGCTGCTCTTCCCTCCTAGAAACTTCTAATTAAAGTTACTAGAAGCTGTGCCTAGCTTAGAGGATCAGAGGATGGGACTTTTACCTACTGGTCATTGACTGCAGTGTATTTAAGCCTACATGGTGCTAATAAAGAGGGGCTTTGGTATCAGTGTTTAAAGGTCTATGTGTCGGTCTGTCTCTGCATCTGTGTTCTCAACCTCCAGCCCCTTGCCCGAAGCTCATGAACTGGGGTCTAGTGCAGTTCCACCTTACTCTCTCTGAGGAGTGGATGGGGGTGGGGTGGGGAGAAGGTGGGGGAACAGGAGGAAGGGAGGGAGGGAAACTGGGATTGGTATGTAAAATAAAAAAGATTGATTTTTTAACAAACAATACTAGAGCTGATGTGGGCTCACATCTTAGGATGAACATGTAATCTGAAACACTGGAAGCTGCATCTTTAAGCTTCTACAGAAAGAGCATCTGGGAGGCACCTGTTTCTACATCCTTGAGTTAGATATCTGAGTGTACAGACTGAATGTAAAGTCAGTGTGTGTTCAAGAAATGCAGCTGAACAGCAAAATACTCCTAAGGTGAATCCTGCACCACTGATAACTGAACAAATCAGCGATTAACAGGAACATTGCCTGGGGTTTGACAGAGTGAGAGCTGGCTGTCCCAGTGGCACCTGCACCAAGGATTCCATGACTATAGAGCACACTTTTTTCTTCCCCCTATGGACACTTAGAGAGCTCCTGTTTCCTTGGTTTCCTGAGTGGCACTCCTTCTGGTGGGAGCACATGGGATGGCTTTGAATGGGGCTGGGTTGGGTTTGGTTGTTCAGAATTCACTCTCGCGGGCAGCAGTTCGTAAGGCACAGCCCTCCAGCACTGGGTATTCTATGTGTTCCATAACTGGATTTCTTGAATCAGTTTTTACACTATTATATGTGAATATGCATGTGATATGTGTGCCTTTTGCATGCATGTTTGTGTGCATGGTTGTGCACATACCATGGACACACAGGAGCTAAGGTTAAGGTGGAAATCTGTGTTCCTCCTGACCTCTGAACCTGTTGTAAATATGGCAAGAGAGAGACTCCCCAGCTCCCATGGTGAGTGACTCCAAATCTCAGCAGGTGACAGAATACACCATGCAAACAGAGCTTAAGTGGGGAGTTTTATTGGGGAAGGGAAAGGAGGGGGAGAAGAAAGGAAAAGAAGAGAAAAAAGAAGGGAGAGAGATATATATAGAGAGAAATAAGCAGGAAAAGTGCTCCATGCCCCTTCAGAACAGCAGAAAGGAGAGAGGCAGAAGTGGGTGGGGCTTGTCTCTTAAAGCACCCTTTTGCACTCACATACAGACTAGGACTCTGGGCTGATCAGGCTAGCATACCTAAATCCTAACAGAGCCAGGCTGTCTCATTTGAACCCATTCCTCACCAACTGTCTTGCCAGCTTTATTGGGAATTCCCAGTCTCCTTCTTCCTTTCCTGCTCAGAAATTACAGGAAGGCTGAAAGACCCATGAGGCTTTTACATGAGTTTGGGGATGCAAACGCTGATCTTCATGTTTGTACAATGAGCACTCTACTCAAGTTGTTCCCAGTCCTCAGTCACCTCTCACATAGAACCACTCTTTATTCGGACCAACCCTGTCTTGATGTGGGATTTCCTTCTGTATGCTGTGATCACCATTAATGAATAAAGAACTGCTTTGAGCCTATAGCAGAGCATGGCGGGGCAGAGCAGAGCTAGGCAGGGAGGACTTGACTGAATGCTGGGAGAAGGACAGAGTCAGAGAGAAGCCATGGAGCCATTGGAGATAGATGCTGGGAACTTTACCTGGTAAGCCACTGTCACGTGGCGATACACAGATGAATAGAAATAGGTTAAATTAAGATGTAAGAGTTAGCCAATAAGAAGTTGGAGCTAATGGCCCAAGCAGTGATTTAATTAATACAGTTTCTGTGTGATTATTTTGGTTCTGGGTGGCCAGAACGAACAAGCAGTTCCTTGTAACACTCTTGTCGGTTATTGGCCTCAGTTCCTGGGTAAATAGAATTCATATTCAGAAAACCCCTTCCTACCACACATCCTGTAGGATACTGTCTGTGTGTTCTTCCAGGGGTGTCGGCTCTTCAGGTTTCATGTTTAGGTCTTTTATCCATTTGAGGTTACATTTTTATTTAAACTTTTTGCATCTATATTGGTTCTCAATGCCCTGGGTGCCTGGGACTGAAACTCCTCCTGGGTATGTTTACCTTTGTTTCCTTTCTTTCTCCCAGTATTGAAAAATACTTTTTAGTACACCTTGCTAGGTGACCTTCTGATCCCACTCCTCCCATTTCTTATCCATTTATTCTGATACTAGGGACCTTCCTGCTAGATGTCTTGCAGAAGGGGGGCCCAATAAGTAACCAGCAGGAGTTGATAGTGGGCTGAGCATCCTCCTTTTCTCACAGACAGATTCTGATTCTTCCACCGTATTCTGCAACTTACAGGAGATCTATTGTCTACCAGGAGAGAAGTACACACACACACACACACACACACACACACAGAGAGAGAGAGAGAGAGAGAGAGAGAGAGAGAGAAAGAGAGAGAGAGAGAGAGAGAGACAGAAAACTGATAGATAAATGGATAGATAAATAGATGATGGATAGATGGATAAGTGGTGGATAGATAGACTGACAGATGGATAGATAATAGATAATAGGCAGACTAGCAATCAGTCATAGGGTGAGGGATATTTGCCCTGATTGTTTTCTTCAGCTTTAGGTCTGTCCTGAAGCCCTTTTGGTACAGCAATCTATGTCTAATATCACTCATTTCATTTCAGCCATCAGTTCTGGTTTAATTTTACCTCTTTTTCTTCTTTACTTGACTTTAAATCAAACCAAACCAGTCCATCTGTTTAGCATTTTGCTTTTCATCTTCTAACATGTGTTGAATAGGGGCTGGTCCTACAAGGGCATTGATACTTGCATCTTCCCAAAGCTCAGTGTTTGTAGTGAATTCCTCCCAGTTCTCAACTGCTTTGCTCCCAGGACCAGGTTCTTGAGCTTATAATGGAGACTTTGCTCTGTGCTGCTGTGGTGGTGTCTGAATTTAGCAATGGTTCTAGAGCCATGAAAGACAGCCTAGAAGATTTTACAGCACAATTTTCCTCTATAGGAGCATTCCAGTTTATGTAAGGATGTTTGCAGTGCCCTAACTGAGACTGTCCCAGGAGTGTTCAAGTTGCACCGTCAAATCTTCACGGTGAAAACTAACACTTCCTGCTACCCTGAGATTGAAGTTGGACCCAGAGAAAAACCTGCAGCTATCATCTGTAGTGGGCCTAGACCCTGTCTGAGCCTGTTCTACACAGGGTAGCTGAAATGCCAGGGAGGACTAATCGATTATTGCACATGGTGGGGATAGAGCTTGTGGTTGGAGAATTCCGTCTTCTGCCCTGCTTCTCTCTGTCTGCAGGGCCTCACAACACATCCAGGCTTGCTTGGTCCTCGTTAGGTAGCATAGCAAGGCCTCCAATTCCTGGTAGTTCTCCAGCCTCAGCGTCCCAGATTCTTCAATGATAGGTGGAAGTCTCCATGCCTAAGCCCAGGACTCCACTTTTAAAGACAGACTTTAAAGTGGGGATTATTGGATTATTGGATCTGTACATGTTACACAGTAACCTTCTTTCCGTCTCTTCCTTTTCTTTTTTTCTTCAGAAAGAGTCTCCTGTATTTCAAGCCAGTTTAGGACTGTGTAACGAGAACAATTTTTTAATTTCTCCTTCTCCAGCGGCTACCTCCCAGTCCTCAGATTACAAGCATGAACCACCCTGTCTGGTCATTTCTTTCTTCAAGAGCAAACAAAAACACAAACTTAGAAATGTAACCCAGGAAGAGATTCCAAACTAAAACCCAAGGGTGCTGGACTTCCCTGTGCATGTGGAATCCTTTAATACTCTCTCACCTGCATCTTCAGGAAGATTCTCATTCGGAGTCTACCACAGAGGCCACTGGCCCACTCCATCAACGTCTCCAAAAAACAGCAGCTCCCTTGCTGGCACAATTCACTTATATTGGTGTTCAAAGAACTATTCTACTTTACTAAATATACAGGACAACCAAACGAGCCAAGCCTTCTAATTTATCATATTGCTTTCACACGCTACCCACTGCCAAGGTCCAAGCAAAAGTTTTTATGAGAATAATTTATTTGCTTTTCTATTTTGCAGGATGGATTTCACCCTTTCCACTGCCGCACTGTTCGGTACATTTCTTTCTTCCTTCCCAAAGCGTGTGTAATAATAAGAGCATTGTAATCCCCTCTATTTAGTCATCAGCCTTGTGCAAACGCTCACTGCCAAGAATCTTTGAAAGATGAACAGCGCGCATTGAAGAGTGCTGGAACCCAGGCCCCTTTCATGTTTTCTCAGGAGCAGTGGGTTAGTCACTTCCTCTTCCCCAAGCTGAATCTTGTCAAAGAAACTGACAGGAAAAACACAGCGAAGCAAATAGCAAACAGACAGTTGAAAGCCTGCATCCCAGAGCAGCATGTGGGGACACAGTTCTGAGCTACAAATGGGTACCATCCATTTGTTTAAAAGATGGAAACGCTACAGGAATCCGCGAACGCAGTCTCCGGGGGCCACTGACTGGGTAGTTATTAGTTCTCTTAAAAGAACTTGTCTCGGGATAGTACCCTCCCTGAGCGAGCAGGCTCTATCCTGTGCATTTGGCTTCCAACAACAGCATGGTAAGGCTGTCTCTAAGCTACAGGACCTGACCCTGGAGAGGTGCCCTGCTCAGACAGGGGCAGTATCAGGAACCTCATTTCCTACCCATTGTCATGGTTAGGACATACTTGTGCTCGCCTCTGTGCATTTCCACCCCCTTGGCAAACTAACACTGACCCACTCTTTGCAGCTGGACCGTATCATCCTCTACTGCGAGATTCAACTCCAGTCCGCATGAGCTGCCAGCCTCATTTCTCCCCTGCTTCCACCGTTGCCCTCTCTGTTCTCCTTCAACCACAGCAAGCCACTTATGCATGGCTAAATCACACCAGGGCTTCACTGGATAACCGTTCCTAGCACTGAGGTGTGTCCAGAGATTCTAAGGACCACATGGGACACCAGGGCTCTGGTGTAGGAGGCCTGGGTGGGGGTCCAAAGGAAAGCAGTCCAGGAAGAACGAGAAACATCAAGCCAGTAGCCACGGTGTGGCACTGAGCTCGGTGGTAAAGGCCACAACCTAAAAGCACAAGGCTGAGGACCTGATTCCTAGTATTCTGAAGAGAAATGACAATGGATTGGGATAAGGGACACCCAGGGTGGGTGAAAAGGGCCATAGTCTCATGGCAGAGATGAAAGGGTAGGAGAAAGAACTCTACCTCGCGTGGGCTCTCCCTTCAGAAGAAGAAAGCTGGCAGAGCTAAGCAAGCTAGTGCCTCAGAATCATTGGGCATGAAGTGGCAGGAGACTCTTCCCGCTCAGACACAGCATGGAAGATCCCTCTGCAGCAATCGGTCATGAATTTGGGAAAAGGGGAACCAAAGTCCAGAGAGGAGAGCCTGAAGGTTCCCGTGGGACGTTTTGGTGAGAGTAGCAACGGAAAGATATTCAGATTATTGTGGTTGACCAGCAGGAAAGGCCACTTATTAGAATGATTTTAGTTTTTGAAGGAATTGTTCAAGAGTTGGGCCCATGTGTGAACTCAAGTAGTGTTTGAGTTTTCCTCTCTAGTCCAGGTTTGCCTCTCTAGCCTAGGATACCCTGAGTTTGCCTCTCTAGCCCAGGCTACCCTGAGTTTGCCTCTCTAGCCCAGGCTACCCTGAGTTTGCTTCTCTAGCCCAGGCTACCCTGAGTTTGTCAGGGTAGCCTGAGTTTGTCTCTCTAGCCCAGACTACCCTGAGTTTGCCTCTCTAGCCCAGGCTACCCTGAGTTTGTTTCTCTAGCCCAGGCTACCCAGAGTTTGCTTCTCTAGCCCAGGTGGGAAAAGCCTAATTTTCATATCCTCAGACATGTCATTCCATTTTTGCGAAGTCCCTTTTCTCCCCCCACTGATTTTTATATCAGGTTAAATATGTGCTTATGATGGACACCTTGGGCAGTCTTGATGATCTGACAAAGTGTCACCATGAGGGATTTGGTGCCACTGAATTTGGTGCAGTGACTTTTGTAAACACTTACACTTATCCCCAAATCTCTAAAATGCCATTGTACCCTTAACTTTTGGAAGGTCTTACCTACAGAAAGAAGCAGGGAAGTCGATGTAGATATTCATATACAATGTTATTACTTTCTTGAGATGGTAAAGATTTTTGCCTTGTACTAATCTTATGAATGAATGAACTGATGATCCATAGGATACAGTGACATTAATTCAATAACCAACATCTAAACACACTGAATATCCCTCAGACTCCAAAGATGTGTACATCCATGCCACAGCTACGTGAAGAGACGTGTGTCTAAACAACTGGATTTAACTTAGCAAAGTGATGTTTATTTTTAACACATTAATCTTAGGGTTCTGCTTAACATATTATTTCCCAATTCATCTATTTTATAGGGTCCATATTAAGTGGGAAATCTGGCCTGTTCTGTAAAGCAGCTATCTGAAAATTATGCTGTTAATATTTTTGAAAGCAATAAAAAAGATAATTCAGGACAGAGCCATGTCACTTTGTACTCTAAAGCCTTGTAGCCTGTGCTATTTTTTGTTCCTATCCAGTTGCTTTATTTATTTAATCCTTAATTATTTGCATTAGTTTCTTAACCGTCCAACCATCATGGACTTGGCCTCCTGTTGATACTTCCTGCCAACTGTTTCACACATGGGGAGCAGTGTTGGGAATGAAACTCTAAATTTAATACATAGCTACAACTGTTTTGCTTTCATTATGTGGGGTAATATCCATAAATAGATGCGTGATTGTTGGCACTTACTGCTTCTCTCTCCCCACTTGCAGTGCCTAATTACGGCTCTCACTTGAATAGTTTGGCAAATGCTTACATAGAGTCTTCAATTAAAGATAAATAAAGCAGAAGAATGTCCTTTTTGTACTCTTTGGCTGAAAAAAAAATTGTTATCCGTTGGATCTATTAAAGGGATCATTCCAACTCTTCTCGTTCCAATGTAATTTTTCTGAGGGCAAATTGAAAATGTGCGGTATCTAATCCAAGTAAATATTATGCTTTTCAGCTCCCACGCTTCCTATTGCGTAAACTCGATGAACAATTGTTTCATCCAGCTTCACTGAGAGTGGAAACAGCTGGCTCCATTCCACAGTGCTTGTCCTGTTCATGCTGCCCTGGGGTTCTGCACATCCCCCTTTCCAGAATGTGGAACCCCAGCAGTGGCTGCCTCAGGCCTAGGCCATGGAAACGGCACAGGTCCTGACTGAGAAGATTCTAGAGACATGATGAGTTGGTGATCCCATTTCGGTTCCTCTGTTTGAAGCAAATGGTGACTAATGACACTTTATTCTATTCCCATTGGAGTTGATTTTCTCTGACTGGGAGTGCAGCCATTTGACAGAAAGCAGAAGACTAACTAGAATGTGCAGAACTTTGAAATCTGCTGTTTTGTACTGAGCTCTAGAGCATTTACAAACTAATCAATCATCCTAGCATTGTATTAAGGAACCTAATGAGTTTTAAAGTTACCAATTTTACATAGAAAAAATGTGTGAAAATTCAAAGAAGATAGACTGTGAAGGAAGTTCTGCTCCCCTCTGAAGTGACGTGCCAGCGTTCAGACCCTTTAGGTTTGGTTCTTTGCATTAGGATCCTGCCTTTCACATCCAGGCGAGATGTCTGTGTCTGAGCCACAGGAAGTCCATAGGGTTCTCTACATTTAACTATCAGAGTGGATCATGTGGAGTACCCTTTACTCCCCTTGGCAAAGCTACTCTTACTACCCCACAGCCAAATGACGAACAGCCATCACCTCCATGACTGTGTTGACCTGACGTTTCATCTGTTGACCGAGTAAGAGAAATAAGAGGTTGAGCACTGATTGGGTTGGGTGCATCCTTCTCATGGACAAGTTCACTTTTCACTTCTTTAGAGGGCCAGGTAAGAAAGTCTAAGAATGTCACTCCCGAGGCCATAGCAAGAGATGGCAAGAGTTTCCTGGATTCCATGCCAAACTCCTATTTCTAGAAATTGCATTTTTGCTGAACTACAGCCATTAATAATCTTTTATAAAAAATTTAGATTGCCTCTGTGAAACAAGTGTCTAAGACAAGTAACAGAGAAGCAAGGATCAGAGGGAATGCAGGAGAGGTTTGATATGCTCTCTTTGAATTGTTCCTGTGACTGCTTTATCCTGTAATAGATGACCTCAAGACTTTAACAAAAAATAAATGAAATAAAAAAAAAAAAGATGCATGAGCTTTTGGCACACAGGCATTGAGTGGACAGCCAGCCTTTTCTTGTGCAATGTGAAACATACACAGAGCTTAGGATAATACATTTTCATCAATGCTCCAAGAGGGCATCTAAATATGCTCACTTATTTCAGTTTGTAAAACCACAGGCAAGTAAAATGTTAGGCTAGGTGTTTCTCCCCAAAAGTTCAACACGTGTTTTTAGACGGGAGGTGAGGGGCACTCAGAAGGACACAAGCTGCAAGAAGGTTTGATACTTAGGGGTGAAGAAAAATCAGCAGAGAGCGAGTGGCACTCATGTGCAATCATGGATGGCGGTCCCTCCTCAGGTGCCCATGGTTCTGGGTGTAACACGAACAAGCAAACCCAGGCATGCCAACACCAGGGTACTTCTCCAGAGAATAATTTATTAGTGTTGTAATGACATCAGAAAGTGACCATGCCTTTGAATCTGGGTGCTTTTCAACTGCATAGTGATCTAAACTTCAGAAAAATCCGCCAACCCTGAATTCAACTTAAAAGTTAATTCTTTAACAGTTTATTTCTAGAGGCAGCATTTGTTAATATTTTATTACTTCAAATTACGTGATTCTGTGATATTTTATTATTTTAAAACATATTTTATTGTCTTTATTTTATCAGTGTTTTATAAGTGGAGACCAGAATAACTCTTCTGTACAACCTGCAGACATTTTTAAAGCATTAAACAGTGAATAGAGCAGGGATACAGCTCTTAGTCCTCATCCTGACAGACATATGAATTAAATTTCATGCAGGCTTTGGAAGGTAACAATGATATGGTCATTTCATTTCAATCTGTGCGTGAGAAAACAAAGGCACTGCAGAATGTAGAGAAGTATTTCTGTGGTAAACCCGTCCAACCAACCCTAACTGTGCTTGTTGGTCTCTGTACCCTCTTTCCTAGACCACGTGTCCATGATGGATAGGGAATTTGAGATGGGCTGGATTTCACATCTAAAATTGTAGCATTCTTGGAAGTGTTTGGACGCTCTGACCATTTGAGCAAAATGCGGGTCTTGAACAGTTCAGAAGTGAAAAGCACTGGTGGCACACCCTTATCGTCTAGAAGAAAAGGGGAAGAAGGAAGAGGTGAGATCCCCCTCCCCTCCGTTGGCCGCACACCTTGCTCTGGGTGCTGCTATGCCATAGAGCGCTTGGTGACAATGGCCCACTGTTGTCTTTTCTCTTCTTCCCCGAACACCGCATTGACAATCTGAGGAGCCTGGGGGGACACTCTTTCATCTCCCAAAAACAACATTTAGAATTTTCTTTCTGTGAATGCTTCATGAATGAGGCTGAAACGCCTTTGTTTCGGGGAAGAGAATGGACCATATTGTGTGGACACCAAACAGACACCCATTGTTCTCCTGTGAACCCAGCTCTCCCCTGTCTCACTTTTACTTAGAATCCCATGTCTGATGCTCTCTGCCTTTCAGCACAAACATACCCTTTCACCTTTCTGTTCTTGTGTAATGAGTGGCTTCTTTTTATCTCCCTGTGACATTTATTGCTGGAGGTCTTCAGAATTTCCTGCCCCATTTATGAAGGACAATGCTATTCTTAGCTTTTGTTGGTCAATACCGTCACTTCCAAAATAACACTCATGGAATATTCTAGTCAACTGTATGTCAAAACAACAAAATCAAAGCATTAATCTTGAAGGAAATCAAATGCCATGGCCACAGAGACAGAGGAGCTTGTCTTCTACCCTGCCAAGCCATTAGCAGACAGTACAGGCACAGAGTAGCAAAAGGCACCCCCTGTTCCCAGGGAGCCCTGAAATAAGCTGGAATTTGCATGGATAACATTATACACATCACCAGAATTTCCAAGACTACCTTTCTTTTCCCTTGGAAAACTTACTATCTACTTCATAATGACTTGGGTGATATAGTTTTGATTTCCATAGTTCTAGACTAAAGGTCATCATGTTCAGACCTGCACATGACATGTTTTTTGAGTCCACACACAGCTACTCCTGCAGGTTAATGAACTGGAGACCAGAGATAAGGTTTTCACAGGGCCGGAGTAAAATAGATTTAATTCCAAACATCTCTTGATGTACCCAAAGATTTCATCAATTTGTGCTATTTGGAGGTGATTCCTTTAGCTCTGAGATCAAACAGAATTCCATTAAACATAGATGTAAATCTTCAGCATGCAGAACATAAGGCAATTTTACCGTCAAGCTGGAGGAAACCTGACAATGCTTGGAGACAAGTTTGTGTGTTGCAACTATAGAACAAACCTACAGACTTCTCAGCTCCAAAACCAGGGCAACTATAGAACAAACGTACACACTGCTCAGCTCCAAAATCAGGCCAATTAGAGGACAAACCTACATACTGCTCAGCTCCAAAACCAGGGCAACTATAGAACAAACCTACACAATGCTCAGCTCCAGAATCAGGGAAACTATAGAACAAACGTACACACTGCTCAGCTCCAAAACCAGGGCAACTATAGAACAAACCTACACACTGCTCAGCTCCAAAATCAGGGCAACTATAGAATAAACGTACACACTGCTCTGCTCCAAAGCCAGGGCAACTATAGAACAAACCTACACACTGCTCAGCTCCAGAATCAGGCCAACTGGAGAACAAACCTACACAAACCCTCAGCTCCTTTGGATGCTGTAAACTGTGTCTCTGGGGGTAATCTTCAGAGGTATTACTAGGTTGAAGTCTCTAGCCTTCTTTCTTCTATGAAGATGGGCTGCTCAGGAGTTAGAATTCTCATTCCCAACACACACTTAAGGAATCTGGCAGAGGGTTAGCTTCAGAAGCCTGCAAGTTGTCTGTAGAGTGACATCATGTAGGACATCTGTCCAGTTCTCTTTCAATCCAGGGGTCCACCAGAATGAGGGATCCTTCTGGCATTCCTCACACACTGCTCATGGTGCAAATCCAGAAAGCACTGCATCAGAGAGGTCACCATGGAGACACTCAGCTGAGGAAGATTCTCATTTGCTCTGTCCACAGGTCTGTGCAGAATGTATTTACACCCCCAGAGTATCTGACTTACTCTTGCATTGATAAGAAGTAAGTGGCTTTCTGGTTCCTCCTTATGGAGATACGATCTCATCATCTGGTTCAGGTTGATGCTCAGGTGTGTTGCCTCAGCTTCACCATTTGGTCCAATGAGATGATCAGGAGTGCTGGCTCAGAATCTCCCTGGAACATCTGAGCACACAGAAGCAGTTTCAGTGGAAGTCAGCCTCACCTTCGACTTCCCCATCAGGCTATATTTAGAAGAATGAGTCCCATGTTCCCTTTGAAGAAGTGGCTTCTTTGAAATCAAATCCCTGTTCAGAGGGATGTGGAAGCTCTTGGCTGTAGAGATGAGATTCCCCAGTGAGACTGTGAAGTCAGACTTCATGAGCTTCATTCGTGTCAAAGGGTGGATCTTCCTATGTGAGCCCCTCAGAGCCGGAAGCAAGAGAAGGGTCATAGACACCAAACATTAAAGACTCTTGGCATTACTTGAAACCAAAGCATTCTATTTCAGGTCCAGATTAAAAACCACAGAGAGCAGACACTGTCCAGGAAAGTGCAGACAACACTGCCGTGAATGCTATAGACAGCTGGTCTCAGAATATTGTAACTCTACAAAAACCACTGGTCCATTTGTCAAAATGGCAGGTGGGACTCGAAAGCCCGAGAGTCGCAGCCAGTGATGGGGGTCTGCTGCAGATGGAGTCTCAGCTCCCATAGCACTGACATAAGGAAGAGAGGTAGAGACTGGGCAGGAAGGCCGGCTCAGTAGGAAAAGCACTTGTGCAAGTTTATACCTCCAAAAGCCATGTAAAGCTGGACATGGTCATGTGTGTAATCCCAGGGCTCCTACAGAGAGAGAGAGAGTGGGGAAAGCAGAGTCTCCAGAAGCTGAAGAGCAAGGGATTCTGGTGAATGAGGCACTAGACAGTAAAACCATGACTCTGATGTAATACAAAGCAAGAGTTGACATGCCACAGTGCCTGTGCACCTGCTTTATACAAAAACATAACTGTAAACATGCACACAGATACACACAAAACACACATATGGATACACAATTACATATAGATATGTACATACATACATATAAACATATACTTGCATACCTACATACACATGGATACCATATGTACATATAAACATAGACACATACACAGTAAACACACATATAAATATATACAGTCACATATACATACAATATACCTATGTACACACAGCCAAACACACATACATACATGTATGGTGTGGGACCATGGTCTATATTCTGTCACTTATATTTTAAATAAATCTGATTGGCCAGTAGCCAGGCAGGAAATATAGTCAGAACAACCAGACAGAAAGTAGAGGTGGGTCAATGAGAACAGAAGAATTCTGGGAAGAAGGAAGCCCATTCCTCTGCATTCATGACCCCAGTCACAGAAGAAGCAAGATGTGACTGCCTTGCTGAAAAAGATACCGAGCCATGTGGCTAACATGTACTAGAATAATGGGCTAATATAAGTTACAAAAGTTAATAAGAAGCCTGAGCTAATGGGCCAATCAGTTTATAGTTAATGTGTTTGTGTGTGTGTGTATATGTGTGTGTGTGTTTGTGTGTGTGTGTGTGTGTGTGTATGTACATGGGTGTATGTATATGTATGTGTTTATGGATTGTTTGTATACATGTGTTGTTGGGGTTTCTATCCTGCCCGGTTCCTGCAATTGTTAAGTCCCAAAGAAATCACACAGAGGTCTACATTAACTATAAACTGATTGACTCATTAGCTCAGGCTTCTTATTAACTCTTAAAACTTATATTAGCCCATTGATAGGGCAGAACTTAGGTAGGTGGAGAAAACTAAACTCAATGCTGGGAGAAAGGAGGTGGAGTTGGAGAGAAGCCATATAGCCCTGCTGGAGCCAGACAGAACTTTACCCGGTAAGCCACAGCCATGTGGTGATATACAGATTACTAGAAATGGGTTAAATTAATATGTAAGAGTTAGCCAATAAAAAGCTAGAGCTAGTGGGCCAAGCAGTGATCGAAATAATATAGTTTCTATGTGGTCATTTCAGGGCTGAGCTGCCAGGCAGCCGGGAAATGAACAAGTGGTCTCCATAAAACAACTACTTTCTTCTTGGTCCCAGAATCATACCATGTGTGTTGGTTGGAAAGAAAATAGTCTCCAAAAGGAGTGGTACTATAGAAGGTGTAGCCTTATTGGAAGAAGGGTATCACTGTGGGGGTGGGCTTTGAGGTGTCTGTTTCTCAAGCTACAGTCAGTCAGTGTGACAATCAGTTGACTTCCTGTTGCCTGCAAAATGTTGTAGTAGTAGCTGTGGGCCTCTTCCCACAGCCCGGCTCATGGCTGCCTAGCTAGCTTATGCCCCAAAATAATGACACACAAACTCTATTCATTTAACACTGCCTGGCCCATTTCTATTCATGTATGTAGCACCCCAAGGTGTGCTTACCAGGAAGATTCTAGCCTACGTCCATCCTGGGTCAGAGCTTCATCGCATCTGCTCTGGAGAGGAGAGCATGACGTCTGTCTCTCAGAGGAGCTGCCCTGCATCTGAGCTCACTTCCTCTTCCTCCCAGCATTCTATTCTGTTTACTCCACCCACCTAAAGGCTGGCCAATCAAATGGGCCAAGGCAGTTTCTTTATTAGCCAATGACCTTCCTCCATCAAAATGTAGCACTCTCAACTCTAGCATCATGTCTGCTTGTATGATGCCATGTTCCCCTTCTTGATCATAATGGACTGAATCTCTGAAACTGTAAGGTAGCTCCCAATAAAGGTTTGCTCTATCATCCAGCAACCGATGGAAACAGAGGTAGAGACCCGGAGCAGAGCACTGGACTGAGCTCCCAAAGTCCAATTGAAGAGTGGGAGGAGTGAGAATATGAGCAAAAACGTCAAGATCATGATGGGGACACCCACTAAAACAGCTTACCTGAACTAACGGACGCTCACCAACTCCAACAAGACAGGGAAGGAAACAGCATAGAACCAAACTAGTCCCTCTGAATGTGGATGACAGTTGTATGGCTGGGACAGACTGTAGGGCCACTGGCAGTGGCTCCCTACTGCTTGTACTGACTTTTTGGGAACCTATTCTCTTTGTGTATACCTGGCTCAGCCTAGATATAGCAGGGAGGGCCTTGGACCTTCCCCAAAGCAATTTGTCTTACTCTCTCTAAGGAGTGGATAAGGGGGTGGGTTGGTGGATAGGTAGAGGGAATGGGAATGAGAACTGGGATTGGTATGTAAAATGAAAAAAAAAGATAGTTTATTTTCTTTTTTTAAGAAATAAAATAAAATAAATTTTAAAAAAGTTTGCTTCATAAGAGTTGCCCTGGTCATGGTACCATGCAGTGTGACCAGTTCCCTCAAATCTCAGCTGCTCTGACCTGACTACGATGGACAGGAACCAGGAATCCTGCGTCAAAGCAACTGTTTCTCCCTCAGGTTGATTTTGCCACCCCATATTCTCACAGCAACTGAAGAGAAGCTAAGATGAGCGGTTCCTGCATACGGAGGTTCCACTGATTGTCCCTGACTACAGGGACAGTGATTGCATTTTACATGTAGATGCTGTCAACAAAACATGTATGTTTCCACATGCAGACCTATTACATCCTTATGAAACAGAAAGAGAATGTTGAAATAGCAAAGATGTAAGGAAACACTTGCCTATTGGGTGTCCCTTAGATCTCAAAGCATTTACTGGTGAGTGTCCAGATACCTCTGGTGTAATAAACATTTTAATAGACTAATTGGATACAGAAAATGAGGTAAGTAATGTTTGATTATCTGTAGAAGTTTTGGGGACTTCATCTATGAAATAACATTTATTTCTGTAAAATAAGCCAATATTCATTGGTATTTAACATAATTGTGTATAGCTAGTAATTAAAGAGCAATAATACTAAATTAAGCATAGTAATTATAGAAAATATTGAGTTGGCAATGGAAAGCTTTTCTATAAACAAAGAAAAATATTACACTGGGCTGATGCATTTTTTTTTGTCAAAACTTATCTTGGAAAAAAATTTCACTTTATTGAAAACTCTTCACACTCCCTTTTGAAGCAAAAGCCAATGCCCTGCAATAATAAAGATTTAAAACTTTGAGGTGATTGTTGCCTGGCTTTCTGCTCCTGTGTTGATGTGTTTAAATCTGAGCTCCTGTCCTTGAATTCCATAGATGCTCCACCCAGAAATTCCCATGGGCAACACATCTAGATAGGGCTATTATTCTGAAGTCTTGCTTAGCAGGTAAGACATTGCTGTGGCGATCACTCTGGGTGCTAGCTAGCACCAGTTCATAAACCAGGGCTCAGACCAAGTCACACAGAGGAAAACCTTCCTTCGAAACAACTGCCAGAGAACACATATTCTTGTAAAGTTTACCTCCATTTAATGGATTCCAGAGACAAAGATATCCTAGTGTAAAGGAAATTAGTAAGAACCTCTCCTACAAGGGAGACCTGGGCCCAGGTGCCTCTCTTTCCAGGTGCCGGGTGTTGCTCTGATCCTCTGAGTGAATGGGTGACTGTTCTCTCTTAATGAGAGTCACTTGGCACACCCATATCTGCAGAGAGCAGAAAACATTCTTCATAAGGACCCATGCAGACTGGGTGGTAGTGAGGGCGGTCAAATCAGAATTTAGGGGGTAGGTTTAGGAGGATCAGGAGTTTGAGGCTAGCCTTTGCTATGTAATAAGATGATGTGGGATTCCCCTCTATATGCTGTGAATATTTTTTTTTTTACCATTGGTTAATAAAGAAGCTGCTTTGGCATTTGGCGGGGAAGAATATAGGTAATGCATATATATGTAAAAATGAATGCAGGGAGAAAGATGGTAGAGTCAGGCAGACCCCGTATAGCTACTGAAAGAGAAAGATGCCAGAACCTTACTGGTAAGTCACGCCCTCATGGCAATATATAGATTAATAAAAGGGTCTATTTTAAGATATAAGAGCTAGCTAGAAATACATCTGAGCCTTTGGCCAAACAGCATTGTAATTAAAATAGTTTTTGTGTGATTATTCAGGTCTGGGTGGCTGGAAAACTAAAGTGCAGCCTCTGCTCAAAATAAGATAGGACTGTGGGATGCCTTGTCTGAAAAACTATTCACAAAGATGCGCGAACAGATGTTGAGTTTGACTACATGGAAAGGGCCTTGAGCATCGACACAGAATATCTACCTTCGTCTTCTGTTTCTTGGTGAAGTGGATTCCATTGATCAGGAAGGAGGACAATAAGGGTCAAAGTTAACATGGGCACCCTGGGAAGACTTACACTATCACATGCTTCTCCCTGTTCACTTACTAAGCTCCACTAGGGACAAAAAAAAAAAAAAAAAACAAACATCTGAGTCCAACAAACACTGAATGTCTGGTTTCAAAATATATAAATTTCAAAAATAAGTGATTCACACACCAGCTCCAATTTTAAATATCACTTTGTAAAAAACTGTCTGCTCTGCTAATCAGGTAGAGTCATAGTTTGTGAGTCTAATCATCTCCTTGAAAAAACTATGGAAATGGGATCTTCTGCCTCACACACTTGCTCATACATTTACGCACATATGCACACACACACACACGTTTCCCTGCACAATATGGTATTCACATACATGCCCGCATTCACTGCACACATGCATACACATATACACTCACAGGCATTGAACACATGAACACACATTTATGAACATCTGTGCTTCAACCTACTTGATAATGCAAATACAAAGGGAATCCTAAGAGATTGTTTCCTAATTGGCATTGCATGTTGTGTTGCACGTGGATCAATAGTTGGAGCTCACATCCAGGGCTGGTTTTAACTCTCCAAGAGCACAGTAAAGGAAAGAGTAAGCCTGGAGATAAAATCCAGAGATTTACACACCCCTGGACACACTGAGACATTTTAGTCTTTGAGGTGCCAGTAAAATTATAGAGTATCCAATAATAGCTCCGCTGGTGCTTTCTTTGACTGATGAGAACCAAGAAAAAGAAAGACAGAAAGATTAAGACGACCTTAAAGCCTGTGACTAAATAAAACTGCCTTATTTTCTGACGCCACAGAGGGCAGGCAGTGAGAGTGACTCCCAGCCATGTGCATGGATAGTACGGGACTGCAGTTGCTGGGCAGCAAACACCAGCAGAGTTCTAATTAACTGATGAAGTACAACAAGTCGATTGGATCCTTCTTGCTCCCGAAGGCCTCCTTCCTAGTAAATAATTCAAGCAAGAGTTGGTAGTACTTCCCCTCTCTTTCTTCAAGAGCTAATGGTGTCTCATCCTTACTGTCTTTTTATGACAAAATCAAATCCAGAAATCACTTGTATATGTGCCCGATGTGATGGCTCCAGCTTTCCGAGAAACCACGAAGACCCTGCACCCACAGGAACATACACTGGGCTACCAGTCCCTGCGTCCTTTTCAAGGGTGGCCTTTAGGCTGACCTCCTTCATGGTGTACCTACTGGAAATGTTTATCCAGTACAGGAATTACAAAGGTTCTTCTTCAGTGGGAAGACTGTGGACTGCCCAACTGACAAAACAGAGTTAAGGTCAATGTCCAATCACGCTGTCAACATTTACTTTCTCCTAACACAGGTGAAGATCTACCTCTGCTTCTCACCTGGACTCTCGTTAGATGGAGGAGCAGAGAAGAGCAAAGGCAGGCATGGTGCCTTGTGTCTGAAATCCCAACACGAGAGAAGTTTGTTAGTTTTGGGTCAGCCTGGGCTACAAAAGAAGATTATATTACAAAATAAAAAGGAGAGAGAGAGAAACAGAAAGAGAGAGAGAAAGATGGAGGAAGAGAGGGAGGGAGAAAAAGAGGGAAGAAAAGGAGGGAAGGGAAGAGGAAGGAAAGACGAAGGTGGAAAGGAGGGACAGAGAGAACAACAAATTGTCTCAAATAGCAGCAACTAGGTGTGTGGGACTCATGGGAGAGGAGAGGAGGGAGGAAAGCGTTTAGGTCGTTCAGCTTTTATCAATTTAATGCGAGGATGAGAAGAGCTCTCAATTGACAATGACAATGAGGTAACCTTATGAGAATCCCTTGAGAATCAGGAGGACTCTGACAGAGAAAATGAGCAGCTGTCAGATTTGAGAATCCAACATTACTAAAATCAGAAATTACAAATCTCTCTACAAGATAAAGCAAACTTCTATTTTTATTTAAAAAAGAAGTACTGCAAATGGTTCTCTCTTTGTGTTCAAAGACAGATTCGATTATTTTTTGGCTTATAATATGCATTTTGTTTATGAAAGAGAAAGGGAGCTTGTGTGCTACAGGAGAGTTCCTTGAAATCCCAAATTCTCTAGAGCACAGTGCAAGGTCACCAGTCCTATGCCTACGGTACTGAGCGAATCCCACAGACTGTGGGGTCCTGTTCAATGTTCAGGCTGAGAAAGTACGCTCACAAGCTGGGCATTTCCTAGTCTCCCCTGCTTCTCCAGAACATTGTTCCTACTTCTCCTGTCTTAAAGCCTTGAGCCCCATTCCATAGTCACCTGAAGTGAATCATGGGTCAGGGTGTGAACCAGTAGAGCTGGCTTACCTTGGCACTGTTGAGAAGATACTGGGACACAGCAGTCCCAGTCTATGGGCCAGGGTGGGCAGGGAGTACTCATGGATTCTACTTGGAGTCCAGATACATCTATCATGTGATTCACATTTCAAATGCAAGGAGAACTAATAAAGAGCCTACACCTCACCTCACTGTTACAGTCCTGTTTAAAGAAGAGGAACAGTCCAGTCCTGTTTCTCATGGACACCTGAGAAGCCATTTTTTAACCATAAAGAAATTTAATAGAAACCCGAAAGACAAGCAGCGCCACACAGAGCCGAGTGTTACCGATGGTGTGCATTTGGACGCCTGTACTTGGTAAACTCTTGCAGTGGGCATCTTAGGGTGATGGGTGACACTCCGGGGCCATGACATCTTCTTTTCCACATGCAGTTCTGATTTAGGGCAGACTCTGCCTCTGCCTCCCATCTGTCAGGCCAGCTTGGAGCAGAAGCCCACAGAACTGCTTGCGGTTTGCTAGAGCTTAGAAATCAAGGGGAAATTGAGACTGCCAAGTGCTGCCTGCGTGCCTGTGAGTCTTTTTATAGACGAGCTGCAGGAATGCACGTTCACTGAAGCATGCCCTTTTGAAACCCTCTTCTCTTGTACGTCTTCCAGAACTCTTGATGTATGACCCTCTCGTAGTAAGAATAGTTCTCTGGTACATACCACTAACACATGGCCAATGGGACCGGGTTAACTGTGCAGGCATGCTGACATAACTCCTTTATGCGGATATGGATACTTGTGGGGGGCAAGAAAGCCCCCTAGATGAAGGGAGAGTGCCTGGAAGTCCTTGAGGAGAAAACTTTGATCTGCTCCCGAGGCACATTTGAAAGCGGCTGTCATTGAGTTCCCATCTTCTCTGTTAGGTGCCACAGCCCTGCTCCTCTCTCATACAGAGGATGAAAGAAAGTCTTCCTGGCCCTCCTTTGCTCGAAGGAAGCATGTGACCCCAGCATCATCCATACCCAATTAAGCGCAGCATCACCTCTGTATGTGTGAGGCTGTAGTGATGCTCAAACAGTTTGCCACCCGTGGGCCTGTCTTGCCCTCCAGTAAAGTATCACAGGAGAGCGGAGGCAGCTGCGTTTTGAGACCCCAGCTGGGAGAAGCAGAAGCCTTGACCTGAGGTGATGCAGCTGAATAGGGCAAGTATTTGCCTAGAACTCTCTCCCAGTTTTGTGGCCAACAAGACTTATTCAATGCTGCCCCACACGGAATTCCTTCCACCCAGAGAGTCCTTCACAGTTGACCAGAGAAGCCTGACAGGATGACAGATGCCATTTTCTTCTGAAGATTATGTGCCAGGCGTGAGGTGCTTCAGACGTGGGGGTATGAATTTACAGAGAGGCCTGATCCCATTCTAACTCGTGAGACGGGGTCCTTGAGTGTCTACCATGAGGCAATATTTGGCATTTCCCAATGAACCAGGAAGAGTCTTCTCAAGCTGCTTCCTATGGATGAACTTGTGCAAAGGAAGCACAAACAAAAGGACCCTTGAAAAATGGACAGCGGAAGTCCAGACTCTCAGCTGCACTCCTTCCAATTCTCACTGTGCAATTTCATATGCATTTCACGCAGAATTTAGTAAATGTACTTAAACATTATAATTTTGTTGTCTTGCAGGAATTCTACTAATTGTTCCCAGTAGTAAAGTGTATAGTTTTACATATAAAAGCAGTAGTTGTACTAGAGGTATACCTCGGTAGTAAAGCCCTTGGTCATGAATGACACGATAAGAAGAAAAGTAATTTGTCTTTAGAAATGAACTATTAATTGCTCAGTGATATCTCACTTGAAGATTTGAGCCCAAACACAATCCTGTAAAATTGTGCAAAAATAATACCAAGATTGTTAAAAGAATATGAACATCGTCTACCTAATTATCAGTTGGCTACCTGGGATCAACTAGATCAGTGGTCCTCTACCTGACAATCACTTCCAGCAGTCCTATGAACCCACTTCCTGCCTAGGGAGCTTCCTCTGCGTGTACTGACTCCCCCTGTAGAGCTATCTTTCAAATTCTGCTCTCCTCTGCCCATTGTTACAGGGTCTGACTATTCAGACACAGTATGAATATATTTAAGAAGAGAACAAAGAATAGGACACACCTTTTTATAAATTCATCTTTGACTAAATAAAAAAAAAGGGATTTTAGTCAAAGACCTCTATAACTAACCATGTGAACATAGACTATTCTGGGGTTGTAATGGGGTTACCCGAGTGGACAGCTTTTACCTACATATCCCCTCCCAGCCCAACCTTGCCCCTAGCGCATAACAAGGCTCTTAATTGGCCTTGGTCCTCAAATTGGACTTTATTATTTCACGGATTAGGTGTGAAGAAACATCTCAAAATGAAACAGACAGTATAGAAGAGGTCCAGGAATAGGGAGGTTAAGTCTTGATGCAGTTTTATAGCAGGGACAGGTTGGGATGATGGCACTGCAAGCTTTCTTTATTGTTAGCCTGTTTGTTAACTCATGCCCACGAGCCCCACAGAAGGAATAGCCAGTTGTTCTTATGGTACCCCATACGGTTTTGGTCACTTTCACAAGTCAAAAAAGATGGCAGAACAGGTTCCTCGATAGCCCTCCCAAGCTGTAAGTAAGCAGTTTAAACGTGGAAGTCTGTGCAGCTAGACCTGGCCTTGGACATACACATTTATGAGAATTTTCATTATGTTCAAATCAAATTCACAGGACACAATTGTAGACCTTGAGACAAAAATTCTTCCTCGTGATGTGTGGGGATTCCCAAACTGCACATCTGATGAATCCTCCAGCACTTGTTTTACAGGCAGCCTGGGAGAGTTTTCTCTGCTTCTCAACGCAGAGGTAAATTCAGCAGATTGTAGCCACCCTTTGCACTGATTTAGTCTACCAAGAGAGAGGATGCTGATAGATAAAGAATTTTCCCACTTTTATGAAAATGATGAGCTATCAGCATTTTGCTTGAAGGCAGAAGACACCACCCTGTCTCCATTCAAACCCATTACCTATGCCAAGACTCAGCTGTCAATAGCACCGTACAGTAAATTTAATTTACAGAGTCAATATAAAGCCAGCTGTGTTAAGCATAAGATAATTCTGGCACGTTATTAATTTGAGCAGCCGTGTACAGCAATGTCCAGACAAGATCGAAGCCCAAGTTTTCATAGGCGGTCTGTACATAAAATAAAGTATGCCAGGATTGAAAAGAATACCAAATAACACCTATCTCGCTTATTAACCAATATTGATTGCTTTTACTCAGACACAGTCCAGAAGCCTTGAGGTAAAATTCTGGGATGCCCAGTCTTGGTGTTCTTGTTTCACTAGAACAGTAAATATTCCAAAAGAGTTACAAGGTACAAGGTAAGATGAGGTGGGGAAAAATAGAGAGAGAGAGGAAAAGGTGTCTGAGTTTGCAATTGTCCAAAATTGTGAAGATAAATTTATGGATCTTGGGGAGTAGTGAGCTGATCCTATGAGCTGCAGTGGGCAGCCTGTACTGTCCTCTGTTGGGGGCTAGCTAGTGCATGTTTCAAATGCTACCCAGAGACGGCTCCGCAGCTGACATGCTTGTAAGTCTTGTCTGCTCATTCTTAAGCTGCATTAGCCACTGATACCAGCTGCACACTTCCCAAAGGGCTGTGATTCACCATTTCTGGGTTGACAGCTGCCCACTGACCTATCCAGCACGGTTATAGAGGGGTTATTATTGCCAGTCTCCAAGAAACAAGGGTGCACGTATTTAATCCTTGTCTTCAGACTCTGGGGTCAGAGAATATTCCTGGCTCGCTAGTGAGAGGACAGTCTTCACCACTGTCATGGGTCAAGGCAGGAACAGGGTGGACTTGAGAGAATCACACACTTGGCCTTAAACCCCAGCCACCACATTCTTCATGCATGCTTCTCACCAAGACTTGTCTGGCGTTTCATGTTATTTCTGAGGGTGTTTTGTCTGTTTCCTTTTCATTTGTGTTATTGGGATGTCTTGCTTCTGGTCCAGGCTGGTCTCAAGCACATCATTCTATTGTTTCAATCTCCAGGTTGCCTAGGAATTCACACTCGTACAATCACAGCCAATAGTTATAAGATGTTTATATTTTTATGGGACTCAATCTTCTCTGGCTTAACGAAGAGGAGTAATCGGGTAATACCAGGCAGGACGAACCAGAAAATAAAAGCATGCACCTGGCACTAACAGAGAAGAGGAAGCAGAGAGCTGTCACAGAGTGGCACAGCTGAAGGCACTAAGGGCACCGGGCAGGGTCCCCAGAGGCTCCACGGGGCAGGAAGGCCATCCGGACACACGCTGGCTAAACAAGCATGATTTGTATCACTAAGTCCAGAAATTTAAGATGGAGGAGGGCTGTGATGAAGGTTTCTAGAAGCATCAGTGACCTGGCAGAAGATGCCTTGTGTCAGAATCCACCCCATAAAGAAGAGGGAGACGGTTAAAATGACCATCTTCCCCTAACTCCCTGTGTGTTCACACAGGAATAGAAGCAGGAAGCAATGGGACCATCCTCTGGGACTCAGAGTCACGGTGAGTCGTGAACCTGGGAGCAAGGAAACACTTCTGAAGGGAGTGGGCACCTGATGGAGAAAGGGACAGAATGGAGGAGCTTGGTTTTAAGAGAAGTTCTTACAGACTGACTTTATTCACGTAATTCTTAATACAAAATTCGCCTTCATGCCTCATTAGAATAATTGGCAGAGGCAGAACTGTCGGCGCAGAGTTAGACTTGGGAGCGAGCAGGAAAGTGTCAGGCAGTGGTCAGCTCTGTCAGTAGGGTTGAGTCAGGGAGTGGAGGAAGACACGGGAGAGCTGGGGCGGGAAGGACCTCAGTGCGCTTGCGTGAGCTAATCAGCCTGCTCTGGGCAGTGACGAAGAAGAGGATGAAGTCAGGTCATTCAGTAACGAAGTACCTTGGTGAAAAGCTATGATTCTTTAGACTGACTCATTTTGTTTCCTTCACAGTTAGGAATCTGTTTCCATTTGTAGTTTGGTGACCTTGCAGTTAGCTTGACCCAGTCCTGAGAAGGCTGAGTTCTGGCAGAAAACTCACTATAATCTGATGCTAGTCTTTAATAAGTTAGGTATTTCTAAGACTCAGTTTCCTTAAGTTGCTACTTACTTTTCTGGAATGATAAAGTAAAAAAAAAATGTAGCTTAACCCCAAGGTCTTCTATCGATATGAAGTAGCCAATTTTCCCAGAAAATTCAGTCCTGAAAGGGTGGATCCATTCAACATGCTTCTGTGGAGTATCTGCATGATCCCAAGCGCCACTTTAGGTATTTCAAAACACAGAGAGAGCAAAAAGACTACCCATATACTGTTTCCAGAAGAAAGAAATGGAATATAGCAAGGACAAGCCGTCTCAAAGTAACAGGAACACTTTAGATCCACTTGGAACACGCGCCTCTCAGGAGCCTCCATGAGTCCCCTTCTCCTGTGATCAGCAGGCAGACATAGCTATGGCCATTTAAAGCCTTGCCTTTGATGAAGGCAGAGATAAGAAAGGCAAAATGAAACTCTTAGAGCCTCTGCTTCCTGCATTTAAAATTCACACCATGACCTTTGGGCCTCTCTGTACAGGGAAGATCAAACCAAGATGTAAAACCAGGTCATTTTTCCCAGAACCCTGCAGAGTTGTATTGCAAACTTGGGGTGCAGGGCAAAGAACTCAGGTTGGGAAATGATTCAGTGCAGGAGTGAGCAATAGCATCGCATCTGCTGGTAGCAGATTCCTGCTGTTAGGATATCGTGGCCCAACGGAGTGTGGAACTTGAGGTTATTGGGCTTTAAAATTCAAACCCAGTATGCCGACTATATGGACCTGTTTTTCCAACATACACCAGTACCAGCCTGTGCCCAGGAGACTGAAAAAAGTACCTGCAGCTTCGACAGCTCAGAGCTGAGCTTAGTTCTGGCAACTGAAGCACAGAATGACATTTATCTCAGTGAAGAATGTTGGCGCACACACAGGCTTCCAATGAGACAGTTACAGTAAGGGCAGGAGTCAGACACTTCCTTGGTAATCTCTCCTTTGTCAATCGTTGGGAAACAGGACACATCTCCATGGAGGAGGCATTGTACAGAATGAAAATCAAGATGGTGCCACCCAGGTAGAGCCAAAGTAACAAGACTTGGGTATTAGAATACCCAGAGGCATCTGAGTACAGATGGAATTCAGAAAAGAAAGAAGAAGCATCCTGTCTGTGCCTAACAGGGATAAAGGACTGTCAAGACCTCGAGGCAGGGCACATTGAGAACAAACATGCAGGAACCCTGGAAAGGCAGTTTGTCCCCTGGAAGAAAGTGGAAAACGCTGAACTTCACCCTGAACTGAGGCTCTCCATGGACTCTGTAGGAGGGTGTGGGCCAGATGTGTGGACAGAATCCTCGTCCCTACCCCACCCCCATTCCTGAAAGCATGGCTCCAACTGAAGCTGCTCACCACCTGCAGAAATGAAACTCCCTTCCTTAGAAGGAAATGCACACGGGCTTTGTCTGAAATATGCCTTCCTTGGAATTTCATGACACATTTTGTCTCCTGCAATCACTTCCTGAGTGAAGATGGCTCCTCCGGCTTACTTTGGTCTCTGGCATGCCCCACGCTCTACCATCCATTTATGGGATGTGAAAATCGGGGATGCTCTGACTTGTTTTGAAGTCTTAACATATGCATAGCCCACTGACCCCTGTTACTCCCATCCCACCCCCTCTTTCATGTTCCCTTCTCCAGGATTTTACAAAGGATTATAGGAGGGGCTCTCCCTGGTAATGACTCCCATCACTCATGCGTGTTTCATCTGCTCCTTCACGCAGCCTGACATCTTGTTCCTAGTTTCTGACTGAGGCTGTGCGCAGAGCAGATGTCCTCACTGAACTGTGAGGAGTTTTAGATCTTATTCTCTCTCAGGAGGGGCCGACTAATTCAGAGCCCCGCAGCCTAGATGAGGCATTTAATTTATTCCTCCAGAAAGTTTCACCTTGAGCCTGTCTGTGCTGGGTTTCATCCGCCATGACGCCCACCAATTGCTAGGTTTCGTTCACTCCATCGAGCGTACTTCACCGTCCTCTCTGGTCTTGACTAAAATCACAACTCCCCATCATCAGTGCTGCCTACTTCTCTCTGCCACTGCCCAGGCACCTTTAGCAGCATTAGCAGCAGACACTGAACTTTATTTCCCATCCTGCCTCTGTCTTCGATTCTGGTGGGTGGCAGAGAAGGAATGCAGAAGAACATCTTGAGCTTAGCTCCCATAGGTTCTACAGTTCAACCTCACCCTGTCTGCTTTCAAAGCAGGCATGAGACCATGCTTCCTTTCTTCTTTGCCTCTGATCATGAGGACTTGAGACATTGTCATTATTTTCTTGGCCTTTACTTTCCCTTGCTGTTCTCTGAGGAAGTTGGATTGTGTATTCTGATGCAATTCCATAGTGCGTTCAACCATCTTCCTATATACAGTATTGTAGCATGTACGAGTGTGTGTCTGCGTGTCTGTGTGTGTTAGGGTGCCCATGTGTGCTTCTGCTCTAGCATGAGTGTATACATGTGAGTGTGAGTATATGTATATGTGTGGCTTCAAATACCTCTGGTCAAGCCTGGAGTTTCCACTGGAAAACTCCCAGAAATAGACATTTTGCAAGTTCTAGCTTTTACCCCATCCTTAGTAGCATGAAGAAGCCCTGTCTGTCCTACTGCATCCCGAATTGTTGCAAACTCTCCACTGGTTCAGCAGATCCAAGGTCTATAAGCAATATCTTGCACCTATGCATGTACTATTAAGTACTAGAGCCATTCTAATTAGGTATCTGTCATAGCTATTGTATGCACTGTTCTACATTGCAGAGATTATGTTAAACTAATCACTATAGTTAATATTGGTTCAAAAATACAATAGTGATGCAGACATCTCATTGTTATGGATGCCGTAATTAATGTCATGATTAATTATTGATCCTGTGTCTAATTTGTTATCAGAAACTGACAAGCATTTAAATCTTGTTCCTTTCATCAAGGTCCTCCAGGAGTTTTCCTGATTCCTTTGGAAGGACGTCAACAGTCTTTGCTGTCACTCAGATGGTGCACCATCACACCCTGTTGCATACCATACGTCGTCTGTCCTAAGCCCCCACCTCCCTTGTCCACTTTCCATCCTGGCCAATCCTGCTTCTTCTGGTTCCCCTTCCTGCTGTCTCAGGGAGACGCGGTGTTGTTGGAAGCCCCTGGTCTTTTACCCTTCCTACAAGGCTTTCCTTCCAGGTTAGCTGTCCCAGAGATCTCCTCCCTCTCACACCCTTGCTTCAGGACCTTAGCCTAGTTGAGTGTTTTTGCGTCTTACTCAGTTGCTGTTTTGTGTTCTTGCAGTGTGAAAAACTCCCCAAGAGCATCTTTGTCTGGTGGTTACCTCTGTGTTTTTGGTCCTTAGAGAAAAGTTCGGACTAAATAGGACCTCCACATAACAAAAAGAAAACAAAATTAAAAATATCCCACTGACACACACTGAAAATAGTCACCATCCACTGACCTTTTCAGACAGAAGCTGTCCTGGTACCAGGGGTGAGTGTTGGTTGAGGCTACCAGGCTGATCCTCCGCAAAAGGTCCTGTCACCTAAGCAGACGGCCTACCAGGTCCTTCCTGTCTCTAACCAGCTCAGGACACAGGCTCTCACAAAAAATGAGGATGCGATTCTGAAACTGTGTTGTGGAAAGTGAGCATGCTCACACTGTGCTCGCCCACATGTTCCTAGTAAAGGTAGAGCACCCAGCAAAGAAGACGGCGCACCTGTGTGTTTCCTCAATTCTGCTCCAGACTGAACAGGTCATCCCACTGTCCAGGCTTCAGAGAAGCAGATGATTTAACTCAGAAATCCCAGCTAGGGAAAGGGTCTGAGGATCATCTCTGGCATGCACCATCATCACCATCATACCTGTATACTCTCTATGTGCTGTTGACTCCTCTGGTTCACACTATTGCTGTCAGAATATGAGATATCCCCTGGGGGTCCTGTTTGAATGCCTGGTCCCTGGTGTTGGTGATATTTGGGGAAGTCATGGGCACTCTAGGATACAGACCTAGCTGGAAGAAGTAGGAGCAAGATCTTCAAGCTGTGTTAGAGGGCCCTACCCTGTCTTGTATACTAGGTCTTTATCATGAATAAGGTGAACAGCTCTCCTCTGCCACATGCATGATATTCTGTGCTGAGTCAGGCAACAGCAAACATGAACCCTAAATCGGGGACCAGAAGGAATCTTTGCTCCTGTAAACTAGTTCTATGAGTTATCTTAGCCACAAGAATAAAAAGCTAATCAATACACACACTGGAAGAAGTACCAGAGATTGTGGAGCATATTATCAAGTATTGTATATTGTAGATGTCTTTGGGGAAAGCTGCATGAAGTGAGCATAGGAAAGATTTGGAGAAAATCTGTCTCTGACTAGCAGAAATGATGGATTGTAGTATATGTTTCGGGAGAAACAGCAAGCCTTCAATACATTAGCTATGTGCCATGTATATAAAATTGTAGAACACTACAGAAAAATGTTGACTGAATGCAAATTAGAGAAAAGTATATGCTCTTTGATTAAAATTTAGTCGTGTCTACTTTAGTCTGGATAAGATCTGAAGATCAAAATCCAATGTGTTGTTAGTCTAGAGAAAATAATAGCTTTCTGCATTTATTTTTGCATTCTTTTATCTTTTTCTTTTTTTGATAATAATAAAGCAAGGAACAGAATGAAGCACTTTGGGAGACATGCTCTCTGTGAGTGAAGGCTGCTTAGTGTTTCATTGGGGAAATTCCTTGCATTCTGAGACTTTGGGATTGACAATGGTGTTTGCAAGTGGAACCTGCCAGGCTACTCAACATGACATCTATTCTCTCAGCAGACAGAAAAAGTGATGTGGGACTCCCCCTCTGTATGCTGTGAATACTATTAATTAATAAAGAAAATGGCTTGGCCTGATAGGGTAGAACAGAGCTAGGTGCGGGGGCCGGGGGGGGGGGAACTAAGCTAAGTGCTGGGAGAAAAAAGGCAGAGTCAAGGAGAAGCCATGGAGTCACTGCCAGAGAGAGATACACTGAAACTTTGCTGGTAGGCCACGACCTCGTGGTGATGCACAGATTAATGGAGACGGGTTAAATTAAGATGTAAGAGTTAGCCAATAAGAAGCTAGGGCTAATGGGATAAGCAGTGATTTAATTAATACAGTTTTTGTGTGGTTATTTCAGGAGTCTGGGTTGCTGGAAAATGAACAAGCGAACTCTTACTACAGTGGAGGCCAAAGACACTGGAAGGGGAGGTTAGGCACTTGAGATGAATACACTTGGTAAAAGAAAAAAATCCATGACGAGGAAGACATGGAGAGGAGTGTGAGAAGCAGGGCACTACAGACATGATCAGGCCTTACCCAGAAATCTCAGCCAGCTGTTCCCACCCACACACCTAGTTTCAAGACTTAGAAAGTGTGGAGAAAGGGCTGAGACCCTTCTAGTCCCTGCCTTCTGACTCATGGAGGGATGAGCCAGGGTTCCATTTTGACAACACCACAGTATTCTCAGAAGAGCTAGATTAATTTTCACCTCACCTCAAATCCCAAATTACTTTACAACTGTACATGAGCAATTATTTCCTAGATATACAATTACAACTATTAGAAATAACATGTATTTTTTTTAAATATTTTGAATTCCAGTGCACACAAAATGTGTTTCAAAAAAGGCAGAAAGAGTTGAAATCAAATGTCTCCTAAATGACTTGAGAAATCATCAAAGATACCTTTCCATTTGATCTCAGTCCAACATAAAAATGTTTTTATGGATTTCTCGTTACAGCAGATAATATGTAAGGATCGTTTTATAGCGGTTCATGTATTTATTAGGAGAATGATACACAACAGTGTTTCCAATCGCCCTTTCCCATTTATACAGAGACTGTGGATTAAAGAACTGGAATAGCATGTTGGTGATCTCACCCTGTGCAGGGGCAGAGAAAGACTAATAATGCCTCACCATCACTCCCAACTAAGGACAGAACTGTGTTTCAGCTTGTCCTGAATAAGTGGGAGAACTGGCGGTTTATACAACCCAGTCTGAGAACTGGGCTCATCTTCCGTGACTACAGTGACAAAGTGCCACAGATAGGAGCCTTAAGACAACTGACTGTTCCATTGCAACACAGCAGGATGTAAGCAGAATCCAGGAGTGGTTTCTAAACCAGCATCTGATGCACAAATACAGACCACTAATAGACATTGATATTTGATAGCATGTCTCTGATATTCATTTCAGTGTGTGTATTGATTGTCTTTTATCTTCTATCCCTCCAAGGGCTATGTGCTAAAATCTTCCTTACATCACACAGCATAGGAAACACCCAGGCCCTGGGTGGCTGCACCGTGCCAACCTGTCTTCTGTCCTGGCTGTCTGTGTGTTCCCCTCTCTTCCTGTATGAGACGTGTCCTTGGGTTTAAGCTGAGTATAATCCATCATGGTCACTTCTTATTCAGGTATATGTGTGATGATCCTGATCCTAGGTAAAGTCCAATTCTGAGGTGGACGTGGAACTAGATGAACTACATATGAACTACATGAACATAGAACTACATGTGTAGTGACAGCCACACGGAAGAGGTGGGCAGCTGGGAACATGTGATTCTGATGCTGGTTTTTTGTTTATTAATTAGCATGCCTCAAATTGAATCAGAACTTTGGAAAGCAAACGTAAACAAACTATAATCTTTCAAGTATTTTAATAACAGAGAATGACATTTTATTGCACAGATAGATGAATAAATAAAGCAAGAATGAATTATAGAGAATAACATATTTTTATGTGATGGTTTGATGCGATGCAGATGAGTACAGAGAATCCAGATGTGCTGACAAATGGGGGTGACCCAACACCCCAACTCCATCTGCCCAGTGGTGTCTGTGGATCAAACCGCACAATGAGCAAGCTGATGAGAAGTCCATCCAGTCAGAGGATGCTGCGTTTCATAATGCAGTTTATGAGGGGAGCATAGCATGCCAGGGAGTTCAAATTGTTTGGTCCACACTTGAACAGATTCAGAAGACCCTTAAGCAAAACTGGGCCGCACCAAGCCATATTTAATAGTACAATTTTATGAACTGAATAAAGGAAAAGCATGAGCACTCGTCACAACTGTCAAAGTATCATGCATGTACATGCACAAAAGCCGCTAGGTGTGGATCCTGCTGAGAGGCAGAGACCCCACAGAGCTGCCCATGCAAATAAGCAGCTTTGTTTACCTGCCAGGGATTTCCCTCAATGGTTTGTGCATGTCACCCGAGGACTTGAGACTCTCTAGAAATTTCACAAAAAATCATAGCTATGATAAAACTTGAAGGCATTGATATGTTGGATTTCTTTTTTATTTTGGAAGCGAATGGGTGCTTTTATTTGAGAGGCATGGTTCTAGTCCAGAGAGTATACGCAAGTTTCCTCCAGGAAGCTGATGTCATCTTCCCAGAGTCTCACTGTAGCATCACCTACAATATCATTCCTCTCAGAGGGGTTTTGATTTTGTATTCTTACCTGCTTGCAAATGGACTTGAGCTCCCATGAGAAGAGGCTGGATACTGAATAGGATGCCACTTTACCTGACATGTGACAGGCAAGCATGAGGGACGCTACACAGCTTAATCACCCGGCACCAACCCAAAGCTAGGGTCAGGGACAGACTGCGGCTTCACTGAAGTGCACTGATCAAAAATGGCAGGGTGAAGACGCGCCTACACCTCACAGTGCTCTTCTACGCTGTTGAAAATAGGCCAAGACGTACAAGGTGTCCCACCTCAACAGTGCCATTTTGGGGGGACAGCCTCTGACATCTTGTATCTATACCAAATCACGTCTTGTTACTTCCGATTTCCTCAGGAGGTCTATCATTAGCAACAGTTAATGACCAGCTTCAGGCAAAACCCAAGGTTCTCTACCTCAAAAAGTCATAACCTGTAGAGGTGACTGGCTGGGAAGATATTAGCACAGTTATAAAATGCAGCCCTTGCCCCAGATGGCATCGGAGACAGCCATCACCTCCCAGAGTTGACAAGTACTCTGCATACAGATTCAGGCAAGGTGTGCTCTTCTGGCTCTCCTCCCCTTGTCCTGCTAAGAGATATCCGGAGGAATTATTGTTGATATGTTACTGCTTCCATTTAAAATAAGAAGGGCAATCCTTGAGTGAGTCTATTTTTTTTTTAATTTTGTGCTGCTAAAAGCTCATTAATATCAAGTTTCTCTAATGGTAATGGTTTTTCTGAGTGAGTTAAAGGCTTTAAAGGAAGGAGGCTGCACACTTTACCTAAATGTTCTTCATATTATCCTCCCACTTCCCCAAATGGAGACTCGAGGCTGCATGATAATTATGATTGGTGAGCAGAGACTATTTGAATACCTCCGTGTACGAAATGGCCACTTAAAGGAGAGACCGACCAGAAGGTGCTGTCCCAGGTGCGGTCCTACGTGCATCCTGTGGTTAACGGTCCTGACGGCAGCATCAGCACTTTGAAATGGGCATGTGCCCTTGGAGCATCCCTGGTCCAGCTTCAGGGAGTGCTGCCTCATTGTGTATCACTCTGGAGAGGTCTAATACAAGTGAACAGCCAGTCTCCAGCTGATGGGAAGAGGCTGCTCTATTTTCAAGAGCTCGTTTGAGACCAGAAGTGCAGCTTCCAAACAAAGACTTGACAACTTCAGATCCTGAGGCTGGCTATGTTAATTCGGGTCTGTGGACTGACCAATGACCCACTTGCTCTCTCTTCTTAGTCCTTCTTAAGCTCAGGGCTTGCTGAAGAAAGCTTGACTTCTGGGCAGGCTCCAAGTTCCTGGAGCTGACCCATCCATCTCTCTGGCCTGAGAAGTTTGTCTGCACCTATGAACCAGCTCCAGAAAGTCATCCAGCTTCCAAACAACCAAAGGGGAAGACATTTTCATCCTCAGATCAGGCTCCGTGTGATGGAGGCTCACATAGGCCATAGATAGAAAGGGCCGCCGTCACGTCGCTGTGAGTCTAGGGGTGTGTGGGTTTGGACGTCTCACTTCATCTTTTACTGTTTTACCTTTGTCCTCTTGAGGTGAAGATAATAATGTCAGTTTCAGCCATTAGGCTCCAGTTGAGAGTTTCCATCAGGAGACATCTAGGAAAGTTGTTGGCCCATACTCACAATCCAGGGAAACATGTCATATGGATGTTCCAGAGGAACTTGTGATTGTCTCCATAACATGCATCTGATATTTAAGACAGGAATGGTGCCTCTGAGAAGCCAACTGCCCTTTATGCTCCCCCACTCACTTAGAAGCCAGTCACGACTGTGGGGGTGTCACCGAGGTCTCCTGAACTCTGAGGGCTGCTTTTCTGATCCTCCTGGCAGGCCACCAAGACAAGGTGACTTGTAGCATAGTGTTTATTTTAGCTGATGGTTGAAGGGGTGTGAGTCCTTCAGGGCAGGGAAGTATGGCATCTAGGGACAGGCATACCAGCTAGAGCAGGAAATGGTGAGACCACACCTGTTACAGCAAGAACGAAACAGAGAGATCAAGTCGGAAATGGCGGAAGCATTTAAATTCTCAAAGCCCCCGCCCCATCGCACTTAAGGACTTCCTCCAGACAGGCTGAGTCTCATCAAAGCCTCTCTAAGCAGTGCCATCAAACTGGGGACACAGCGATCAAATACCCAGGCCTATGGGGGTCATTCCTTACTGGAAAAAGATCACACTAGGTTGATTTTTACCCAAAGTTAGAAGGCACAGCCTGTCGAGGTGAAGAGGGCATAGTGGTGGTTGCATTAGGCAGCTTGTCACCCAGTATCATCATTCAAGAAGCAGAGTGAGTTGAATTCTGGTCCTCATCCTCCCTGGAACGGCCCCCACAGACATTCTCAGAAGTGTGTCTCCTAGGTGATCCTAAATTCAGTCAAGCAACCATCATGGAAAACAAATCCACATTACTACAGTATCCGCTCACTGTTGACCTTCAGGCCTGACCACTGACCCCGAGGTCTCCAAATTTTCAGAAATAAACCCAGGACCTCTGTAAGAAAATCTTCCCTGTCCACCTCTTGCCCTCCAACACCTTTCTTGGGCAGTTCCTACTAAGTAATTGCTCCTACTGAGCACTCTCCCTGCCCTGGGGAAACCTGCTTTTTCAGTGTGTGGGCTGCACTTTCAGGGTAAGTTTATCTGCTGGTCAGGCACCAGGAATGCCAACACATGTACTGTGTCACCTGCAGGCTTCCCTCTGCTCAGTGTCTAGTGAATTTCAGCCCCAGGCCAGCCACAGAGCAGTGCTCACATGCAGAACCTCCCACCAAGGACTTGAAACTTCTTGAACCACATACCTAAGAGGAAGAAGGGTACTGTGCTCATACCTGCCTCACCCGGTCAAGGCAATGCTGGCATTTGACAGGTCACAAGTGTGACATCATTACAGACACATCTTGAAATGATGTCCCCCACCCCAGCTACTCTGCATTAGGTTTGAAGTCCCTGAAAAGGGGCACCCAAGCTACACTCACTGTGGGACTCTCAGCGTGGGGTTAGATTCAGGTAACAAGGGAACTGTTGCTGTGTCCCCTGCCAGTGGGAATGCCTAGGGTTAAGAATCCTTGAAGTTATATTTAGGTCCTTTGCACTAAAACAGAAATTAAAGCATCAAAGGCCGTTACTAATTGCCATGTGTATAAACTAAGGAAGAATTCGCTTTGTCAAAAGGCACCAGCTTCATTGTAATATCATTTACATAGTATTTTTGATCCACTCTTTCAAAAGGACCATGGGGGGGAAATAGCCCAAAATGTGCATTGAGTCCACCATGATTCAGGAAGGGACAAGGATCATTGTTCAGGAGTAGTTTACCCATCCCACATTGTTAATTAAAAACTCCTAGGAAATTAATAAAGCTCAGATGTCATAGAGTTATATGCCCTTGAATCAGTGCTCTTGTTCATTTTAGAGAAAGCTACCCCTTTGCTAAAATAAAACTTTGTCTAAACTACTGTGTCTCTTGGCTGAATCTTTTCCTTTGATAAGACCAGAACCGAGAATGGCAACTTGGTAAAGCTTGCTGACAGCTTTGGAAACCCAGGGTGTCTAATCTGTACTGCAATATCCTGTGATAGGTGAGGGCAGGGAAGACCCAGATTTTCCAAACCATATCCCCCTGGATTCCAGAAATCCTGCCATGGGCCCTAAGACCGATTGTTCTAACAGACTTGTGTGTAACTAGTTTGCTGAGGAGAAGTGTCAGAAACACTCAGTATCATACAGGTATAGTTTCTCTGGAAAAATCTAAGGAATGCGGAGTTTGACATGAGAAGTGGGGTGCTGCTATAAGGAAATACCTGAAAAATGGGAAGCTGTTTTAGAGCTGTGTGGTGGGTGAAGGCTCTGGCATATGCTATAAAAAGTCTATGATGTCTCAGAATATGGACAGCCAAGTGGACATTACATGCCATTTCAGTGAGGTCTCAGATGAAACCAGAAATGAGGAGCAGATGATAGGAAATTCAGGGAAAGATTATCCTCGGAATAAAGAGGGGAATCAAAGCTCAGTTGTGTTCTTCTGCTTTGTAGAAGGTACAGCATGGGAGAGATTGAATTAAACTTCTAGCTTTGGGAATTTCTAAACCAATGCTGAAGAAGCAGCTTTGTGTCTTCTCCCAGATCACAGGAAGGCAGGAGGTGATCTGGAAAATACAGTCAGAACATGTAGAACTGGAAAATTCTCAGCTTATTCATGTGACAAACACACTCATTGACATATAAACACACACACACACACACGGCAGGGGGTGTAGTTTCATTTAGCAGGGTAATCAGAATGGGGTTGAACCATCACTTACAGTGATTTAACCAGTCACCTGATTAGAGTTAAAGGGTGTCGATCAGATTGTAGTGGAAACACTGCCCGTTTGAACTACAGAGAACCAGGGAGGTTACACAGCATGGATCAAACTTCTTGTCTACAGGACAGGGCAAAAAAGCTGATCAGATACAACTCTGCTTTGTCTTTCGAGAAGAGAAGAAGCCTACCCACAGGTGTCTCAGGAATCACTGGGCCTGCACGCACACAGCACCAGGTGACGGCACTTGCATGCCTCAGTTCTCAAGGATCAGTCCACATCTTTAGTAACTGTGTACTTAGATATCTGCTCTCAATGTCTTAGGGGCAGGTCCTTGCTGTGACCCTGAAGACTGAACCAACGCTTGGGACATAGGTGCAGTTTTAGCGAAGCTTTCAGGTAAAGCATCAAGCCGAGGAGGATTATTGCGAAGTTGTAAGGCCTGCAAGGATTTCCCTGATTAGGTTTCAGGTTTAGCTTAGAAACACCTTTCTAATCTCCCTTGGAATGAGGTGTCTAATGAGAAGCATGTGACTTGCGGCTCGCACAGGTCATCAGCAGAGAAGGATTGTGCTCTACGGCAAGTCACACCTCCTCTTTAGGGGGACTGTTGCGTTCTGGATCTTAAAGGTAATGATAGATTAAGTTGAGATTTAAAGGATTGGGGACAGAATTCAATTTTCATATTCGAAGGGCATCAGCTTTCAGGATCATGGAAAGAATGTTAATGTCTGAACAATTGTGCCTGACTCAAATCTACATCTATGTTCTAAATCCACATGGCTGATGGAGGCCACGGGGCTCTTGAGAGAGAAAATAAAGTTAAGTAGGATACAAAGGTTGAAGCCTAATCTAAGAGATAGAGATTAGTGTATGTATATGCAGAAATCCAAGAGAGTTCTCTTATACTTTCTACAACATCACATACCCAGGAAGGAGGTGTACACAGACAAAACTCTGAGAAAGCTGTCACCAGAAGTAGAAGACATTGGTCATTGACCAAGGGTTTTGACTATCCAGAGCTGTGCGAACGTAAATGCCCTATCTAAAGCTGTCTTCTAGATGATATCATGCATGGGAGCCGGCACTCCCTTTGCTGTCTATAGTATTGCATAGCTCTAAGCTTACAAGGGATTTGGTCACAGAAGTGAAAAAAATTGGGGAGGGGGGGCTTCCTGAAGTTCTAGAACCTTCTATCTGCTGCAAACACTGGAGAGACAAGAGTGTCTCTGGAACTGACATTCTTGTCTGTAATATTTTATCTGGATATTGGACTGACAGTAGAACATGGACCCTGGGTACAGGGAAATGACAAATTGTTTCACTGGGAATAAAATGTTGATGCCCTGTGTAGTCGTGATTTGGCTGCCATCTCATTCAGACTGCTAACAATGGTTCCTATCATGGCAGGCATGTTTATCTTCTCTAAAAGTAAAGCCTTCCTACTTAGTGTGAGAATATCCATAAATTATCTGTGCAAGATTTCTTCAGGCTCTTTGAGGGGGGTCTCTCATGAACACCTACAGACAAAAAGCAGACTCCAAAATAATATAACTTTCTTCATATTTCCTCCTCCACTTTTTATGACAGGTGGGTGGTATGTATTTTTAGATTAAATAGGAAGGGATGTCTTCTTTTGTTTACACTAAAGCAGCAAGAGAACAAACAGGACCAATAACCAATTATGGAGACAGCTTGGTTATCTCCTCATTTGTGGTGACAGGATTGTTTCATAGTCATGTGAACTGTCAAAGACTATCTTCCCAAAAGCATTCGAGATATCCACTGTTCTGCTGGCAGTGCACACAAGAAGCATCTACTTAACTTTTTAATTACATTTATTTACTTTTATAATTAAAGAAAACAATCTTAGAAAACCTTAATTGCACAGGATGAAAACTCTAACAACACCGATAATTGTGTGTCAAGGTTCTGTTTGTATTTGGCTAGTTTCACTTCATCTTCCTTTTAGAAAGAAGCCTGTTTCTACTCGCAGCCTCTACTCTCATAGCCCCTTATTTACTGCAAAGCAGATATTGTAACGTTGCTGTTTTGTTCTAATTGCCTTTCCTTACCAGTGTCTCAAAGTAAATGTCAAAGTCCTGTCCTTTGAACTGATAGAAGATACCCATATTGATTACTTTGCCAGCTTACCTAAAAGTCTTGATAAAGCATTGCCACAAAACTGTATGGCGTCCCCTGAACACTGGGACACTTGAAGCAGGGATCTTTGCAAATTGGTTATTTTTCACTTTTGGAAGTTGTCTCCTTCTGTTGGCAGCCCCCTTGCTACTACCTGTTTTCGTTAGGGTTTTATTACTGTGAAGAGATACCATGACCAACTCTTATAAAGGAAAGCATTTAATTAAGACTGGATTACAGTTCAGGGGTTTAGTCCATTGGCATCCTGGTGAGATGCATGGCAGTGTGCAGGCAGACATGGTACTGGAGAAGTAGACAAGAGTTCTACATCAGGGTTGGCAGGCAGCATGAAGAGACAGATACTGGGCCCAGATTGAGCATTTGAAACCTCAAAACCCATCCCCCAGTGACTCATGTCCTCCAATAAGGCCATACCTCTCCCTGGTGATAAACCTTTCAAACACATGAGTCTATGGGACCAATCCTATTCAAACCATCACAACCCCCAACCTCAGACTACTACCCAGGTTTCTAAGTTTCCATATCAGTGTGGTTGTTACCTGAAAACAAGGGTTAGGGGTCCACAGGGTTTCCCCCTTGAGGTGCAACACCATTGGGTCATATAGGACTGTGAGGAACTAGAAGACAATATACCCTTCCTTGTTGCTTGGGTCATAGAGGACTGTGAGGAGTTAGAAGACAATATGCTCTTCCTTGTTGCTAGGGTCATAGAGGACTGTGAGGAGTTAGAAGACAATATACCCTTCCTTGTTGCTTGGGTCATAGAGGACTGTGAGGAGTTAGAAGACAATATGCTCTTCCTTGTTGCTAGGGTCATAGAGGACTGTGAGGAGTTAGAAGACAATATACCCTTCCTTGTTGCTAGGGTCATAGAGGACTGTGAGGAGTTAGAAGACAATATGCTCTTCCTTGTTGCTAGGGTCATGGAGGACTGTCTGTGAGGAGTTAGAAGACAATATACCCTTCCTTGTTGCTTTTGTCAATGCCGTCTTCTGCTAACCTCATCTATTAGAAGGAATAATGTATACCATTGTCATTTTGGAAAATGATGCCATTCGTCATATTAATCTTTGCATTTAATATTCCCATTACTAACTCTCTCCAATTTTCTCACACTCTATAAAAAAAATAGTGAGTTTGTTCCTTATGATGTCATTTTTTTCTGGGACAAATACTTGAACTGTGGCGACAGAACATGGAAGGCTCTAAACCCTTTAGTCTTCATTCTATGCATAAAAGCATTAATAATTGGGAAATTTCTTGCAACTTATTATCATTGAAGGATTCAGTCACCTTCAAATATACAAATATAGCTTCTATTCCTTTTCTCTGGAGGCTGAAACAGGAGGATTGAAATTCAAGTCTAGATCAGTCTAGACTGAGCCTGTCTAAGGAATACAAACCAAAACAAGCAAAAATCAGCAGCTGAAGATGTATCTCAGTGGTAGAATATTTGGCCAGTATGCCAGCATACTCAATACCTAGGCTGTTTACTCTCCAGCATTTGCAGATACACTACACATGTACATGTATGTAATGTGTGCACGCACGCGCGCACACACACATATACATATACACACATACATGAAAGGCAGAAATACCACAATCAAAACTCAACATTAGAGATTCACAAGATTCTGAAGAATGCACTATCATTTGGCAATAACATATTCTAACCTCCAAATAGTATTTCTTGGTGGAACAAGACTAGAATAGACAGCTAGGAAAATCTCAGAGTATGCTTCTCTGACTCTTCAGTGTTCACCCTAATGCACTGCTCACAACTTTCATTAGCCAAGAGAGTATTTCTTTTCATGTCATAGGATTGAAAAAACATTTAAAATTGAATATTTAAATCTGTCCTTGAAATTCTGTCATGAGAGAGCAATGGTTTCAGACAGAACAAAGGCACCAAGTGAACTGATGCCCTGAGAGGGAGGAGTCCAGACTGAGAGTCTGGTCATCTGCCGTAGGTACTGAATATTCAGTTATGATTTGGAGGAGCCATGAGTGACGGGCCTCCCAACACTGACACAGCTTCTGAAGGTCACCAACAACAGGAAAGTATTCAAAAAAGCAATAATCTGCTTGCTTCTTGATGTGCTAGGAAGTGTCCCGGCTGGGATGGCATGCCACCAAAAATCATTCCTAATTGTTTCAAGTCATATTTAGATCAATTCATTGTAATCTTATTAGCTTTCATGCTTATGTCTGAATTAGATTACTTTCATGTTTGTTTAAGCTCTTTTGCTTTTTAAAAATGTCTCTTTCAAAGACAAATACAGCCTGGTTGGAATAATCAATGGCTTCTGTGGCTCCAACATATGCAGATGCCCAGGCCTGAGAGGGGTGAACTTCCAACTCACTCTCAGGGGAACAGCTCTGGCCTCCCAGGGTCCTGAGCGACAAGGAAGTCTCCGGAAAGGGTTTGAGTTCGAAGGGGCTTACACAGTGGCAGCGACTGGAGCACCCATTTTATTTAAATCGTCACCTACAATGTTCCCTGGTTTTCAAAATGCATCCTTACACGCGTTTTTTTAAAGGTGATAATTTTGATGAAGGGACATGTAATAACTAGGTGCTATGCTTTAAATCTTAGACTATTTCTTGAATGTTCTATGATTCATAGATTGTCTCCTGTCATCTTACAGTCCTTAGTGTAATTGAAATACTGAAAACATTTCCAAGGTAATGTAACCCTCACTCCCATTGCGATGGCAACATGTGTCCACATAACAGAAAGAGTTGTTCAGTATCTTATCTGCCTCCTAATGGAATCTGTGAATAGCACTAGCAGATCAGTGTTAGCAGTTACAAACACAGTCGTACAGAACAAAATTGAACATTTGTCGAGTAAATCATCCTCGCGAAAGGCAGGAAAGCTTGCTTGTTTGTAAAAGGGGTGTACAGCATGCGACCTTGTCAGCTCCTCAGACAAGGTAGCCACCTACCATGTGCAGAGGAGTGGATGTAACTCTGCTTCTCCTGTGTTGTCTTTGAGAATTGGCATAGGACCTAAACTCCTGCTCCCGAAGGGTCGGCTCTTCACAGAGACTCCTTCAGCCCCATTTTCAGTGTGGTACTTAGCTCTTCTTCACTATTGAAACTCATTTGTGGAGCTAAGGGCTGAACATGTGGACCTTGGAGAACTGGGTTTTATTTGCAAGGTTTGCTCTAGGCTGGACGGATCTGGACTACAGTGCCCTGTGAGATTCAGCTCCCTGTCGGTATGGAGGAAGGTCTTGCAGCACATGGGTAGGGAGTCTAGTTCCTCTGGAACACCTTCCTCTCCTCTCAACCAGAGCTGCTCAACCAGGCAGGACAAGCTCAAAGACAACAGCTCATGTGACTCTGCCCAGGGGTGAGGTCTATGACCTACTGGAGCCCTGGTGTGATCCTCAGCATGAGTCTAAATGCAGGAGGAAGAATGGCTTTACTCAGACACTAATATGAAGGTGATATTTGTGGTATCAAACACAAAAGTTGGAGGTGAACTTGTGTTCTATTAAGTATCCCTGATTAGGGTAACACAAACACATGCAGGGTAACACACGTGCACGCAGGAGAGCAATCTACCTCAGTCCATCTATCTTAGCTAATGAGATGGCCCAGCAGATAAAAGCACTTGCCTCCAATCCTGAAGAACTGAGTTTGATCCTGAAACCTACATGGTAGACAGACAGAACCAAATTCTACAGGTTGTTCTCTGGCCCTCATGATCATGTTATGGCATATATGCACTTTCTGTCTGTCTGTCTGTCTGTCTCTCTCTCTCTCTATATATATATATACATATATATGTGTGTGTGTATAATCAAAATATATAATATATATATATACATATTTATAATCAAAACAAATTAAGTAAAATTCATCCAACACCCTCTCACAGAAATACCTTGAATAACAAGTGTTCAGATATTCCAGGTATCCCATGCTCACAAATATTACATGGCCATCTCTTCAAGAGAAGACCTTCCCACTAGGAGAACCCAAAGAAAAACATATAGACATCCTCCTGGATATTAACCTTCATCAGGCGATGAAAGGAGACAGAGACAGAGTCCCACATTGGAGCACCAGACTACAACCCCAAGGTCCAAACCAGGAGCAGAAGGAGAGAGAGCACGAGCAAGGAACTCAGGGCCATGAGGGGTGCACCCACATACTGAGACAATGGGGATGTTCTTTCGGGAACTCACCAAGGCCAGCTGGACTGGGTCTGAAAAAGCATGGGATAATACCGGACTCACTGAACATAGCGGACAATGAGGACTGCTGAGAAGTCAAGAACAATGGCACTGAGTTTTGATCCTACTACACATACTGGCTTTGTGGGAGCCTAGGCTGTTTGGATGTTCACCTTAATAGATCTGGAAGGAGTTGGGAGGTCCTTGGACTCCCCACAGAGCAGGGAACCCTGACTGCTCTTAGGGCTGATGAGAGAGGGGTAGTTGATTGGGGGACGGGGAGGGATATGGGAGGCGGTGGTGGGGAAGAGACAGAAATCTTTAATAAATAAATAAATAAATAAATAAATAAATAAATAAATAAATAAAAGAACACAGCCCATGGGAGTAGACTATGCTCTTCTACTCTGTTCAGGGACTGAGAAACTACCTAGAATTCATCCTCAGCTGTGTGTCCTGAGGAGTCGGCTTCCTTACTTTCTCAAGTCCTCTAAGGTGTCATCTTACCTAAGTTTTCAAAAGTCAAGTGGGAATTCTCAATTGAACTAGTTACAGCATAGTGATAAACTGGTGATTAATATCTTTAAACGATTATTAAGTAGTAAATTAAGAGACATATTTTATTTCCAGGGTTATCTAAATGAGAATAATGTGATATTTATCTGTGGTTCTCAGAAGAAACAGAATGCCCAGCTCAGTGTGTGTTCTAGAAAATCCACACAGATTTTAAATGAGAATATGCCTGTGAAATGCTTGGCATACACTTGTACTTAAGCAACAGTTCTGTTTACCTGAAATTCAAGTTTATCAATATAGTCTATATCTTCATTTGACAACTCTCCAAACAGTTCATTTTTAGAATGCTGTTTTGGATTTTTTCCCCTACATACTGCTTACTTATCAGATGACTAAGAGAAAAGGGATTGAATTTGGAAGACGCTACTATGAAAATTTATATTCAACACTAGAGGGAAACTTATCAAATGAACAAAATAAATCCGGGACCCAAGTTTGACACCAGTATTTCTATGAAAATGTTTAAGATGTCTTGAAAAATGGAGACGCCATCTTTTACCTGAGGATTCAAAATCAGCACAAATGCTGCAAGACCCCTAGTATGTACAGTGTCAATAACCAGAGTACTGTGTAGCGAACTGGGGATGCCGTCCAAAGGCAGAGTGCACGTTTAGCAGGCATGAAGCCCTGGGTTCCATCCCTAGCACCAGGAAGTACAAAGGCTATGTGATACAGCACCAAAATCTGTAAAAACAGAGGTACGGCTTCCGACGATTAAGAAAGCTGACACTAATCTGTTCTAACTGATGCACTGGAAGCTTCTGGCAGGCATTCTTCTGATGTGGCACTGGATTTGGTTGTGATCTGTCATCAGTACTGGTGACACACCTCTTTTGTCTCAACTCATAGCTATGTCAGCAAAGCTATGTGTGTATCTCACTCTCTCAACACCATTAATGTGCCAATGCAAGATTTTGCTTCATTGGGATTTTACCCTGGTGCCTAAATGTTTTTGGACAATGACCATTAATTCACCAGAGAAGCTTTTATCTGCCGTCTTCCCTGTGACATTCATTGTTTCCCTACCCTGAGCGACCTTTGACACAAATTTGGGAGCAAAAATCTCTAGAATAAGTCCCCGAGGGCTCATTCATCCCTAATGCATCTAATTACTACCTAGGAACCTGAGCAGGCGTGTGCAGAAATTATAATGAAAGCCAACCTCCGTAATGTTCCAGCTTGGTGCTTTCCTAATTATTTTGGGCTAAAATGTAAATATTTTTCAGCAAGAAATTTAGAAACTGTGACATTTTGTGTAAAAACAAATCATCTCAATCCAGATGGTGGCATCGTTACTTAACGCCGTCATCGTCCCTGGGCTATTTCTTCCATATGTGGTACCTCTCTTTTAGTTCTGTATGTGTTTCCTCCAAATTAAAAACATAGCTTGAGCAGGATTTTCTTCTTTAAGGTATCAAGATAGATGAATGAATATATTAAAAGGTCAATTGGTTTGACAATTACGAAAATAAAAGAGAGAGGTGCTTACATGTGCAGTTTCTGAAACATGGGTTGGAATATTGTCAGCCTCTCTATACACTGTAATCTGGGTTATTTGTGCCTTCCAAACTCATATGTTCACAACCCCCCCCCCCAACAGGTTAGATGAGACACTTAATACATGATTATATTGTGAGGACATAGTGCCTTAGGACAGGATTGCTGTCCTTATCAAACAGCCTCCTTATTTCACCCGTACGAGAATAGGACTATAATACCAAGAACACAAAGCCTCATCCAACACCAAGTCTTCCAGTACCAAAATACTGAAGTTGTGGCATACAGAGCTGTGAGGAACAAAATCACAAATAAATTTACGTAGCACAAGGTGTTCTCCGTAACAACCTAGGAAGACTCCCATGTGGTCCGAGATGAGCTCCGTGAGGCACCATGGGAGCCTTCTTGATGGTCTTCTTGCTTTCTGTGATTTTTTTTTTTTCCAGTTTGAGGATGTGAAACAGCATGGCAAGCGATGGTGTCTGGGGACACTAACCATCCTGGCGTTAATTACCAGGATGAAAAGTTGAGTCCCTGGAATGCTTCCTGGAATGCATGTTCTAATCTCCAGGTCTCAACACTGCCAGGGTATGCATTTTCACATACAACCCTCTGATGACTCTTTGACTTCTCCCAAGTTCAAAACCAGACACTCTGTGGGATAAGGAAATTATCTGTAGTCCAGGAGTTCCTGGTCCGGAACAGTGCTGATGTTTGCATTTTCTGCACTATTACAGACTTGCCCTCAGTGACCGCAGCCCAGCCCAGAGGCTCCTCCATGAGTGTTCAGCACTGCAGCCCTCTGAGCTCACCAAGAGGCAACCACTGACTAGGAGGGGTGGAAGCAACAGTAGATCCAGCTCAGGCCTGCACGGTGACAAGCTCTCTCAATGTTGAGAAAGAGTCTGTCCAGTTATCATCTTTTGTTTTTCTTCTGTATTTGTTTTTGATCCTCTCTGCAATGTACATCTGTCTCTCGCAACCTTTAGAATGCATGGGAGGACTGAGAGAAGAATGTGTGGTGTACACAGGACAGGAGCAGGACTTGTGATCAAACGGCGTGTTTTGCATGGAGGGGTGAAAAGTGGGGGGGAAATTAACCCGGGTTTGGAAAATGGATGTGTTCACAGTTTTAAATTGGATTAGTAGCATAGGCATCATCATAAATGGAGTGAAAGAGATAATTATCATGGCAGGAAAACTACAGAGTTTAGAAATGAGTAATCAGAACAGGCCAGTGTGGCCGGACACCACAAACCAGGGAAGCATCAGGAAGTCCATCACAGAGACAGGCTTTAGGTGACACAGGGAGGAGCCATGGTTCCTGCGCAGAGGTGGACAGGATTTTCAGTATAACTAAGAAACAAAGAGTGCAATAGATCTGGCCCTAATTCCACACTGAGAATGGTCTCTCTACAGCGCCAAGAAAGCTTACCAAGGCCAGCACGGTGCGACCCAACACTGCTGCAAGCAAAGTGGAAAATGTGGTTTAAAGAAGCATCCAGAAGAGTTTGAGAAGTCCAGGATAGAGGATGTGGGAGAAAACCAGGACAGAGCAGGCACTGAGTGCCTAGGCCTGGGGGATGCCAAGTGCTGTGCTTTCCTCACGCCTTGCCCTTCCCTGACTCTGCCATCCTCAAGAGCCTTCCTGGGTACCACAAGGTTCCTCTGTGCTTCACAGCTGACAGCTTGCAGAATACTTTCCTGCGCTTCCTTAGATGCCTGCTGCATGGCCTAGACAGCTCACTTCCTTCCTGCACAGTCTTTTGGAGTAAGACCCTGTTCCACATCATCTAGCGATAACTGCCTCCCTCAGGCCCCTGCGCACATGGCACACAAAGGGCTTCCTATGTTACTCGTGTTACAAACAGCAGAAGACTCACAGGGATTACCCATTTCTGAGCTTCTGCATGACTCGCGCCTTGTGTCAAAGAAAATTCCAAGGGCCTTGAACTGGTAAGTTACAGAGCCCAGAGCCTGACTCCCACATTCCTCTGAGATGCCTTCTAGCACTGACTGCTCCAACAACGTGGGTTGCTTTGGACGTTTTAATGTTACCGTTTAATATTCTCCTAATGCCAACATTGCTGTTAGAAAAATGAAACTATAATTTTGCTGAGTCAGTCAACTAACTGATTGCCCTCCATTATGTAAAGAACTCAAGCAGCTGGCATGTTCCATGGAAGCTGCGCCTGTGGAGGGCCAACACCAGTGAACTCGTTTAGAAAAGAAAAGCAATCAGTGGGGAAATGGGAGGCGAGGAGGAGGCAGAAATTTTTTCAACAAAAATAAATAAAAATAAATAAATATAAAAAATAACAATAAAAGAAAGATAAAAAAAAGATGCTTGACAATCAGAATCCAGATGGAGTTTCCTGGTTAGCAAAACTGTATTCTTTTTATTCTGTCAATAAGCAGTAAGGTGACAATTGCCAACAGGTTTTGAAACATTGGTGGCCTAACCTATGCCTCCTGTTAGAAGTTAGGGAGGTATAAACTCAAAGTGACCTCAAACCTCTCCTGTACCATTGTTTCAGGGCACATACATGCTGAAGAGGGTTTCGTTGTTTCCTGGACAGTAGGAGTCAGACTTGGTCCAGCACTGTCTAGCTGTCACCTGGCTCCACCCCAGGACTGCCTTAGGGTCAAGGCCAATTTCTGACCCTTCATTGATTAATGGAGCTACAGAGATATCAGTAAGGTCATCCTTTACTTAGCGAGCTTCTCGAGATCTCGAGAGGAAGCCACTCACTCTGTTTTAGGAAATCCCCACGGCCTAGTTTGTTTGTTTGAGATAGTATCTCATCCTGTAACCCTCTGACTAAAGATGCTTCTTCATCAACCAACCCCCCAAGAGCTTAGGTTGTAGGGACAGGCCACCATGACCAGGTACATAGGCGATTTTAGAGCTTTAGCTTGCTATTTCATAACATGGACTCTTATAGAATGGTCCTCACTCAGTGGATGCATGGTCCACAAGTACAAGGCCATCACAGCCACTAAACGTGGACAGGGACACACACTGGTAACAAAGACTCACATGCCCCAAAGAGATAGGATTCACAGGCTCTTTGGCTGTCAGCAAACTCAAGCGAACCTTCCATCAGAATGTTCCACACAGACTCTAACTACTTCGGTACCCTGTTGTCATTGTGCCTATCTGTTGATACAATTACTTAGATATCTTTCCTTACGTTTTAACTTGAGATTCTGAAAACTTTTCAGGTAGATAACTTGTATTTTACTTTAAGATAATCCCGGACAAATTGCTACATTGTGCCAGAAAAACAAAAGCATAAACAAATTTGTTTCTAATGTCGTCTGGTCTCAATCCTGAATTCTCAGGAGCCCTTGGTAATAGTAATGTCATGTGTGAGCATTGTGCTCTGAAATAAGGAAAGAGGCTCCCATGCTCAACACATCCTTTTGTGAAGATTTAGACGGAGGCTGTGACTTAGTTGTCTATTTCGAATACAACTGCTTGTCGCTCATGGACAGGAGACTTTCCTAAGTAACAGCAAAAGAACATTTTGCCCAAGACATGAATTTTCAATAAGTTTCTGAATGTATTCTTTATGAAATGCATTAGTTAAAAGAGTTGAATTTGACTTTGCTGTTGACCCAGCCCCAGATACTGCAGGCACTGTGCAAACAGCAGCCAGATGCTGTGTACCAGGCTCTGCCTGTGCACTTTCATCTGACGAATAGCATGGAGCGCTAAGACGCGAGTGTGGCAGCTGTGGTCATCTGCTCTGCTCTTCCAGAATACGAGCTTCCAGGCAGCTTTGCTGTCTTCAGCCTAGCTCCCCACTTGCAGAGTTCTCGATAAGACACACGTTTTACTTTTTTCCCCAAACTTAATGTGAGTTTGAGAGTCTGCACATTGCACTCAGGATTAACTGTTCTCTACAGGACCCTGATGAACCTTGTCTGCTGGAAGACAGGACACTTCCTCTCTCGCAGAGCTGAAAGCAGTGCGCTCTTTTCAGTCAAAGACAGCAAGGAGTGGCTATTTTGCTTCTAGACTGCTGGCTCTCTTTAGGAGTGTGCCCAGAAACCTCCCCTGGAGTCTTCACAGGCACAGATTATCCCTGAAGTCCAGGATATCTGCTCCATCAAGAATGACCCTCTTCCATTACACACATATGCTAATAAAGTATTAGGATGGTGTGTTGCAGGAGATCGATTCAGGAGACACCTTTGACGAGGCTGTGGTGTGCCTCTGCTCTCAGGCTCCATAACGTGACCGAATCTTACATGTTTCGTGTATATTTGTCAGGAGAATATTAATGTTTTATTTTATGATATCTGCCACCTTCTAATCAGTGAGTTTTATTGTTTCTGTTTAGCCTACCATCATACTCTGATATAAGCAATGAAACTGGATTAAAAATAAAAAGGCAAGCCCTGCATTCTAGGATCGTCTGGGGACCCTTGGTTTCTTGTGTGTTAATTTACACTAAAATCCATGACCCCAGAGCCTGATTGATTGCCAAGGGCAGAAATCCAGCCCCTGGCCTAGTTTATTTTGTGAACTGTAGCCTCAGATACCGCTGTGAGCCACACTGATATTGATTTGATATACACTAGATGGCTCTTTATGCTCTTCGGGAAATTTATTGTGTGGAGTCAGACGCCCAGCGGCCTGGGAGAAGCTGCTGTTTAAATTGAAGAGGGCTATCATAGTTTGACCCCTGGGCCACTCAGGTTACTGAGTGGCCTGGGCGCGGCTAGGTCGGAGCAGGCCCTGGGGATCAGGGCTCATCAGTTCTGAATGTCAAATCCCTTCAGAGGACCTGAGTTATTGCTAATAGGAACTTGCTGGGGTCTATGACATTTGGATGCCCTATAAGTTAAACATCATAGCACTTTCTCCGTGTCACGGTCCTTTAAATTATGGCTGAGCATAGCACCTTTGCTCCCGACGCTTAGCGTCCGATTGCCGCACAATGGGACCAACCTGCCTCCGAGGTGCACCGTCAGTGCGGCTATTATCCGAGAAGGGGCTTCAACTGCGTGGACCTCCCCACCTATAAATTAGTGGGCTTGTCACAATTGCAAGCACAGTGTTGCCGTCTTGTTTTTGCGCCATGGAAACCCCAGAGGCCTTTGGCAACTGGCACAATAAAGGTTATGGAGCAATTCTTGATCATTTTCGCTCTTTGTCTTGGGGGAAGTCTAGCTTGGGTTTGATAGAAGATGGATGGAGAGAAAACAATCACTCTTCTGAACATCTCACTCGTGAGATGGGAAAGAAATTGTTTCGTTAAAACAATTTTCAACTGTCTCTCCTCTTTGGGAAGGCTGTAATGATAATAATTTCTATTTTTGACAGAAAGGTATCATTCTAACATGGAAACACTGGTGACAGAGGAGTTGGTCTTTCTCAGTGGGCTCGCTGTGATGGAACCTGACTTCTGTGCTGTTGAGAGACTTGGCTATGGAAGGGGTTTCCTGACAATTCCCTGCAAATTGTATTTCTCAATAGAGCTTGACAAAAAACCACCTGGACAGTAAGCTGGAATGTCCTCCTGCTGGGGAAATGTGGTCCTAGACTTACAGATGTATGGAACCCCCCCTAACAATAGGCATACCTCTTACCAGCAAGTGTGGGGCTTTGTCCTGAAATAATAAACATAGGAAAAGGACATTTGAAGTGGTGTCCTAGATCGATTCCTGTTACTCTGATACACACCATGGCAAAGAGTAACTTAGGGAGAAAAGGATTCGTTTGGTTCACGTGACCACATCACCATCCCATCACTGAGAGAAGCCAAGGCAGAAACTTAAGCAAGGCAGGAGGAATCTGAAGGCAGGAATTGAAGCAGAGGCCATGGAGGGGAGCTGATTTACAGGCTTGCTCCTCATGGCTTGCTCAACTTTCCTTTTTAGACTTCCCAAGACCTCCTACCCAGAGGGGGCATTACTGTGGGCTGGGCCCACCCACATCAATCATCAATCAAGAAAACACCCCGCAGACTTGCCTATAGACAATCCTATGGGCGTACTTTTCTCTGTGGAGGTTCCTTTTCTCTGGTGATTCCAGTTTGGGTCAAACTGACTACACACTATCCAGGACCTGTGATTTAACAGCAGGAGCACCAGAGAAACCAAGGGAGCCCTGGAGCTAGCCCTCCCCTGGGTGTCATGTGCGTGTAGACTTTAAGGTCCTGCCTTTATGACTCTTCAAGGCACTTTAGATTGCCCTCTTCAATTTAAATAGCAGCTTCTCCCAAGCTGCCAGGCTTCTGACATACAATAAATCCCCTAAAGGCATAAAGAACCATGCAGGGTATATCAAATCAATATCGGTGTGGATTTTAGGAAGCTTGAATCTACAATCATGGTGCCCAAAAGACTTGCAGCTTGCTTTTTTTCTGGACATTCCCATGAGGTGCAAATGTCTTAAACAGAAAGATGAGGAGATGTCATATATGGACACTGCGGAAAGATGGAATGGGACAGATGACATTGCTAGTGAGGACCAGATATGAGAAATGAGCTTTGATAAAGAGACTGGAAACATCCACGGCACAGCTGATATTGAGGAGGAAACTCTCATGAGGCCGCCCTCAGGAGGTTCCAGGCTCTGGCCCTCTAAGCACAGGAGCTGACCTAGTGAGTTTCTATCACTATGCTCCTGTGTCCTTGTCTAGGAAAAGGACACCAATACTGTACTTAAAGTGAAAACATAAAGAAGAACACATATAACAAAGACGCATGCATCTTCATGCCTGCACTTTAATGACAACTGTTTTTCCACTCCCTGTGTTATGGACTTTTATGGAAATGGGTTGGGAGTTTGTTCAGGCTGCAAGATGACCCCCTTCCTGCAATTGTGGCATCTCGAGGTCTTCCTCTGTCATCTCATTGGGTTCTCATTGACACCCAAGCAAAAGCAAAGGTCTCTCAGGTGTTGCTCTAGGTGACTCTCTGGCAACATAACCATCCAATCAGAGCTCACCAGAGAAGGTGAAAAGAATGTTGGATCTGATGAGGGAACTATTGGAGACCCTGGAAGCGAAGCACCATGGGGTAAGTCATTAAAAGTGATGATAAGAAGGAGCACTACTCCTTTGTGTTTGGGGAAAATGTTCAGTAAATACCTGCTGGGTCCATTTGATTTATGATGTCCTTTGAATCCATATGTGATTCACATTCCTTCTCTTTGGCTCCTTCTTCCTGTTTGCTTCTGGTTGCCTGTTTTCTTTTTAATGGAATGAAGAGAGAGAAAGAGTGTAGATTTAGGTGGGTAGAGACATGGGTAGAATCTGAGAGGAGTTGGGGAAAAGAAATCATGATCAGAATAGATTGCATAAAACATCTATCTTTGCCGGGCGGTGGTGGCGCACGCCTTTAATCCCAGCACTTGGGAGGCAGAGGCAGGCGGATCTCTGTGAGTTCGAGACCAGCCTGGTCTACAGAGCTAGTTCCAGGACAGGCTCCAAAGCCACAGAGAAACCCTGTCTCGAAAAACCAAAAAAAAAAAAAAAAAAAAAAAAATCTATCTTTAATTTTTTTTTTAAAAAAAGGAATAAAAAAAGTGTTACAGCAAGCTAAATCTGAGAGGAAATGGAACCTAGAATTGAAACCAAGGTGGAGATGGGAAGAAAGAGTCCCAGGAAGTAGGCAGATGGTGTGGGAGGTCCTTCTGTCTATGTGTTGCTTTTATTGGTCAATGAATAAAGAACTGGCTTGGCCTATAGCATGGGAGGAGGAAGGCAGAGTTAGAGGAATGCCATAGAGCTGCCACCCGAGATAGACGTGCTGAAACTTTGCTGGTAGGCCACGACCTCGTGGTGATGCACAGATTAATAGAAATGGGTTAAATTAATATGTAAGACCTAGCCAATAAGAAACTAGAGCTAATGGGCCAAGCAGTGATTTAATTAATACAGTATCTGTGTAATTATTTTGGGGCTAAGCTAGCCAGGGGGCGTGGAAGAACAAGCAACTCCTCCTCCTACAGAGATATGCAAGCTAGCATGCGTGGCTATGGTGGTGAGACAGTGTGAGTCTGGTCTTAGGTTCAGTGTGCTCAGTGTTAGGGCCTGGGCAGCCTACTGTGAGATGCGTGGAGCACACAGCCATTCTTGTGCCCAGAATGCTCTAAATTCTCAGTTCCTATGTATGAGAAGAAATGGCAAGGGAGGCTAGAACCCAGAATCAAGATATAGTGTGGATGAATACAGACAGAAGCCATCCTGATGCTGCCCCAGTCCCTCTTCGGCAGCATGCTCGTTGGACACATGCACTTCTTTACCAGATACATACAAAGCATCTATTTGGTGGGACCCCTAAAGCCAAGTGCTATTAAATATGAACTATTACCCCTGTCCTTTTTTTGGTTGTGTTTTGTTTGTTTGTTTGTTTGTTTTTGCTTTGTTTTGTTTTGTTTGAGACAGGGTTTCTCTGTAGCTTTGGGGCTTACCTTGGAACTAGCTGTTGTAGATCAGGCTGGCCTCCAACTCACAGAGATCCATCTGCCTCTGCCTCCTGAGTGCTGGGATTAAGGGTGAGCTCCACCACTGACTGGCTGTTACCCTTGTCTTACAGCAAAATATTTTCAAAAAGGAAAAGCAGAGGTAAATCACTGCTGAGCTCTGTGATTGACAAAGTGATTATCTTATGCACTGCAAGGCAACTTAGCTGGGGCAGACACCCCACAGATCAGCCTGCTTTCAACCTGACCCTGCAGAGACATAACAAAGCTCTCTGTGCTGACATGTACAGGCACAAACATGCCAAGGATGGCATGGGTTTGCCTAAAACTACATAACACATGGGACACTAAGTCCTGTGATTCCAGTGTTTCCTTTGAAACAACCACAACCTTTCAAATATAGTTGAAATAGTTCAACAATAATTTAAAAGTTTGGAACAGGCAAATATGTTCTGTCTGGTTTTCCTAAAGTTAAAAACATTTATAAACAGTAAAAAGAAATAGTCTCATGTGTTAAATAGTTACCCCACCTGACCCCACCTGACCCCACCTGACCCCACCTGACCCCACCTGACTTCTTTGGCTGGTGCTTCTCTTACTGAATATCAAAAAAAAAAAAAAATGTGTTAAATTTTATCGGCACATTTGATCCAGCCACCACTGCTATCTGTTTGAATCTCTACTAGGCACCAATGCGCTTACAGAGACAAGATGCTGTCCACCAACCCAAGCAAGTTCAAAAGTCTTCATTCCCAGAATACTTAATGAGAATACTTAAAATTCCATCTACTCAGAGAGCAGGAGACTCACAAATGTCTTATCTCCAAATGGAAAACGGAGAAGGGTAGACATATGGTCAGTCCCTTAGATCAATGCCCAGTAGCAAAAGCCCCTTTTGTAGGTGTATCTAGAAGGAGAGAGTGTGTCCTATAGCAGATCCCACAAGCAGCAATGGTCTCAGCCCTCACTGGGCTTTCTGATTCAGCTCGCTGTCACTCAAACAGAAGCAGTACACAGCCGCTCATATGTCCCAGCTCGCTTCCCTGGGTATCCACTCCAGAGATCTGCATGACAATGGTATATTTGTACTGGACTCTCAGCTAATGGAATTAACCACTTGGGAGTCTTTTTCAGTCATTCTTTATGCCTTTTGGAAGTAAAACTGTCATTGAAATTATCATTTGGGTTGACAGATATTGGTGAATGTCTCCAAGGAGACTTGTTCTATCCCATTTTGGAGAATGTCCCATGTGCCCCCTCATTACAGTTCAGACTAATTCAGAAGATTGAATTCCATCTTTGTGATGTGGGTGCTGGGAGTTTATCGTGTTTCCTAGAATCTGTCTCTTCATCTGTAGATTTCTTACTATACAAAAATTAAGTGAATTATTACAGGTTGAACTTCTTGCACCCAAACAGTCCATTTCTGTCCTTTAGTCTTCAAACCTAGGAAACAGGAAAAAATACAACTCGTGTGGATTGGAGAATGCCGCGTTAATAGTTGTTCTATATTTACGCATATATAGGGAGCTGTGGGCAAGGGCACCTGCAGAGGAGAACGGGCACCTCAGAAACGGATTTACAGGAGGTGATGTATGAACTCCCTTGAACACTGGCTCTTCTTGAGGGACATCAAAGGCCATCTTGTATTCTTGTCTCTAACTCTCTTAGCTGTGCAGGAACTGGCTTTGGACCAAGAAGGATTCCTTACAGCTCACGAAAGAAAGTACAATACTTTAAACCTAAAGGTCCAACCCATATATTTTTCTAAATTTTCAAGAACTTTTATTTTAAATGCTTATTTTCCTGTTGTTTGCTTAATATACAACAATTTTGAAGGTGCTAAAATTTTCCTATATACAAAGACATGTATATAGTTGGACAGCCCCAGTACCATGCTCTGAGTGTGCCTTCCTGTTAGACACTTTGAAGTAAAATCAGGTTGTTCTTCTTCAGTGGGCACCACAAACGCACCACGGTCTGTCTGCCATCCAGCCCTTCATCTTTTTAGGTGCCATATCTGTGAATTCAGGCAACTGCACAGAGTAAATATTTAGGGGAAATTGCATATGGTTTAGATATGTCAGCTTTCCTTACCATTCATCATTATTTCCTAAACAGTGCAGCGCAACACTGCATCATGAATTCTAAACAACCCCGAGTAGGATTTAGACATCTAAGAGGCGACTCACAGGTTTTGATTTTCTCCCTCATTTTGCACTAATAAGCTTCATCATTCTAATTGGTAAGTTTTCTCTTAAACCCACCTTTGCCCCCAAGAAATAGCAGTGAAACACATTTTTTTTCAGGAAAATAAGCTCCTAGAATGCTAAAATTACTACACATTAAACCGTAGGAAAATATATTAAGCAAATACTCAGGAGTGCCTGGCTTACAACCAGAAAGCATGGAAATTAAACCTTTAGGCCTGAAATTTAACATAACTTAGAAGTTCAGAGTTAGACCGAGAGTGCTTTCCTCCAGTCCATTTTTACAGAAACCCCTCTAAGCTTTGAATTAAGAAAAGGAGGGAACATGCCCCCAAAAGAAGCATAAAACTGGAGCACGGTAGCCAATTTCCAGAGTAGATCCTCTACTGGCTTGTGTGTATTTCTTGCCTCCCTTTCAAAACCATCTCTGCTTTGGGAAACACCTCTGTCTTACATAGTCGGCTCCTTAAAAGCCGTCCTGAAGGATGAGGTAGCCAGGAAGGTACAGCTGTACTGAAATTAGGGTGTCAGCCACATTCCAGACTCTTCCTTTGTTAGCGTTAGAATTTCACCATCAGAAATTTCCTCTAGAGTGAAACCTCATCCTGTTCAGGGATGGACTTCTTATTTTAAATAAAGGCAGTCCTGATGTAGAAGACACTTTGGCACACACTAGACTGGAGCAATGTCAACATGGAGTCCCTGGCCTTCATAATCTAGCCTTACAGTGTGTGTGCATTCAAGTGTACATGATGGTGTGCATTTAGATGCCAGAAGTAAACCTGGAATATCTTTTTCCATCACTGGACACCTTAATTTTTGAGACAGGGTCTCTCAGTCAGCATGGTAATTATCATTTTAGCAATACTGCCAGCCCACCAAACCCCAAGGATCATCCCGCCTATGCCGTCTCAACCCTGGAATTACAGGCATGCACCACCTTGTCTGACTTTCCCGTGTACAAATTTCTCACACTTAGGTGGTGGAAACTTATCTTTTGAACCACTTCCCTAACCCCATGCTCTACCCTCTTCCAAAAGCATCTTGGCATTTCTTGGCAATAAGAAATCCTGCTGTACTTTTATAATAACAGTACGAGGCTTAGAAGAGATGCATTTTCTGATGAAATGCTTGTGGGAAGGACCATAGTGATACTTTCTGCCATGGGAGACATGGGAAAAGACACCAGTTCTGAGCAACCTACTCCCTAGGAAACATGGGAAAAGACATGACTTCCGAGCAACCTACTCCCTCTCAAGACAGCTGCACCCCTTTTGCAGAGCAACTGCTTTCTACCTGGATCAGATTCTCAAGGCAGAAAAATGTCCCTGATGGGAAATACATTGAGATCTCATAAAGTTAAATCTACCCACACACCCAGAAGAAAGAATTAAAAGGAAGATGAAAGATTTCTTTACACAAGATTTGAAATTGGTTGGAAATTTGACTATTCCTTCATACCTACAATGTGCACACTGGTCACAGGCCACAGACCTGACTGGAAACCGATGACCAATTGCTGACAAATTTTCAATTTTTTTTTTAAAAAAACCCTTATTTGCTAGATCTTTTAAATTAATTAATTAGTTAATTAATTTTACATCCATGCCACAGTTTCCTCTCCCTCCTCTCCTCCAAGTCGCTGTTCCCACTCCATCTGTTCCCACCCCATCCACTCTTCCTCTGTTTCTTTGCAGGAAATAATAGGTCTCCCATGGATATCAGCAAAACATGACCCCCCAAGTTGCAATAAGTCTGAGCACCTCCCACTGTGTTAAGGCTGAGCAAAGGGACCCAGTATGACTAGAGTACCAAAAGCTAGTAAAAGAGTCAGAGAAAACCACTGTTATCACTGTTAGGAGTCCCACAAGAGGACCAAGCTACACAGCTGTAACATGTATGCAGAGTGCCTATGTCGATCCCACGCAGGCTCCTTGGTAGTCAGTTTGGTCTTTGCTAGATCTTAACCTTGAGATTACACTGGGCTTTCAGGTCTATTTCCCAGCACCATGGGTAACTTCAGGTATAGAGTCCAAACGCCAGGTCTCATAGCGCAATACGGATTTATTGGTGCTCCCATATACTCCTGGTAGGTGGGAAATACCTTAAATAAAACTATACGTAACATTTAGCTCTGTGGACCTCGTAGCTTAGCAATAGACATGACCATCTGTAGAGGTCCTTCTTCTCGTCAGAGGGCAGAGGGCCACGGTTCCCTGCTGCTGCCTGGATTATCAGAGAAGGTCAGACTCACTATTAGCCCTGAGATAGCTCACAATGCAGAATCTAACAAATGGTTTATGCAATATATCACGTTGGTGTCTTCATAAAACTGAGTCGGAGATGGCTGTAGTCTACCCCATGCCGAGTCAGCCTTACAATGACCCCTGGGCACTGGACCATTGCTCTGCATGTCTGTGGAGGCTGCATGGGCACTGGACCATTGTTTTGCGTGTCTGTGGAGGCTGCATGTGGCTTTCCCATCACACACAGTTGTGTTAGTGTGATGATGAGGAAGGATGGTACACCAAGGCTCCTGGGTTGTGACACAGGGGACTGATGAGGTTCCCAGATGCTTCCACATCGTCCACCCACTCCTCCTGGCTACTCATTTATCCCTGCTGCCAGCAGTGACCAATGACTTCACCGACACTGCAAGTGGCGACCCCTGAGAAACCTTCCACATTCATTTGGAATTTTATGATGGTGATTTTTTTTTTTTAATGTGACCATTAAGCCTCTCCATGGACAGGTGATAACATTGTCCTGTTGTTGATTGTCCTTTCTCCAGTGACAACCGAAACTTGCTGATATGCAGAATAGATGTTGCTCTCTCTCTCTTGGGGACTGTGTGAACCCCACAATTTCAGGCAGGGACATGCTCCTGCTCTCTTGACAGCACAGTCATGCAATCTTGGCCAACAGTGACTGAAATAACCAGCTACTGAGACTTCCTGGGAATGTATTTCCAAACACCATTCTCTTTGTGACAATGTTTCATTCATGGGTGGCAAACTCTATTTTTGACCACGAACTTTGAGTCTATGGTTCAATAGGAAAGCTAGGAAATATTAGTTTATAGTGATGGTGATTTAATCACTTTTGATGAAACTAACCCAACTTTCAGATTCAGTTAAAAGAGCAAAGGGCTCCAAATGATGCATTTAAACATGTCTTATGTTTTTCCTGGTTGCTTTGAAAATGAGAATTCAGCTAAATAAAATTGTTTAAATAAACGCTGCCATACACAGCACCAAAGACACCGTCACCTCTGAGTCAAAGACCTCTCTCAATTGGCTAAGATTGTTGCTCTTTGCTACCCCCCTCTTTATACTTCGTGACATTTTTTTTAATGTCGCACATTATAAACCGAAAGAATTTTTAACGGGTGGAAAAAGCCCGTGATGGGGCACAGACTCGGTTACACCCACTTGTGACTGGGGCACTGGATAATTCTTCGGGCCTCTCAGCACTCTCTCCTGTTTGCCTTATAATTGGGGCTCTCTATTAGAAATGAGGCAGTAAAGTTGCCCTGAAGAATGGCCAAGCTTGTGTGCCAGAATCCTGGGCTGTAAGGGCCGAGTTTTGTTGGATTGTTATTATAACATGGGCCGTATTAACTCACTCACCTTTAAAAAGCTTTTTCCCCCCTCTATTTGGAGGTTGCCCAAACATTTTTAAGTTGTTTCCTCATTTTTACTGATTATAGGAAAACCTCAATCATGTCCCCAAACTCACATTTGAATGATAATAAAAAATCATATTTTACTGCTACAGTGTTGGCAGGAGGTTAAAATATCACTTTGAAAAGCACTTACTCACCTATTTTTATTTTTCAGAAATCTTCAAGCAGCCTAGCTTAACTGAGACATGTGGTTAGTTTTAACTTCAATTTGTTTTATTTGAAAAAAAAAGAGCTCAATTTGGGTCTTCAAGAATGCAACTTAAGTAAGTCCATAAAAATAAACACAAGGCAAGCACTATGGGATTTTTAAGATCCAGGGAAAATCCTTAAAGGCAAAACCAAAATAAAATGAAAGCCCAAACCTATTACTCCCCAGTTCCCTCAAAACTCCAGACGGAGATGGATCCAAGAGACAATCATGTAGACCCATCCATCTTCCTCATGTTAGTGCTCCCTCCTCTTTATAATGAGGGAGGCGTGTGCACTGAGAGGAGCCAGGATCTACGCACTCTGCACAGGCAGTAGGTGTCAGGATGTGTTAGGCTAGTACCTTGGTGTTGTGTGGCCTATCCCAACTTTCAGAGAAATATCTTTTCACTGAAGGTAGGGCACACATGACAGGCAAAAGAAAGGATTCCACACAAGGCCAGCTTGCCAACCAAAGGGTTTATTGGGGGTCACTTAGAGACGCATGGGTGACAGCTACCCCAAGTGTGTGATGACTCACAAAGTCTGCACAGCCAGAGTCACACGTTCAGCTGACCTTCCATCTCATGTGTTCAAGCACCTCCCAGGATCACGTGCAGCAGAGACAAGTGAGATGGACAGGCATAATCTGAGGACCTTCTCTCTCCTTCTGTGAGAGTCTGCTAATGGCTCTCACTGTAAACCCAGCTGCCATTGTACTGTATTTATTATTTTGTTTCCATGATTGTCCCTTTACTACCATGATTATGGGGTCAGAGCACCTGTCCTGTTATGATGATGGCCTCTGTACACTCTATGAAACAGCTGTTCCATAACTAAGTGGTACTAAGACCTCCTAGACTCCTTGACCCATTATCTGTGTAAATATACAACACTCATCTCTAATATTGTGTGAGCAAGTAGAAACAGTATTTTAAAGCTCTTGGAAATTAGGAAGTAGTCATGAGAACTCAAGAGTAGGTTTCTTGTTTTTCTATGGCTACTCACACATCTAGACATCAGATCCTGTAAGCCTTTCTATAAAAATTAAATGCAGACCATCACTGGTTGGGAAACAGGATGGCCTTTTATTTTCAAGATGGCACTCACAAAGGTTGATACCTTTCCCTCTGCAGCTGCTAAATCTCTTTATCCCTCTCCTCTCCCACCTCCCAAGTGGTCGTTGCCACCCCTAATAGTCAGAACCCCTCCACAGCTCCTAAACCTCTCTGTCCCTCTTCCCTTCCACATTCCAAGGGGTAGTATCCATCCATGTCCATTTTCCCCACAACCTTTGTCAACTTAAATCCCAGAACATTTAGAGGAATTTTGATGTGTCTTCTCTTGTCCTCCTTGCTAGACTAACGGTTTCTGAGAAATGAGTTCCTGAGCAAGACTCCCTGTTCTGAGGTTTCATACCAGAGAGGAGGTATTCTTCTAAGAATTCAGTGAAAAAGCAAAAGGCCCTCCTGGTAAATTCTACAGATTGTGCAGGGAAATTTAGTAGGAGTAGGTGTGAGCACCTTGAAGCCTGTAAGATGTGACATGAGTACCTTGGGGTGTTCAGTTGTCGACATTACTGATAGTTTGACAAGGCTTTCATCCCATGTAGCCTTCTACCCTGCACAAAGACTATGCAAGAGGACTTTCATCCCTCAATGCAGCTGGCAATCCCTTCTGATCACTTTACTCTTGACTCTTTGACATCTTCTCAGTTGCTCACTCAGTGCTCCTGAGTCCTGTGGAGCCATTCACTTCCGAGAATAGGAAGAGTGGGATGGGAGTCAGAGATCACTCAGTACTTAGAATCTCAGATCCATTTGCTACTGCAAGGAATTCGTGATACCCGGTACACAGTGCCCGGGATCAGGGATCTGTTGCTTTCATGAGACATCAGTGATCACTTAGTACACAGGACACAGGATCCATCGCTACCACAAGGGGTCAGTGAGCACTCAGTTCTCAGCATTCGGATTACTCGATATCTCCTTGACCCTGATGCCAAAGAGGCATCAAATCTGGAGATTGAAGTCTCTAGACTTCGGCTCCAGTTAGAGACAGCCTACAGGTGATGGTTGCCTGAACTTTTTGAAAAGATTCCGATGCAGAGTCAAGTTCCACAAACACCAGAGAATAGGCAGTGTTCAAGCTCAGAGATGAGTGCCCTGGAGCTGTGATGGGCTCACTTCTGACAATGCATGGGTAAGTGGCACTAACTGCAGCAAAGATGGTCGGCCCCATTGGACTTTAGGAGCATGTAGTGGTGATGGATGATGTTATCAGCTCAGAGACTTGCTTAGGGTAGCACCTTCTGATCATTTTAATCTTAGGAACAATTGTCTGAATCATAGACTTCACTCCGACAAGGGGCTGCAGCAGTGGCACCACAGTAAATCCATGAAAAAAGGAAATGAGCAAGCTCACTAATCTTCACTCTAAAATCTAGCAAACATCTCCCTGCTGCACACCCGCAGACAGAGACAACACCTTCCTTCTAATCTCATTATTCGTCAAGATTCTCACTTGGCGAGTCCAATATACAGGAGTCTTGTGCATGTAAGACAGACCTCTAGCCTCATCTTTGAGCTGTAGGAATCTACACACATGACAAGGGCACATCCACATACTCGTCATGCTGTCAATGTACCATGTGAAGTAGAATGACAGGGATTGTTTCCTATTAAATACACGCTGTGAAGTAGTCACTCTCCTAAGAACAGCAGGGCTTACTTTGTGTGGCCTCTCCTTTTAAAATAGAAGAAACAGATTTTCTTCTGGGTCAGGATTCAGCATGTGCTATTGGTGACCCAGGACATACCAGAGGCATTGACACTGGGCATAAGTCATGGCGTTGTTCTGTTATTTTGAATAATTTTTTTTATGTGTGAAATGGAATCAGCTGTTTTCTACTACATGAGTTCTCTGTCTAATCCTATGGCTTCCAACTTCAGAACTCTCTGTGTCGCTGGAGCTCCCAGAGGCAAACATGAGGATGTTCCAGCAAGCACTGTGGTGGAGTGAATCCATCTCTGACCACACCATTACAGAAACCAGGCTGATGTGGACCAAGGAGTAGGAGGCCGAGGGAAAGGCAGATGGAGAAACCGACACTGTATGTGGGACCCCAATCTACTTTGTGTGACTCGAATATTTTAAACCTAAAATAACATTCGAGAGAGGATAGTTCGTCATTCCTCTCTTCAGACTAGAAGTCTGATTTTTAAAAAATTATTCTCACTCTGGGGCTCACAAAATGTAAATTAAGGCAAGCTGTAGCAAGTGGAGGCAGAGTGGAGAGGGCACGCTGGCCCGTGGAAAGTCCACATAAAACTTATAATGTTAACATGACTTCTTTCACCTCAGGTGAATTCATAAATGAAACTTTTTTTCTTTTTTAAAGCTACAAATTCATTAGTATATCCCTGGGAATGACTGAATCGATTCAAAGGCTTTTTTTAATTTTAATAATTCTGGTAACTCTAATCTGAACCATTATTTCTAATTTCTTAATATGAATCCAGAAATATTGGTGACCTAATAAGTTTTACAGCACAGCCCACAACCTTCTTTACGGAGCTCACACATTATGTAATGCGTTATAAAGCAGGCTGAATGTTGTAAAACTCATTATTTTTTTTTCTCTTAGTTAAAGCGCCTGATAGCCAAAATTTTAAGTGGAAAGCTATTAAAGTTCCAGAAACCCCCAACTTTACATGCTTTTTCCCCCAAATGTTCTATTTTGCTCTTTGAGTGCCCTGAATTGTGTTCTGATACTCAGGCATATTGAAAGTTATTATCTGTCCATTGCAAGCGAGGTCCCTGTAGGTTCTCATGGGCTGTCTTCCTTTCTATCTGTATTTTGTTTCCCAATTATTTTTTTCTTGCTAAGAAATCTTAAATTAAAGAGGCAAAGAGTTAAAAAGAATAAATAAAAGAACTAACTTCCAAGTGAAGGTGAAACTGGAGCAATTAGAGCTCAATTTTGACAAATTTCAGAGGGTCTAAATTAACATCACCTTCAGACAGTGGCCAGCTCCGGGCTGCAGATCGGGCTCTTTGAAAGGACCGAGCCACAGCTGTCCTTAGCTCTTCTCTCTTGGAGCTGTCTGGGCCAGGACCCTGCTAATAGGACCACAGAGGGCTGGGTTCTGTGGACGTGGTGATGGAAACAGAAGCCGATTATCTTTGACCAGATAGATTCTCTGCCTTGCTCCTGGGAGAGTTAGGACAAATGAATAAGATTAAGTGAAGGTAAATCCAGAAGAAAGGCCGCTCCTGACTCTATTGTCAGCCTGCTCAGAAAGCAGCTGAGGCCCCTCCCTCCTCCCGGTGAAACAGGTAAGGCCTTCAGGTACTTGTCGGCCCTGTCTCTTTTCCTACCCAGGTGATTCCATTCTCTTACCCTTTGGTTTTGCAAAGACATTTGAGGTCCAAGCTTACTTTTACCACCCACTCAGGCTCATTCATTTAGATGTGTAATTAGAGCACTCTCTCCCGGTCTTATTTTGGAGTATAGGAAATTTGTTAGGGCAGAAACAGTGTCTGAGGAGGGACTTAGTGTCGGTGGACATGCCTGTGCTCAGGAAGGGGCACCACTAAGCATGTGTTCTCATCCCCAAGAGCTCCAAGCACAGGAATTCCCCAGCATCAAGCCCCTGATCCCCTGATATCTGTATTCATGCTGTGTTTTGGGAAGGATTGTACCCGTAAGACAGACTTGTTCCTTATTGCTCACTTCCCCATTTTCCTCATCCGTGTCCGTCTTCCTTCAGGTCATGATAGGGTTCACATAACAAGGACATGTCCCACAATCCCTCACCAACCAATGGGAATGTGCAACTGAATTCTAACCGATGGAGTATGAGAGCAGTCACAGGTGGAGTTCAGCAGCCATCTTGCATGATGGAGGCTCCTTGGGATGGAGACCAGGTCACTTGTTGAGTAAGAGACCATAACAACCTTGGGCTAACAGTCTCCTTACTTCTGAGCTGAGGAGGAGGAATAGCCCATGTTACATTCACACCTTAATTTAGGGTGTTCCTCTATTATATTCACTCTTGCACAGAGTGAACATAACCTATACTGTGGCCAGTGAGTAAAAACATCACCTCCTTTCCTTCAACCCATTCATTAAAACTTAATGAGAAAAGGAGATGAAGCCCAGAGCAAATTGCCTGGCGCGGAGCAGGACATCCTGACATTGTCAGTTAAGGAGCTTATTGGATCCTGCCAAAAATGTGTCAATTCAATAAAAAGAATCAAAATCATCCCTTGACTGACTCAGGAGGTGATCAGTCTGAACAGGCCTGTTACACACAATTTAAATAATAAGTGTCTATTAGCGTTCGCTTACGGAGCTCTGAAAAATGCTAACTCTGGGCAAACAGGGGTTAGGATCTCTTAGAGAAACCAGAATTGAAAAGATCTGTGTGATGACTTCTCCAAAGGAGTCCCTGCCCTTGGTGAAGTTCAAGCCCCTCCTGTAAGGACTCCCATGGGTGCAACAAGAGGGGGTGTCATCAGACACATACCAAACACAGTCAACTTCTCTGCTACTAGAGCTAACACTTGTGTGAGAAAGAGAGAAGACAAAGATTTGCTCAACAAACTGGGAGAGTTGTCAAGCACTGAACTGCCTCCTCGCTTATGGCCAATGGGCTCTCTTTGCCTTTGCTTTCCAGGGATAAGGGAGACGATCCACACTCAGCCCTGTATCTGAGAGGCAGGACACTGAGTGTTGTCCTGCCCTTCAATCCCTCTCCTTCAGCATCTACAATGCCTACATGGGAGGCAGTGACCACAGGCTGAAATGCCAGTGACGCTGGTCCTCCATGCACACAGGGCATGACGTCCCAGAATTTTATAATAGGATGGCCTCTGTATGCAGGAAGAGAGCTTAGAATGCTGGCCTTTTCTGGAACCTGACTTGAAGGATGTTGGCTTTCCCCAGACATGGGACTCACTCTAGAGGACATTTTCTGTGCCTTATGGTCAGTTTGAGCTTTGGAGGAATGACCATGCTATTCAGTAAGAAGGATTGGGTAGTATTCTCCCAACATTTTCTAATGAAGAGGTTCCTGCTCTCTGTCTCCTTTGGGTAAGAATCCTGGCAAACTACCTAGAAAGCCCTGTGGGCTGGACGGGCCTATAGAAATCTACAAGGGAATCCCCATAACACGGAACACATTCTGCAGCTGTGAATGACACATGTACGCTGTATCATTTACCCACATCATCACTGCTCAGGGCAAGGCTTCCATAATTACCCTGAGAACCTGAAGTCTGCAAGCTTTCTCTGTCCATCAGGACTCTGTGACTTCACTTAATGGTCTCTTTTCTGACTTTTGATCATATAGGTTCTCACGAGGGTCTTTGTCAGAATCCAGGGTTTTCATAGCAATGCATTACATATGATTTCACATAGCAGATGTAATTCGTTGACATTGCTGCATGTTACTCCAAGGATGAAAACACCGTAAAGTATTTGTGTTTATTCTGTGATTTCTGAAATGAGTGCTCCCTAACTTCAGGTGGGGAACGGTGGTGCAGACCTGTGACTGTGACACAGGCTTTAGACAGAGCAGATTCATGAACTGTGAGCCCGAGAAGGGGACAGCTGGGTCGTATAGGCTTCTATTCACCACCAATGTTTTCCAAAGTGGTTACAGCATTGTGGGGAAACCATTGGCAGTTTGTGGGCAGACATCCAGCCAGGCTGTGTGACTCAACATTGCTCATTTGTGTAACAATGCAACACTTTGGGGTGCTTTTTCCTGAGACCCCGTTCTTCACTTGTTGGTGGCCGTACTCATCTGAAGCTTCATTTAACCTACGATCAGCTAAGTCCCTGCATCCTTTTGAAATAGGCATTCTTTGTTCATCTGCTGAGGGTAAAGAACTATGTGAAGCCTCTGTCAAATCCTGTGGGTCTCCTCCCTTTTGTTCTGGGTCAATCATGATACCCAGTGTGAAGAGGTATATGCCTTTGCTTGATTCTTCTAGGTTAAAAAAAAAAAAAGAAGGGATCAATATATTCTATTCTCTCCAAATAGAGTAGCGATTACTCCTATGAGACGTGAAAAGTTGTTGAGATCCATCTAAGAAAACCCTTAAAGCTGAACAATCATTCTCTTCATCCAAAGCCTCTCCTTGCCTCTGCCTTCCATAGACAAAGTGCTCATGGCCTCTGGTTTTAGGTCTGTAGTTGTGTCCTTACATACCCTTCCTCCTTCCCTCAGAGGCCCTGTCCTGTTGATAGATTTGAAGATCGGCTTCTTTGCCTTCTTAACATGATCTAGAAGCGTCCCAGGGTATAAGGGGCAGCGCATGCCACTCCTGCAAGAACGAGTGGCGTTAGAATGCTCCCTGTTTCCCTGCAGCCCTCTTCTGCTTTGCAGCTTGGATATTTATTTACCTACATAAATCATAGCAAAGGCAATATTTGTCTCTTGAGAAAGTTTTATCATAAACTCTTAAAAATGAATGTATGGCGAGAGAGATTTAATGTTTGTTTGGGTTTTTGCAGACTCTCAGCAGGTCCAAAAATCTGGGGGGATTTTTTTTAGAACTTCTCTGAGGTTAAAATAGAAAGCCACTTTTACAGCCATGAAAAATAGGGTTCCCTGACTACTACGAAATGTGATTAAAATCCCCTGCAGCTTCCATAAAACACTCTATTTAGCTGTTCTTTGCATTTTGAATACCGTCATTCTTTAGTGGCATAATTTGTTTGTGGAAAATATATTTTTGCTTTATATTGTGTTTTATACATTGGTTTTTATAGACCTTTAATTGTATGAATTCTTGTACAAATTGGCCAGGGCTTCTACATGTAGGCATTTTCCCTTTTTTTTTTTTTTTTTTTTTTTTTTGTTTTTGTTTTTGTAAAATCACAGTTTGAGTATAAGCAAACCCTGGAACACACACACACACACACATATATATATATATATTTAAAATCATCTAGCTATAAATCTGTATAGATGGGACCAGAGAGATGGCTGAGTAGCTAAGAGTGTCCACTGCTCTTGTTGAAACAATTTCTTGGGTTCCAAGAATCCATGTTGGATAGCTCACAGCAGCCCTCACACAAGATCTGGGGTATCCAGCTCTATCTTCCGGCCTCCATGGTCATTGTACTCACATGCACAGACACACAGACACACACACACACTTACGCAGAAAAATAAAATGCTCCTGAAATAACATTACATATATGTCATAATGATGCTATGTCAGCAATACTAGAGGTGGCTGAGCTCTGGGTAATACAGTGATATTTTATTTATGTTTTAATGAACAAAGTTTACCTGAATATCAGAGGGGAGAAGCTAAGCCACTAGAGATCAGACAGGAGTGGCATACACCTTTAACGCCAGCATTTATGAGACAGAGGCAGGTGGATCTCTGTGAGTTCAAGGCCATCCTGGGCTGCACAAGATCAATTTATAAACAAATCCAGGTGGTGGTGGCCTGCACCTTTAATCCCAATCCTAGGGAGTCACACACCTTTAACCCAACACTAGAGGGAGTACAAAATGGGAGGATAGAGGCTGTCTGCTTAGTCTGTGGTCGCCCAGCCTTGGTAGAGGTAAGACTTCTCCTGTGGCTTGGCTGTTTCACTTTTCTGGTTTTTGGGTTGAACCCCAACATCTGTCTCTGAGTTTTTATTATTTGTGCTACCGGGTAATCTTTGCTCTTTCTTGAGTCTCCTGCAGGTTGGAGAAAGATGAGTCCCTACAGTTGCCGTGTCCTAAGTTGAGGATCAATGAGCCTTCTGGAAGTTTCACCAAAAGTTACATGAAAACAATATTCAAATATTACGACCCATTGTTTGATAAATGCAATGAAATGCTTATCTTTTGCTCCATACAGTTCCTCGGATTTTTAAATACTAATTTTAATTTTGAAGATGGAAAAATAAAATGTGTTCACTTTAATTCTGCAAGATCAGCTCTTCCTGGTGGGGCCATGATCCACAATGCTTGTCACACTGTCTAGGGTCAGATTCCCTGTGTCAATCGCAAGTTTCAAGTGGCCACTCTCTGGCCTCTGCTAAATGCTTCCTCCTCCACAGAGGAAGCTGTGAGGAAGTGGCCACTCCCTGGCTTCAGTACAAATGTAGGTCTCTCCTGTTAGAAACCAAATTCAACCTCTCTTGGCCAGTGCTATCCTGTAGGGAAAAGGCCTTTTATAGCCATGGTCTGGACATGAACATGCCAAGAACTGATACCCACTTCCTTCCTGAATGCTCACAGGAAGGCTTGCTTTGTCTGGACCATGCCCCCCTCTCCCTGCTCCGTTGTTCTGATGGGAGCTCAGGTCCAGCCTAGGTGGAAAGGTGGGGGTACACACAATGATGCCCTTCAAAGTCTCTTTGTTTGAGCCTGGCCTGAAGGGTAGTTCTTCATTCTTGGCTCGGGGGGGAGGGGGGGCAGAACTTAGAACTTGGCTGTGTCCTGAACACACTTACACACACACACACTGCATTGACCTGCCTTGCTCAAAACTGACAAATTGTGGTGACAGCATCAGCTAGAGTGATGGGCTCAGAGGCTGGCGAGATTCTGGTACAAGGACCACACAGGCCACACATTTCTTTGGAACAGCTTGTCCTTGTTACCCTTTCCTTCCCGCCTGCAAGAACCTGATTTCTGGTTGGAAGCTGGGCAAAACTCAGTTCTAGGGTAGGAGAGACTGGGAGTCTGGCTTCTTGGGGAAAGTGGCAACCAGTCCTTCTTGCCCTTCCCTGCCTGTTTCTGGGACTGTCAGACTTCTATAAACCTTCTCAAATAAACTCACCAGCAAGGCAGAAGGGAGGGGGTGAGTCCGCGTCAGTGTCGCACTGGCTCTGGTCAGCCTGTAGGGGGTGCAAGCGCTCCACTGCGGCCCCGCAGACGCCTTCTTGCAGGGTCAGACCTCACGCTGAATAGTCCTTTATCACGGAACAGAGCCGGCTTTCTAAGGATCCAGCCTTTAAGAAAGGGATCAAATCAGCATGCATTTTGACAGTGTAAGCTGCAGTCCTCAAGTCAAAGCCCTGAGCTGAGCGAGAGCTCAGAGAAGGAGGAAGCCCTTCCTCAACTGTGAAATACTGCCCGAATTCCCCAGCGCTGAATGGGCAGGATCATTCCAGTAGATTCCAAGAGCCGTGGCTCCCCACCACGCATGCACTAGCCGGCTGCTTTGTGCAAGTGGCGGAAACATAGCAAGGGGCTGCTTCTGTGGAAAAGAACTGCTTCAAGGCTCGGGAACACTGGGCTGCCCTGTTTATCATCGGGTCTTGGACAGGGACTGGGTTTTGTGAGTCCCTGTTTAAAAAGACAAGTGTGTTCTCCATGGTGAAAACCCTCCAGAAGATCCACAGTTAGCTTCCATCCTAACAAGCCAGCTCCAATGCTACAAGGCCATTTGGAGGCCACTCTGGTATCCACAGTGGACTCTTGGGAGCCTGGGAGCCTGCGGGGTCAGAGTTCGGTCCACCTACTGCAAGCGGTCAGTGATGCATGGCTGGCGCCCGCATAAAATACCACTGGCCTGCGGGACACCTCTGCTCCTTCGGGATCCTCCCTTCAGAGGCCGTTACTCAGCACATTTGAAGAGCGGGTGCTTGGATAAGAGCACTTAAGAAAATGAAGGAAGGCTTTATCTACTCTTGTCTCAAATAACCAGGCAGAGAGGATTATGGTTAGAGAGGAGGGAACAAAAGAAGGGAAATCATTTGTGGTGACAGAAATGGGAACTTAAGCAAAGACCCTTGACGTATGCTTCTATCAGATCCTCAAATTAACTGTATTGTTAAGAAAGAAAGAAAAAAAATACCACCATTTAAGAGCGGCCTTTCCACACAGGCAGCCTAAGGGAGGGGCACCCAGTCCTAGAGAATGCTGCTGTCTTTGAGGCTGGAACTTGAGGCGAGGGGGAAAGTTCTCTGGCATTGGAGAAGTATGGTGTGCTGTAAAGCCGACTTGGAACGGGGGAGGGGGGGATTTTCATGAAGTTCATGTAAAAACTGCGAACTTTTATTTTCGTATTTTTTCAGGTAATACTGACAGAAAGACCTGCAAAGCCTGCTGTTAATATGGTTGCTTTCTAAGTGTATAAGGGCACTGGATATATGTGTGTATATATGTATTATATATATATATATACACACACACATATATGTATATATATATGTATATATATATATATATGCGCTCCCCCACATCATGCTGGAGTAGTAAGCCCTCATTAACTCAGGAAGTCATTATGAAAGACACTGACATAGGAAATATATATATATATGTAAAGCAAAGAAGATTGGGAAATGTTAATTATTTTTGGTCACCTGGTCCCTTTTATTTTCTCTTCCAGTTATGTAATTTTGTCAATTGGTTCTCACACACAGAGCTGATACAGAAGAAAAGTATGGATTCTATACTATATACTGCTAAGCCCTCATTGACATAGGCAGGGCTCTTTTGCCTGTATGCCCACCCTCATGCTAGCAAAGTGTCCAGAGCACAGGTTGACACTGAGAGCCCATGCCCTACCTGGGAACTTTCTTTATATTTCTCATAATCTAGGGAGCATTGATCCTCTGGGGACTCTGTACATCATACTGACATTCTTGTCTCAAACTAATGGTTTGTTTTATTATCTGGGAAGTGTCTCCGTTGAACTGTTATTGTAACCCCACTGTGACCATCGAGCTGCATTCCGTCCACTCAAGTAGTTCCCCCATCCATCAGGGCTGGGCTTGCCTCTGTTCGAAGAAGCCAGCAGACACAAAACCCCAGAGATCATTGGTTCAGGATTGACCTTGGAATGAGAGATACTGTATGCATCTTCCTGCAAACCTTTCCTAATTCAACGTCTTTTCAACTCAGTGTTTAAATGCATTTCTGTCCCTGTTTGAAGCCTTCACTGACGGGGATAACAGGGAAGCATCTAGAATGGATTCTCTTGGTTACTGAAATGAACTAAACATTGTTATATCTTTTGATTTGCTTTCATTCCTTTTTGTTCGTTTGTTATTCTCACTGTTATGATTTTTATTGATTGATTTATTGATTGACTGATTGATTTACCTTAGGAAACCTGAGGGTCCAGGTGTTCCCTTAGCATCTCCGGATGGAATCTGCCAATCTCTAAGGAGGCACGATTGAATTTTTTTTCTGAATTTGCTTTCAAGCATGAATCATTGTGATCAATATTTTAACTAGTCTCATAAGAAGAATGTTAATTAAACCAATAAATGAGGGAATTTAGGTAAAACAATCAGAGAAACACAATTTCTACCTCTTGTTCTATTGGCTTTCTCCTCTCATAGAGCCCACAGGCTAGACACGCCGGCACGGTTGAGATGAAGGGGTCCATTGGTCACCATAACTCACGACAGTCTAGGAACCTGAAGTCCCAGATGCACCCTCAATGGTGGCATTGCTGAAGCTCCCCAAGGAATAGTTCATAAAGTCGCAAATCCTTCCCTCAGAGCTGCTAACCTCCACAGCGAGTTTGCAGAAGTGGTTCGCAGTTAGTGTGAGGCACAAGGCACGGAGCAAGGGGGCAGAAAAACCAGACAGGCACAGCGAAAAGAGGGCGCTTCATCTCACTCCTCCCTGCCCTCGTGTCTAAGTATCTCGGCAAGATCTGCAGAGACCGAGGCCTGTCCACAATCCATCATGGATGGACCAGCTCTTCTTCCTCACCAGTTTCTAGAAAGGGATGGCTTCTGGAAGAGGTGACACATATTCCTTCAGTGGTGTGTGTAGTCCAGTTGTCCTGTGCCCGTATATATCATGCCCTTCCCCCACACATCACGATGGTGTAGAAAGCCCTCACTAACTCAGGAAGTCATTATAAAAGACACTGACATAGGAGGCGCTTGTTTTGTAAGAAAGGATTCAGCACAAATGGGAGGAGATGGTGGACAACGATGGGCCAAATACAATGAAGAACTGAATTGAATTGAATTCATTATTTTTCTATTGTCCGGATAAAACACCATGGCTATGGCAATTTAAAGAAGAAAGGACTGATTTGAGCTAATGGTTTCTGAGGATGGGAAGTTACTGTGGCAGACCAAAGGCATGGAGGCAGAAGGAAGCTGGGGGCTCATCTTGAACTGCAATCAGGAAGCCGGTGTGAGGGAACAGGAATAGCATGAGTCCTGGAAACTTCAAAGCCCCTCCCCCAGGCATAACATCCTTCCTTCAACAAGGTCACACCTCCTAAGCTTCCCGAGGGACCAAGCATTCAGATGTCCAGGACTACCAGAGACATTTCTCATTCAACCCATCACAACTGTACAAAACCATTAAACAAGTTCAAAACAGAAAGCAAAAGATATAGAAGGAAGAAAAGAGACGCCGAGAATCACAAAGCTTTGGAAACAGAGTGGGGAGAACAACCCGATCAAAGTGGGCGAACATTGCGAACACCCCCTGCAACTGCTGTTAGTCCTAATCCCTCACTGAGTAGATACATTGTCTCTGTTTTCCTGTTTTTACCAATGAGGAAAGATGCAAGCTTGTTGCCAGCTTATCACAGAAACAAACGAACAGACATGACAGTTTGTCCCTGGTAGATGACAGGACTCAGAAAAGGAGCTGAGAGGTTGCCCTGGGTGTGTGTATGTGTCTCCATATGTGCTGGCCAGAGAAGAATGGAAGGAACATATGAGCCACACGTGAGCATGGTTCCATCCACTGGAGACAAAGGCATACACCCTCCTCACCAAATATAGGCCAAGGGAAGGATGAGGGTTTTCAGCTTCGAGATCAGTTGGTTTGCTGTGCAAAGTGAGAGACTCATCACAGAGCCTTGCAGGCTAGAAAAAAAAAGGCTCTCCTATTAGTTACACGCACAGATGCTGCAAGATTTTTTTTCTTCTAACAACTGGAAGATTAAGCTGCCTTCTTTGAACTGCCGTCTTGGATTCTGTGTTAACTGCTGGGATTCCTTAGTGAACTCTCACAAGCCAGGTCCTCCCAGCAATGGATACTTGTGTTCTCGCAAGTTTTCAGTTCACACCTTTCAGACTGCAAGGTGCAGGGTCATCATCAGGCTGCGATCCTCTGAATCCCTAGGGAGAATCTTATCCTGGGCTTTTTCCATGGGCTCATAACTGTCCTGGGACTCACATAACCCCATCTATGTCCATTTTCACATGGTTTCTCCCCAGGTGTTTGTTGATGTCTCTTTCTTCCTTTAGGGTATTAATGATACTCATGTCCACCTGAGGACCTCGTCTCATATTGGCTTCTGAGAAGTAAAGGCACACACACAGAAAACACCAATTAAAGAATTAACAATATTTGGGGGAGATACAAAAACAAAACATCATAACTTTAGTGACCCACACCATCCGCACCAGGTCCTATTGACCTCCTTCAGGGGGTAAAGTGTCTCTGGCTCAGTGTCTGTTCTCCGTGCTCTGCACATTTCACAGCTGCATTGGGCCTGTACCAAAGTGCCCTCAAGTGAAATGGGGTTCTAAGAAGAGGGGCAGAAACTGTGTTTCTGGACACAAAATCTTAAATTCTGGGTTTTACAATTTTCTGTAATTTATATTTAGAAGAATAGAAAACAAATCCTAAGACATTTTAAATTTATGATATTCAGTTAATTTCTTCACTCATAATCCAGTACTACATCAACCTGATAGGAGAAAGAGGACGGTCACTTCTAAAGAAAAAGAGCATTTTGGTATTGAGGACTAATTCTTAAAGATGTCTGCATACGGATACATGTTGAATAACCAGATGCAAATAAAATAATGGAAAACAAAAACATGTGGATTTAAAAAGAAATCAAACAAGGCTAGTTAAAATGAAGCATGTTAATCATGATCTGTACCCAATATCTAGGGTACAAAAGCGTCACTCCTATGCACCTGGACAGCACATTCTGTTCATAGGCCACTACAGATTACAGGGGAAAAAAATGACCCAGAGTCAAAGGTGATGAAACTTGTTCAAAAACCATTATCTAGCTGGGTGGTGGTGGCACATGCCTTTAATCCCAGCACTCGGGAGGCAGAGGCAGGCGGATCTCTGGGAGTTCGAGGCCAGCCTGGTCTACAAGAGCTAGTTCCGGGACAGGCACCAAAGCTACAGAGAAACCCTGTCTCGAAAAACCAAAAAACAAACAAACAAACAAACAAAGAAAAAAAAACATTATCTACTAGAGAAGAGCCTTTTGCTTTACACTTAACTACAATATAGTCCCTAGCTTACTCTAAATATTTATACCCACAGGAAAGCTCAGCTCTCACCCCTTCAACAAAGCTTCTCTTCACAGTGCTGGAGACCATGCCAGAAAACCACAGCTGGTCAAAATGCCGAGTATAGCTCACTGTGGTCTGCTTCTCCCAGTAGAGAAGTCTCATCTACAACACAACTCCTGGACCCAAGGGTCAGGGAACATTGAGGAATAAGAGACAGAAGGACTGTAAGAACCAGAGGAATAGGAAGTCTGGTGCACAATGGTGTCTTCTAGATATGACTGGAGGTTTCACCCATGATACCTGGACAATATAAAATAAATCATCAAAAGAAGGGCAGCAGTAATAGATTTGCAAACATGGAAGGGGGAGATCTCATGGGCTCCATATCTAGACAAAGAGCTGCAAGAAACTAATGGCTGCCGAGAAAGGGGAAATCAGCTAACCCCAAGGATGAGTCCCCTAATGTGTTAAACAATATCAAGCAGCCAGTCCTAAAATCACAGACACACAGACAAGCAACACTAAATGGGTTCAGCAGGTTGTACTTACCTATTTACTCATTCATATGAACAGCAGCTGAAGAAAAAGAGGCCACAGATTTGAGAAGGGGCGGAAGAGTGAGCAAAAGGAGAGGGAAATGTAATTATATTTTAATTTAAAATACATTTTGTCTTATGGTTTCAGCAGGTTCAGTACAATATGGTGGGAAGGTACAGTGGTCAGAGTGACCTGGCATCAGTGACAGGATTGTGAGGCTGCCTCTCATCTCAGGTTGGTGAGAAAACGAGACAGAAGCAGAGGTAGGTGTGGCCATCTGTACACACTCCAAGGGATTCACTCCCAGCATCTAGAGCTAGTTTCTACAGCCGCCCAAACCAGAACCTCTGGCTGGTGACCAAGTCCTCCAACACATGACCTTATGTATGACAGTTCACACTGAAACTTGTCGCCCCAGCGAGGCTTCCATAATGAACTGCAGTCAATTTTGATTTTCTCCTGTATGTTTTGGTATTCTCCAAAGACTCTATAATGAAAACACAAAACGTATTGTGTGGAAAAGAGAAAAGAGGTATAGCCACATGGCTTGCGTTGAGATGTCTCTGTGTACATAGTAAGGATTGGAAGAATGTCATGAGGTGGCCTTGGTAAAGAGCAGGTAGCAATAATGCTGCTTCCAGGACAGAAGGACCCATCAGAGATTTCCTGGCTGGGCTTTCTAAGCACATCCAACTTGTAGCCCAAAGGCCACGTGCATGCCAGGATAGCTCCAACACCCAAAGGTTGGATGCCCCTGCTGGACTTCCAAGGAGAAGTAAAGGTGATTTTCCCACGGGAATATCTTTGCTGAGGCAGAAATAAATGTTTCAATCACAACCTTGAATTATAGAGAAGACCGGACCATGGAGCAAACCCCGCATGCAGCGCCACCCCTTGCGAGCAGTGCCACCCTGCGTGCCTCGCCCGCAGTGAAGACCAGTGATTAACAGCCAGCGAGGGAGCCCCTTTGCAGGAAGGAGCCACAGGAACTGTTTGCCCAACTGTTAGAGCGATCCAAACTGTCTGCAATTACAGGATTCATCTCGCGGTGATGTCTTCGCATTTCATTTCCAGAGCGCCATCAGGAAGCCAGGAGGATGTTTCTTCCCATCTGCTTTCAGGCTATCGGGCAGCACATTGGATGGAAATTGCCTTGCGGCTTCTCTGTTTGGGGTTTCATGCTGAAATGATTTGAGTCCAAGGAGCATTTGAGTTAAACTTGAACGGAAACAGACTGCCCTCTTGCTGATGTCAAGGGAGAAGTGACACCCAGGGCGTCTGTGGTGAGTGATGGTCTTAGCAGTGGGGTGTGTCGGGGCTTCACCCTTAGAGTGACAGTCACACGCAGCAGCGACTGTATGAGGCTTAGGAAGCACACACCCCAAGACCTCATCACCCCTTCCACTGTGCCAACCTTACCTTAGCTTTAGGTGTCAGAGGTCCATCTTGACCAGATCAACAAAGGAAATATGAGTTACTAATTGTCTCGGTTAGGGGTATTTACGGCTGGCCATAAATGTGGCCAGTAGAAACTTGGGAGGAAAAAAAAGAGTTTACTTCATTCACCTTACAGTTCCGTATCACAACCCATTACTGAGGAAAATCAGGGCTGGAAGTCAAGGCGGAACCCTGGAAGCAGGAACTGAAGCGGAGTCCATTGAGGAATGCTGCCTACTGCTCTGCAGATGGCTTTGTCTTAGCACCTAGGACTACTAGTCCAGGGGTGGCACCAGCCGCAGCAAGCTGAGCTCTCCCACATCAATCATTAATCAAGAAAACATCCCACAGACTTCCCCACAGACCACTCTGGTGGGGGTATTTTCTTAACTGAAATTCTCTCTTCCAAAAATGACTCTGGCTTGTGTCAAACTGACATGAAACTAGCCAGCTCGCTAATTCAGCACATACTGTTTTTGGCATTGTCACCAATAGTCATTTGTTTTAAGGACAGCCATGCAGTGGAATATGAGGGTGAAGAGGAAGAGAGCTTTATCCTTAATGTTGGGATAGGTAACAAAGACATGGGAGATCAGGGAGGGTAGGAAAACGACTGGACAGAAAAAATGGGCATGCCACAGCTGGGCTGCACCCTCCACAAAGCCCACTCACCGCCCTGCATGCCCTGGGTGAAGTTTGCAATCTGAGGCAATAGTGGTTTGGGTTGGCATAACAAGCAAAGCTATCTGAGTGATTGACAGCCAATAGAACCAAAAGGGTACATGAGCACTGGGAAGACTCATAAATCAGACACAGGGAAACAACACTCCCATCCCCATTGCCCTCTTCTTTTTCAACTCAGCCACTTTACTAGTCCATCTGAGAATAGATTGACATCAGCTTCTAAAAATCATCTGAATTATTCAACATAAGAATATGTTTCCAAGTATTTCTTCGTAGAGATGTTATCACTTCATACTTAGCTGATGTCCACTACATCCGAAGAATTCTCATGGATTCAAATCCAATATCCTTTCCAATCCATCTGCAGTTGCCCAACATTCCAAAACAAAAACATTTCCGTTTTAAACGCACAGCACACATCTGTCAGCATGTGGACCCCAAAGCTGTGCTGTTGTTTTGAAGCCTCTGTAGACCTGGATTACAGCTTAATTCCTGTTTTATTTTGTTTATTGAGAGGTAATCTCGCTGTGTAGCCCTTGCTGGCCTGGAACTCAGTGTCTCTGCCTTTCAAGTGCTGGGATCAGAGACGTGCATGTGCACACCGGACTTCCGAGTCTTCATCACTCTCTTTCCCTTGCCTTCCCACTGAGGGGTGTGAGAACTCTCGGGAGAATCTTCTCCCCTGGGCCTGGAAACAAGGCCGGTTTGACTCAGGATAGTTTCTTCCTTTCAACTAGCCTTGGACTGTTTTTATAACAGTGAATCATATAATTATTAATAATTATCATAACAAAAGTTTCTGAGTCTAGAAAAATTTGAATGCTGGAAAGAAACCTGTTCTACCATGAATATCTAGGAATTCTGAGACAAATTAGCCAAGTCTTTATCGAAGTCCAGATATACTTGCAGAACAAGTCTGCCACTACTCAAAATGGATTTAAAAGTGTACTTAAAGTGTGTGTATATGTGTGTGTTTGTGTGTGTAAAATTAAAGTGTTCTTAAGCATAAGTGTTTCCATGGTTTCCCAGAATCATGGTGGAAACAGGGAGTATGATAGGAAGTGCACAGGGCCCTTGTAATCAGGATAAACTAAAATGAGGCCCCTATTCCAGGTTATGACTTTTGAGAAGCTGCACCTTAGAAGTCCAGCAGAACAAAATCCAAGCCACTAATCAACTGTACATCCTTGTGGAAATGTCCACTAATGATGACACACAGGAAGAGCTCAACAGACCTCATCCGGATGTTCGTTTGTGTAAGCTACTGTGCTAATGCCAGATGTCCAGAGAAACAAGGATGAAAAATCTTACCACGAAAATGTCTACATGGATTGGAGTTCTAAAATTGTGATGGACTGGACAGACAATATGTAATTAGAGAGGTGTGTAAGCCAGTTGTCAGTCGGTGAAGATTTGTATAGCATAAATACAGAAGAGCGTTTGTGTAGAAGAACAACTCTGGGCACGTGCGGTATAGGTGGAAGACAGGGGTTGGCTGAGAGCACTGAGGAGATTTAACTGTCCACTTAACTCCTGCCATCAATGGTGAAATACATCAACCCAGCTTTCACTAGTCCATGGAATCCCTCAACTACATGCGGTCAGCAGGGAGCCCTCTGGCGTCCTTCCTTCTAGTCTGCGTTAGATAGGAAGTGTGAAAGGAGGGAAGTTTAAACAGGAAACAGAAATGAATAAGAAATGAACATGCAAAAAACGTAAAAAAAAAAAACCCAGCAAATTAAAAGTAGAAAGAGATATAAAAGGATTCTCGACCACCTTGAAGGGCCGGTGGTTTCGTCTGAGGGTAAAGAGGAGCACAGTTGTTATGAAAGGGAGGAGACATACTTTAAAACAAGTGTGGTGTGCAGCTTCCAGAGTATAAGCACTGCTGACTGAGAGAGAAACTGAAGTTAAGAAAGTCAGTTCATGTAGGGCTACGGCTGGGAGACAATTCACATGCACAGGTGTGTCCACAAGGTTACATTATTTTATTATACGCATGTGTTGGCATGAAAGTCTGTCTCAAGTGATTCATATGCATTCTGTACTTTTTAACTGGACATGGGAGTGCATGACCGAAAACAGAATGAAGAGGAAGAGATAAAATTTGGAGGAAACCGTCGGTCCAAGGAAGATCTGACCCACAAGGCTATGATGATCCATCACATCAGCGCAAACAGAACAATGCTGGGCTCCCCTCCAGCAATGCAAGATTATGGAAAACAACACAAAGCAGTGGAAAGACACATTAAGTGTCTGTCAATGCTATCTAGTATTAGCTTCACTTTACTAACCCGTATATTAACTAACCAACACACATACAATGAATCTAATGTAAGCTATCCACCAGTACCAGCTTCACCTTACTAACCAGTATATTAGCTAACCAACACACACACATGTAAGCTATCCACCAGTTAAGCACTTTTTCTGAGCAAACCCAAGCTCCCCTCTGAATATTCAATGTTGAAAGAACAAGGAATAGAGAAGAGGAAAGGGAAAGGAAGAAGCATAAGAAAAGAATGGTAAATGAACATATAGCAATAAATCCAAGTGTTATGGGTTGTGGTAGACAGTGACTGGAAGTGTGGGAAGAAATGATTTGTGGGTAAAGAGTTTCCATAATTCCATAATTCCTGGCAAGCTGGCTCAGTGGGTAAAGGTGCCTGACAACTTGAAGGTGTTGCCTGGAACTCACATGGTGGAGGGGAGAATAGACTCTTGCAAGTTGTCCTCCTGACTGAACGCATGCACTGTGCTGTAGCATGCCTCTGCCACAATAAATAAGTAAGCAAATGCTGGTAATTTTAAAGTTTTTTTTTTTTTTAAATGTACAGAATTGAGTTATAGTAACAGCCCCAGGAGCCAGGATGAAGCTCAGGGCCCAAGCTGAATCCTCAGGATCATGGAAAATCATGATCCAAGCCTTACAACTTGGAGTTCTACTTCTGCCAGGCAGCAGGGCAACCCTTGATGCTCGTGAACTGAAGAACCCATTTCAATGTAAGCCAGGAGTTGCTAATTTTATCAAAACAAAGACAAATAAAGACAAATAAAATGTGTTTAATGAGAGAAAAGCAACACCAGAAAATTGGTTGGCAAAGGGCAGAATAATCTGGCATGAATGAATTCTAAAAGAGTATTATTAATTGTTCAGAATATGTGCAAGGGAAGGGATAAGTACTACAGGATTGGAAAATCCATTTATTGTGAAATACAACCCATTAAAATACTGAAATACAGCCTTCTAATTAAAGAAGAAAAAGAAACTGTAAACAAAGGAGAAATCCTTGAGAAGACATGGCTAAGGAAAGTATTAATAAATGGGAAGACATGGGCAAGAACATGCCACAGAAGGAATGGAGGCCAAAGAGTTAAGGAAGGTGCGAGTAACACAGGCCATACTGAAAATGTTGATGGACATGCATTTTTCAGACATTTGACACACAACCAGCAATGAGAAGAATTTTTTTTTAAAAAAAATCCTATTAGGTTAACAAAATTGCAAATTGCATAAACTATATTATAAATAGAAAAACCTTAAAATAATTAAAATCTTTGGAAAAACAAACTCATAACTGCTAATGTGAGTCATCACAATTGTTTGGAGGTCTCGACAAAAGCAGGAGAATCCAGAAGACTCAGGGTGCTGAGGACAAACCAGGAGACCCATTTCCACACCCAGCCTCTTACAGGTGTGTGGCTAAATTCAGACTTTTCTCAACCACACAAAGGCTAAGAGTTTACCACTCCTTGGTTATCCCTAAGCAACAATAACGAAACCGTGTTACTAGAGAGTTTATTCATTAAGAAGACATTTCAAAACGAAAAAATGGGATAAAAGTGCCCAGAGAAAGCAGACAACTCATACTGGAAAAATGGTTGGTATGTCTGCTTAAAATAAAGGATCCAGTAGGAAGAGCAGGCCTATGAAATGAGGCTCGTGAGAGAAGTTAGATCGTGGGAGCCCTTGTCTGTTCTGAAGGAGGGCAGAAGCAACAGGCCAGTTCAAGGAAGGAACAAAGCCTGCCTGACTGTTTAAGAACACACACAATAGTGTGATGATGATAATAGAAAGAGCTCTTGACAGGTGGTTGATGGACACAATCTTGTGATGGGGCTAAGCTAATGAATTAGGAAAATACACGAAATTCTCACAACTAGGCTACCTCTAAGGAGAAAGGTGGAAGGGAGATGGGGCAGCACAGGAAAGCAGGGATCAGCTAATCAGTGCTGTTAGCTGTTACACTCAGCATTCACACTGCTTAAGCTGCAAGAATAAATGGAAAAAGATAAAGTCATGGACCATCTCTTGCTTACTCCATGTATGCCCAAATAGTGATCTTTGTATTTCCACATGACTTTGCAATAGTATGTGTGTGGGGGTGGGGGTGTACTGTGTGGTGGGTTTGGTGTGTGTGTGTGTGTGTGCGTGCGTGGTGTGTTTTGTATGTGTGTGCATGTGCATGGTGTGTTTTGTATGTGTGTGCATGTGCATGGTATGGGGGGTGTGTATGCCATATGTGTGTATGTGTGTGATGTGTGGTATGTGTATCTAAGTGTATGGTGTATGTAGTCTGTATGTGTGTGTGTGTGGTTTCTTGTGTGTATATGTATACATAATGTGTGTGTTTTGTGTGTATGTATAGTGTGTATGTGTGCGTAATGTATGTATGTGTAGTGTGTATTTATGTGTGTGGTGTGTATATGTGTGTTGATGTGTGGAGTGTGTATATGTATGAATCGTGTGTACATGTGGGTGTGTGTGTTTGTTTTAGTGTATCTGTGATTGGGTGTGTCCTGTATATGTGTATGTTTGTATATTGATGTGTAGAGCAAGTATGTGAGGTGTGTGTGTTTTTATGTGTGTATTGTGTATATGTTTGTTGATATGTGAGGTGTATATGTGTGTGAGTGGTGTATGTGCATATGTGTGTATATGTGGTGTGTATGTGTTTGTTTTAGTGTCTCTCTGTTTCGGTGTTGTGTGTATGTGTATGTTTGTATGTGTGGTATGTATGTTGATGTGTAGGGCATGTATGTGACGTGTGAGTATGTGGTATGTGTATGTGTGTAACATAACAGTCTGGTGATAATATTGTTTGTACAAATAAAGTTTGCCTGAAGATCAGAGAGCAGAGCTAGGCACTAGCTAACCATAGAGGTCTGGAGGTCTGCATAGAGAGACAGGAAGTGACATGGCTGGTCGGAGAGAGAAAGTGACAAGGTGGGAGGAGAAGGAGCTCAGTCTCTTTTCAGCTGGGAAGTTGAGAGGTAAGGTGACTGTCTCTCTGATCTCTCAGTATTTTTCCCAATGTCTGACTCTGGGCTTTTGTTATTAAGAGCTGTTAACGTGTTAGAACTTGGTCTCCAGCCCTGTCCCACGCTGAGCTCTGTGAGGCCTTGACTTTGCTGTATGACTAACGGTGCTGCCCTCGCCTACACACAGCCTTTGATGGCTCAGTTTCCACAGGAAAGGCACCAGCCTGGAACTCTGCCTTCTCAACAGGCACTCTGGCTACTTCAGGGACTCCCAGTTCCTGTCCTCTGTCATGACTCTTCATCACATGGTCCACAAGACCCCAGATACTAGACATGTTCCGTTGCTGCTAGAGCGCTCCGTGAACAGAATCTCCCCTGGCTGAGGAAGCTACGCGATGTGCTGCAGCATTGTCTCAGTACCTCTCACCCTGTGGAATTCGCAAGACTCTGATCCTTGCTGCACAGCACAGACCATGGGAAAGAAATCTACTGGAAAACCCATGGCCTGCCAATGAGCACTTTAAAAAAATTTTTTAAAATTTTTATTGAGCTCTACATTTTTCTCTGCTCTCGTCCCTACCTCTTCCCTCCCCTTCAACCTTCTCCCAAGGTACCCATGCTCCCAATTTACTAAGGAGAGCTTGCCTTTTTCTATTTCCCATGTAGATTAGACCTATGTATGTCTATCTTCGGGTCCTCATTGTTGTCTAGGTTCTCTGGGATTGAGATTTGTGGGCTGGTTTTCTTTGCTTTATGTTTAAAAATCACTTATGAGAGAGTACATGTGATAATTGTCTTTCTGCATCTGGGTTACCTCACTCAAAATGATGTTTTCTAGCTCCATCCATTTGCCTGCAAAATTCAAAATGTCTTTATTTTTTTCTGCTGTGTAGTACTCCACTGTGTAAATGTACCACATTTTCCTTATCCATTCTTCAGTCGATGGGCATTTAGGTTGTTTCCAGGTTCTGGCTATGACAAACAATGCTGCTATGAACATAGTTGACCACATGTCTTTGTGGCACGATTGAGCATCCTTTGGATATATACCCAAAAGTGGTATTACTGGGTCTTGAACTGTTTCCTAATTTTCTGAGAAATTACCACACTGACATCCAAAGGGACTGTACCAATTTGCATTCCCACCAGCAGTGCAGGAGTGTTCCCTTTGCCCCACAACCTCTCCAGCATAAACTGTCATCACTTTTAAAGGTTTGGTCACTTCCCTTCAGTCATTTATCTATGCATGCATCTCACAACACAGGGTCAGGGCAAAAATGTGCATACTCCACTCACTCAGGGTTCAAATATGAATGAAAATTGACTATTTTTCAGATAATATAATTCTAATTTTTGTTCATCATCTCATGACTCCAAGTCATTGATAATTCTATTACTGGACTTTAGACACTTTCCACATACTACACTGAAATAATGCTATATTATTCTTACATATTTTATGTATCATTACTTCCTTGGAGAAAAAATTTATAAAAATGATTTCTGAGCTAAAGAATTCCAATATTTTGAATTTTATTATATGGTTTCCCTGAAATATATTAATTAAAAACCCATCAGAAGTTAAACAACTACAAATTTTACTAAACCAGATAGCATGGCCTACATCATTTTCTGCAGTTCAAGGGCTAGGAAGTTCAAAAATACCAGTTTAGGTCTTAGAAGAACAGTTCCCATGACCATTTCAGACTTAACACATCCATAATAACAAACATTAAGGAGCCTGCTTTATAGACATTTCCCAGGGAATTCGTAGTTAAGAGTATGTCCAGCATTCAGTGGAAATAAAGAAAGATATTTCCAGATGGAGAATCAATAAAAAAAAAATGAGAGTGATGAGGACAGTCAATCCTATGGTGCATGCAAAAATCTGCAAATAAACACATAAACATGAAATATTGTAATTGAAAATAATATCAAATGGGGAATAACAACCAAACAGCAATGGGGACCCACCTTGCACCTTCACTTTGCATTTCAACATTTGCATCATCTCTTGATTAATGCAGTTGCCACACAGCATATTTTTTTGGTATAGACACTCTGAGTGGTCAACTGGACTGGATATTGACTGAAAATAATCACTATGCAAAGGTACCCAAGAGAAAATCTCTCAGTTCTATCGAAAGTAGTGTAAAAATAAAATGCAGGGAGTTATCTACTTCACATTAGTGTGGTGGCTGTTTGTGCCTGTCGTAACTAGCCACTTCCCACTACAGATGGATCTGCTCACTCTCTCATACCTCCTGTATGTAGAGATGCAATGTCCAGAGGCAAGTAGGTAGAGTCATTGCCTAGAGGTTATGGTTGCCTATGTCTCTCTGCTGAATACGAGGCCCTGCACAGCTGGGCTTGCCATGCACAAAATGACTGCCTATGCAGTGATACCCAAGCTTGATGCTTTGTCCCAGTACTCATGAGGTCATTGTAGCTCCTGTGGTACAGCCAGGACTCTGGTTTTATTTTGGGAATCTTCTTTAGAGAAGATGGGACCCTACAAGTAGTCTACGTTTGTAGCTAAGAGGTCTTTGGGCATTATGGCAGGAGTCAAGACTTACTGAGCAGTGGGCAGGTAAGAGATATAGAAATTATTCTGACTAGAAGCTTCCTGGCTCCTTCCTTTCTCTGCCAGAAGAAATAGTTGTTTCAGCACAGCTCTGAGGATAAGGCAAGGAATGGGTCCAATAAGGAAAGATTGACTCTGTGGTGTTTGATAAGTGGGGTGTTGAAAAGCTCTAGACTTCCTTGAAGAGCTTTCTGTTAATGATAGAAAAGGTCTGTGTTGTCATCCGTGTGTGTGTGTGTGTTGAGAGCTCACACACATGGGTACTATAAAGATAGTCAACTGCCATATTTCTAAGAATGAAGAATTCAAATGTGGACATCACACCCTGCAGTGTGTAAGTCAGGGCTCCTGGACTTAGCAAGTGGTCCTGACTTTGGCTGATGAAGTGCAGGTGCAAAGCTCATTTTCTGCTTCTTCGCATCCACAGTTTATCAACTTGAGATTGCCACGCACTGGAACAGATTTTGTGGTTCGTTGGGCCATGATGATCTATGGTGCTCACTGATAAGAATTTGCTCCTGGACTCAGAGAAATCCTGAGGTGGAAAAGAAAGCCACTAGGATTGGAGTTGGCTACTCCTTCCCAACTTCAAGGTGTTTTGTGTGAAAGTTTCTTGCATACGTCCTGCCTCTACATGTCTTGGAGTCACATGTGATCTTTCTCTGGTAGGTAGCTCTCAAACATTAATGCTGATATTTTTCAGTTTTGTGTAAATTCATAAGTATTCATCCAGATAAAGACCTCATTGAATTGGGTTTGTAATTGAGGGGTGTAGCTTATGTTTCCTACAGTATAAGCTTTCACATACCTGCTTCTCATAGAAACACCAACAGTCATTATTATCCTGCTAGGGTCAAGTTCAACATGATTGACACTTATCAAGTGAGACCTTCAGGTGACCTCAGAATCAGGTGCTTTCTGTTAGACTGTTCTGGTTCTTCAAGTATCTTACCTGTAAGATATCGTTTATTCCAGTGTGCTTTGCAAGATTTATGCTCAGCTATGCACATGTGTGCTCATGTTGAAAGAAAGGCGGAGGTGTTCTTGTATGCAATACCTGAGATGGATGCACTTTCAGCTAAACCCACTATGATTTCCCACCATGGTGTAGATGACACCATTCTATGGCTCTAAAGTGAGGCTCAGGCCAGGAACACCGAGGTTGTTCATCAGCTGTCTCTGGGGCTCTCCTGTGGAATATTCCTTTACACTGTGTGAATATATGTTGCTGTGCTTGGTTTACCAAAGAAGCTGACTGGTCAATAGCTGGAAAAGATAAGGTTAGGGGGGAAAATAGAGAAAGCTGGGAGAAAGGGTAGGGTTAGTGGAGCAGTGAACATATGCAGAGAGAAGCAAGAGGGACATTCAGTACTGAGAACAGGAACCAAGCCACAGGGCAAAGCTTAGATAAAAATATGGGCTAATTGAAGATGTAAGAGTTAGCTAATAATAAGCCTGAGCTATTATCTGAGCACTGATAATTAATATTAAGCCTCTGTGTTGTTACTTCAGCCTACACTCTCCTTTAATTTCCAGTCTTTAAAGCTAATGATCGGTTTGGCCCTTGCTGTGATCTACTGTCTAATGATGCTTCCAAATATTCACCCACCAGATTCTTCATGGGAGGTTACTTCATAGGAGATCGGTTGGTGCTCTTGTATTCTATCTGATTCATGCTAAAAAGAATACCTTAGAAAGAAAACGATGGAATTCATATGTTTAGTCAACTGAAACAGTAGGCTAGGATGTATTATCACTATGCTCTTGCAATCTGTATTGGTACTCATCCCATTGCAAAGATCTGCATTTCCCCAGAAAGAGTAAACCTACCCCCTGGGAGCTTCCTGGCCAGATCTGGAGATGTTTGATATTTTTCTCTATCCTATGATGAGTATGTTGCTCACATCTAATGGGAGCTAGAAAACAGGTGCCATTAAATATCCTGTGATTAGCAGAACCACACTCAACACAGGATTGGAGCATTCCGACTGGAATAACATGCAAAAAAGTTTTCTATTCTATCAATTCCCTTCTAAGAATTCTTCCAAGTTACTTAAAGTTCACAAGAAATATATTGGTTCCCTAAATTTTATGTGGGTAGTTCTGTTTTCAATTTGCTAAAGCGTGTCTTGATTTTAATTCATTCATTCATTTATTTGTTTGTTTTATATCCTGACCCTACAAAGAAAGGAGGGGTGAGGAATGGAGGAAGGAAGGAAGGAAGGAAGGAAGGGAGGGAGGGAGGGAGGGAGGGAGGGAGGAAGGAAGGAAGGAAGGAAGGAAGGAAGGAAAAAAGAAAAGATATAAGGAAGGAATAGAAGGGGAAAGAAATAGAGGAGGAAGAGAAGGAGCTAAGTAGGAGGAAGACAATGGGGACAAAAAGAAAGGAGGAGGCATGGAGGGAGGTAGAGAATTCGGGAAGAGTGCACAGCTTTTGTTTACCATTTTACAAAGTCTGTGGAAGTATCTACTCACTCGATAAACTATACTTTGTCTTGGGTAGGACATGTCTTCACACCATCAGTGAGACACCCCCTTCATCACTGTGCCTGTGTTTAATGAGCACCTATGAGAAGCAGGAATCACACAGGCACATCAGCAAGCATGCAGTGAGGGGAAGGTCTTCTGTGTATGCGTTGCTCTTATTGGTTAATGAAGAAAGCTGTTTTGGCCAATGGCTTAGTGGAGTAAAGCCAGGACGGAAATCTGAAAAGAGATAAAGAGAGAAATTATGTGGAGTCAAGGAGATGTTATGTAGCAGCTGAAGGAGAAAGATGCCAGACCTTTCTGGTAAGCCACAGCCTCATGGCAATACATAGATTAATAGAAATGGACTAATTTAAGATGAAAGAGCTATCTAGGAATATGTTTAAACTATTGGTCAAACAGTGTTGTAATTAATATAGTTTGTGTGTGACTATTTGGGTCTGGGTGGCTGGGAAACCAACAAGCAGTCTCTGATTGCAATGCAGGTCACCTGCAGTCCTGTAGAAAGTCTCACTGCTTTGTTATCCCTCTGAGGACTGGGGGTCTCACTTCTTCTGAGACCTAAGATGAGAGCAATTTTATTTATTTAAATCATTTAAAAGGTGAACAGAAAACACTGATGGCCATAGGCTTTTGTTTTTTTTTCTCTTCTTTTATTTTTGTTCTGTTTTGTTTGAGAAATAAAAACCATATTTAGATCTTTCATTTGGGAAAGCAACATAGACAACCATGGGTCAAGATCAGACATCTCCCTAAGTTCCATTAACTGTGATTCCAGAGAGTAGAGAGCAGTGATGGAGGGTCAAGAGGATCTCTCTGTGGGTGTGTGTACTCAGTTCTGCTTACACACATTCCTCCTGTCTACATTGGTTGCCTACATTTCCCCATGTAGCCAGCCACGATCCCAGCAAGTGGTGTTGGGCTCTTACTGGTGTCGGGGATCCACTTGTTACTTGTTTTTGCTAAAATAGAAAGGAGATTGTTTAAGAATTGGGCACCTAGGCAGTGCATCTCACTAAGAGGGGAGAGTAGGGTCTGCAACCAGCTCTGAACAAGATGTCAAGTGGGCGCAGTGTGAGCCACAGCATGGGAAACACACAGGAGCGTCGGTTACATGGAGACTTAATGTGCAGTAGCGTGGGAGTAGTGTGATTATAGCACTCTATGTGGGAATAGCATGATTATGGCGCTCTTTGTGGAAGTAGCGTGATCATAGCGCTTTATGTGGGAGTAGCATGATCATAGCACTCTACGTAGGAGTAGCATGATTATGGCGCTCTATGTGGGAATAGCATGATTATGGCGCTCTTTGTGGGAGCTGTTGATTAGAACCAAAGCATGTGGAGCTCTTCGAGCCCACCATGCTGGCTGACACCCTGCCCCTGTTACCTGCGGTCTAGATGGCTTGCCTGGCATGCTGGCTGACACCCTCCCAGCTCAAAGGAAGAGAAGAAAATGAGTTACTTCATGCTCCTTCCTCAAGATACTGGTGATGAAAGTTTTCAGGTTCTGCACACCACCTTGCTGGCTAAGGGCAGACAGTGATGGGAGTATGACATCCAAGGTACCACTGGGTTTATATTTGGAGCACATTGGCAGTGACAGAAGGATCATGAATCAAGGTCAAGGGTGTTAGATCCAAGAGATAGGACGGCAAGTTACACGTGTTTCACAAATATTTGTATAAAATATTTCTCAAAGTATCTCATGGGTTTAGCTTGTAGCTTGTGATTTCTTGGTTATATAATACCTAATAGAGTCATTTGGTAGCTGCACCCCCAAGAAATGTCTTGAGAACTTTATCATTCGGGGACTATTTAAACAAGAACAAACGCCAGCACTAATGTAGCCTCCGCAATCGCCGTTTTTAATTAAAATAAACTTGGGGACTGTGATTGCATCTGCAGAGCTTGACAGTGATGGATGGGACGAGCCCACCACACAACTCAGGAAAGGTTAATATAATAGTGTACAAAGTTCTGTCCAGGTCTGCGTACACCTTCCCTTTCCCATTATGTACTCGCTCTAAAATATTTCTAAAATAATAAAAATAAACACCTTAAGAGTAAAGGTAAGAAATATAGAAAAATCACTCCACTTACAAGTTTGGAAAGTGTCAAATAAATGTAGCATACTTTAGCATAGAATTTAGTAAAAGAGAATTGACGGTGAAAATAGAAATTGGTTATAAGTTAAGAATTTTGTTCATTTCTTCTGTTTCATGAGTAACAGGATTTAAATGATTTTTCCATGAAAACTAACCAGTCTTTGGTCTGGGGAAATGGCCCAGTTAGTTGGTAAAGTGCTTGCCAGGTGAGCTTGAAAACCCGAATCTGATTCCCAAAAGCTACATAATAAAGTCAAGTGTGGTAATGTTCACCAGCAAGCACAACCCTGGCAAGGCAAAGACGGGGTGACCCCTCCCCATTCCCTCCTCCTCACTCTGTCTGGCTTGCTTAGCTGTCAATCTGAGTCAGGACAAAGTCAACACAGGCGAGTCTTTCTCATCAGACAATGGCTCCTGGTTGCGAAGCGTGGGATCTGGGAACGTCAGGCATCCTGGGTCTGCTCAGAGCATACAGCCACCACTTCAGCAGGAGCCCGAGTGTGCTCATGCTCATGTGTACTGCCCTTGGACTCAGGGCCCAGGTGAATAGGGCTTGTGTGTGTGTGTATGTGTGTATGTGTGTGTGTGTGTTTGTGTTCTGGAGGTGAGACTGATTTCCCAGGTCTACAGGGTCACACGAGAAGGGTGAAAGCACAGCATCTCCTGGGAGCTGCTGGCCCCACACAGGATGCACATAGTCCCAGCAACAGCACATTTATCATAAACACCAAGTTCTGCTCTTGTCCCTTCAGCACAGGTTAGAAAAGAGGGGTTGGGAAAACATCTTTGTTTTAGGGAGACAAAATTGGATTATATTTTGCCCAAAAGAGGCCACTGAAAGTTGTTTTAAATTTGACCAGCTCACCTGTAATACTGCCAAAGATTAGGCTTAGGCAGTCACACAATGCATGAGTTCGCACTGTAGAATTCACAAAAGTGTGCAAAAGAGAGGCTCAGAGCAGTGCCGACTTCAGCATCTAATGACCTGCATGCAAACTGGAGCCCAAACGAGCAGTGATTGATTGTTTATTCTTGGTTTTATCCAATTACACCTAATATGATTTTCCATGAAGATAAAGGAAAATTCATTTCTCATTAGTATACTCAACGCATTTGGCACTCACTGAGTGGCTCACAGAAAAGAAAACCCCAGTAGAGAGGCAATTTACATAGGCAGTAATTCTCCAGGCACCAGAGAACACTGTGAGATTAACTGTTTTTGGCAACCTCCATGCCGGCCTTAATTAAAAACAAAACTAAGTTTTCATATTCTTCAGAAGTATAGCTACTGTCTGAGTTTAATAAATAAGACACATTGGACTATGATTTGAACCCAAAAACTTTGCTGTGGTATTTCCCCAAGGTGGTAAAGTTATTCCCGAACAAAGGGGATAACTTTGAGCTCAGAACAAGGGTGGCTGCCTTTTTTTTTTTTTTTTTTTTTTTTTTTTTTTGCTCAACTGACCCCATCAAAATCATCGTCATTTTTTTTTCTGGTTCAACTAACAAATCTGTTTTCCTAAAGGCTGACATCTAAGATCAGGTCATTGTGGTTCAACTCTGATAAAAGCCTCTACTCATAATGCTTTGACCCACCTTCCGACTGTAGAAAACATGGCAGAGAACTTAGCAAGTCAGTCTAACTTCGTGCACAGAGATTGGAGCGTCATGCTGATGGCTTATTTATCCATGATTACCTCTTCCACTCCGTCTCTGGCTGAAGTACTATTGGGTGCTAATGGACAACATATGAATTTGAGGGAGCACAACTTATTCACAGAAGAGATGTAGTACACTGTGCATGTTTGTGCCCCAAACCAATGGATGCTTGATTTGCCCAGTGAAAAGGAAACCAACTTCCCCAAGGTAACCAGATCACGGACACCAGTATGAGATTTGAAGCAGTTACACACATGCATCTGTCCTGTGACACGGTGTGAATCAGATATCCATAACTCTTCACTTGCCTGTAAGATGGACTGTGTTTCAAATTAACATGCTATTAGAAATAGCAGAAGAACATCATTTAAAAATATTGCTGTACAGATTCAATGCTAAAGGAGTCCATTTAATTAGGCAAAACACACTTTGGAAAGAGTTCAGATAAACAACTGAATGAAAGAACACTTTTCACCTATTCTGGATGAGAAATATGACAAATCTCTGTAGTACTGAATATACATACAGGCCCACAGTGAGTCTGTTCGGGAAATAGGAAGTAAGTATGAAGAAAGGTCCATTAGTGTGCCTGTCTGCACCATGCTCGGGATCTATGGGTAAGCAGGATGTTACCAGTGGGAGCTGGCTGAAGAGTCCACAGTATCTCCATGTTGTTTGCTACAATCTCCCCATGAATCTACAACTCTTTCAATATCATAGAGCACACAACACAACACTTGTCCTTGACCTAGCAGCTCTGCAGTGATGTGAAGGACTGCCTGTGACCAACAAAGTTGTGCTGGATCTAATCTTTATTCTTCTATTGTTCTTTTACATTTCTGCGAAGCTTGATATTTATTTTTCCTTCTTTCATTGTTTTTATTGTGTTGTACATTTTCTCCACTCCTCTCCCTTCCTACCCTCTCCCCTTCTACTGTCTCTTATGATTCCTGTGCTCCCAATTTACTCAAGAGATATTACACTTTTCTCCTTCCTGTGTAGATCAATATGTCTCTTAGGGTCTTCTTTGTTGTCTAGGTTGTCTGGGGTTGTGGCTTATAGGCTGGCTTTTTTTTTTGTTTTATGTCTAAAAGCCACCTATGAGGGAATACATATGATATTTGTCTTTCTGGGTCTGGGTTACGTCAATATGTTTTTTTTCTAAATCCAACCATTTACCTGAAAATTTCAAAATGTCATTTTTTTTTTTACTGCTATGCAATACTCCATTGTGTAAATGTACCACATTCTCTTTGCCCATCGTTCAGTTGAGGGGCATCTAGGTTGTTTCCAGGTTCTGGCTATTATAAATAATGCTGCTATGAACATAGCAAACTTATACAGCTGCTTTGGAAATCAGTATAACAATTTCTCAGAAACGCAGGAAACTACCTACCTCCCGACCCAGCAATACTGCTGTTGGGTATATACACAAAAGATGCCCAATCATACCACAAGACGTGTGCTCAACTATGTTCATAGCAAAAGCTTTATATTCTTAATGCTAGACATTTTTTTTCAAATGTGAATTCTGCAAATACAAATACTCAAATAAAGTCAGGTAGACTGGATCTAAGCCACAGGGAAGTTGTGCAGATATGATGTTGAAGACAAGGTGTAAGGGGCAGGAGTCCTGCACCAAGCTGGATCCTCAGAGAGAGGTACACTATCTACAGTCAGGAGCTTCAGAGGTCTGGAGTGGTTCACAGAGCATCTAAGTGGGATTTTAGCAATTTCTTATTTAAAGCCACATTCAAACCTATTTTGTCATAGGGCTTGCTGTATTTAACGTTACAGAAAAACTTCAAAGATATTTACTGCAGCAATAAAAGGCAGCTGTCCATTTAAACAGCACCCACATATCAATATTTACAACTCGTATGAATTCTTAACCGTCTTTGAGACTCTGAAGATAAATCTACCCTGCCCTGTGGAGAAGTCTGTGTGTTTGCTAGAACAGACTAAGCCTGGCACGTATGAATGGGAGATCCCAAACACTTGGGAAGTGAGAAGAGATGGATTTCGGGGCAATGGGACTAGAGGATAAGTCCCACAAACCACACACACACACACACACACACACACACACCAGCACATCAGGACTGGGACAAAAGCAATTCAGGTGCTCAGAACCTGTCAGATCCCATTCATTCAATTCAGATCACATGTCAGCTGCTTGCTCTGGAGTTGAGTAGGTGGATGAGAAAAATCTAAAAAGGCAAATGACTAAACTAGTCACTGCTGTGTGGTTGTGGGCCTTGTCTTTCCTGCTAACTGCTGTCCCAAACCTGTAGGGAACCTCTCTCTGTTGTTTGAGCTTGGAGAGGTGTCCTGACTTTCCCCTGGCAGGTTGCCCTTTCTTCCCCTGAATTAGCTCTTTACACACAGGGCTCTCCCTGCTTCCTATCTACTGCCAAGTCCAGAAATGGCCCCTTCAATGTCTTCACAAACCTGAACTCACAGAACACTGGAACCCAAGGTCCGGTGGCTTATCTCTCAGTGTTTCCTCTTCATCCTTCTTTTCTGCCATGGGCTTTTCCTCTGTTTCCACTCCAATGGTGGACCCACCTGTTGTTTTACCTGTCCCAGGTATGGAGGCGTCACCCGTTGGGTTTCCTTTGTCACCCAAGTCTCTCCTTCTGACTGAGTAGGAGGGCAGTGGGAGGACTGAGTAAAGACTGGGTGAGAGCTAATGGTGAGATGGTTTTTAAGGACAGGAAGCCTCACCTGGGCAGGGGAACGAGGCTTGTTTCCTCCTCTCTGGTTCGTTGAGCGGTGTTCTGAGCATGCTCTGTAGCTGAGGACTGAGCCCTACAGGGGTGATGGGCAGTGAATCTCCCATGTTCATATCTTAAGAGGTAGTGAGTGCTTAAGGAGATGGATGGTTATGTTGGCTTGAACATTGTACCTGGGAGTCATGTGAAGCTATCCCTTGCTCCCCCACAAATAAGTACAGTTTTCACATGTCAACTGCAAATCAAAACTAAGACTGGGGATATAGCTTAGGGATAGAGCACTTGCCTATCATGTGTGAGACCCCCAGTTCAGTTCCCAAAAGTTGACCTTCCAAAAATCATGTTAAAAATGATAAGAAGTTATTGGCTTTATCCTGTATCTACCACTATAATTTATTAATAAATGACACCATATAATGGAAGTATTAAGGCAGAAAATTGAACCCTAATAATTCAACCTTTGGCAGAAGTTGAACAACTAAAGACAATTGTACCTATATTGTCTGGTCTTGGTAAACTGACTTCTAAATGTACATTCTTAGGAGTTTCTTTGCAGTGACTGTTCCAGGAATGCCCAGTGTCTGATGTCACTGGGTATTCTATTTGGAAAACTGAGAACAGCTGCTATTAGGTAGATATTTTTAGGGTGTTATGGCTCTCTCAAGTCCTGTCCAGCTGATGTTGGGGACAGTGATTTGTGCCTGAAGTGGAATAAGTTAACACTCAAAGCATTGAAGTTTTAAAAACTAACAGCTGGCATAGATGATGCTGTGGTTAAATATTAGAACTCCCGTAGGAGTCACAGTGCTAGGGGAAATGGGTCACAAGAATTCTGACAAATTAGGGAATTCTGGTGGTTGTCGATATGTAACCTAAATGGGCTGCCAGAAATTAGGTGAGACTTGAAGAAGTGGGGCCTTCTTGGCTGTAGTTGGTCACTAGAGATGTGCTCTTGAAGGATGAATCTTGTCCTTTTCCTCTCTCTGATTCCAAGCTGCCATAACATTATTGCCTTTGTCCATCAAGAATTCTCCACCATTCTTTGTGTCTCCTCAGTGCCACAGTGATGAGACAAGTGACCATTGACTGATATCACAAGTCAAAGTCAACCTTTTCCTGTCTAAGTTAGCTGCCTTTGATGTCCATGGCAGAAATGGAGGACCAGATGACAATGGCACAGGTGGACTTAATCTAGATGTCACAAACCAGTATTTTCACTTTTTAATTTGTTCATCCATGAGGTGTCATAGACTCCCCCAAACAATACACACTGATGGATAAAGCTGTTAACAAAAAAAAAAAAAAAAAAAAAAACAAACAGGTTAGTGAATGAGAATGTCAGTACATGAAATCTATGAAATCTTTATAGCTCACACGACAACATAGGCAATTGCCACAGCCATGAGTACTCACCAGAATTAGGTGATAAGACCCAGTAGTGAAGACAACATATTGTTTAGTCATAAGATGTAAAAATCCTGCTTTCTAGATTTGAAGGTGCTCTGGGGGATGCTATGCAGGCTCCTGGAAGAGAACTGTCATCCAAAGATGTGATTTAACCTTGGGTACCACTATACTACCAACTGGACCAGCAATCAATGTAACAGTGGCAAGTAATGGGTCTATTTAACCACTCTGCTGTGTTTGAAGCCTGACTCACAGGGGCAAGTCTCTGTCTGATACAAAACCCATGCCCGGGCAATCACAGACCATAGCAAAGCTACTGCTGCTGTACCAAATGAACAGAATTTGCCCTTGTTTAGGATATGCCTATGGACTGGTGAGCTTGCTCTTCGACTAGAAAACTCTATTTTGCAGTGGGCATCAGTAGAAGTAGAGACATGTAACTACTCAAAATTTTGAAATGAAATGCCTGTTAAATGGCCAACTGTTCTGGATTATTCTGAGGCTCTGAGACCATCCATGAAGATGTGGTGATAAGAATGTGGGAGCCCTGGGAAAACTGGAGTGAGGGGGCCACTGTTTGCAGTGCATGACATCGCTGTGGCATGCTTGACTCCCCAGCATAAGATCTGCACGAGACTGAGCCTGCCCACATGTCACGGGGGGCGGGGGTTGAAGAGTGCTTGAGCATCAGCCCTCAGGGACCCTTAGGCAGATGGTGGTAGCCAGGGAGGAGGGGCTTATGCACAATGATCCTCTCTGAGTGGTACAGACACTTAATGTCCGCTGGGGAAAGATGAGGCCTTTTCTTCCATGCTGTGGCCACTGCTAAGGAGCCCAGGCTCCTGCACATAAATCTTCTCCCATATTCCTGCAGGCAACACTCATGCATCCCACTGAGTTATCGGAATTGAATGAGGAAAAAGAGACAGATGGACCTGGAAGTAGAAAGACTAGATGGGAAGAGGAAGGGGGTCGGGACCAGTGAGAACGGGAGGGGAACAGGAGAAGAAGGGAGTGGGGGTGAATATGCTAAGATATATAATTTAGGAAAATACAACAAGGAAAACTATTGTGCTGCATAATTATTGATAACACAAATATAAATGAGCAGGCACACACACATCCTGGCCTCCCATGTGATGGCTCATGTGTGCACTGTGTAATGTTCAAATCAAGGCATTTTTTGTCTCTTACATCTCAATAAAGCTGAGAAACTAAAGGTCTGACCTAGAAATATCAGACCTAGGAATGAACCCGAGAGAGAATCTAAGAACAATTCAGAGATATTGTATGCGTATTTATGTGGAACTCCACCCAGAAGAGCCAAGATGGTGTCTAGTAATGGACAAATAAAAAAGTGGCATATATAATCTTCTTTCTTTATGCCCCAGCAATGCTTAAGCATGCATGGGCAGCCCATATAATGGTGGTTCTGTTGAATTTGTCCATACTGGGTTTCATGGTCTAAGTTGATGAGGACGACTGACCAGGTCTCTTCCTCAAGAGAGCACCAGATCTTATTACAGATGGTTGTGAGCAACTATGTGGTCACTGGGAATTGAACTGAGGACATTTGGAAAAGCAGGCAGTGCTCTTAACTACTGAGCCATCTCTCCAGTCCCCAGAATATATAATATGATGAGATTTTATTCATCTGTAAAAGAAAGAACAAAAAATAGATGGAGATCACTGTTTTAAACCACTCAGAAAGACAACTCCTTGTTTCCCCTCTTGGATGAACCTATAGTGTGTTACAGTGTGAGAGCGTGTGTGTGTGTGTGTGTGTGCAGGTATGTGAGTGTGAGTACATATGAATGAGTATTGTGTGACTATGAGTGTGAGAGAGTATGTGTATGGGTGTGAGTGTGTAAATGTGTGTTTGAGTATGTGTATGTGTGGACAGGTATGTGACTGTGAGTATGTGTGTGAGTGTGTAAAGATATGTAAGTGTGTGTGTGTGTAAATGTGTGTATAAGTGAGTGAATGTGGATGTGAATGTCTCTGTATGTGAGAGTATGTGTAAATGTGTAGGTATGTGTACGCAAGTATGTGAGTGTGAGTATGTGTGTGAATGTGAGTGTGAAAGTATGTGTGTATGTGTATGGAGGTTGAGGATTGACAGTGAGGCAGTGGAAGCCTTCAGAACAGAAATGGGCAGCAGTTTCTGGTTGGCAGCCATTATTTCTGAGTGTGGCTAACCCATCTAACCTTTCTGAACCAGTCTTTCATTCTCCCAGCATTATGAACATCATAATGCTGCTGTATTTAACAAGAACTTAAAGCCCATTTTCTCTGGGTTTAATGATGAGAAACAATTATATCTGCCCCAAAGGAACTCAGAACTGTCCAATGAGAGAAGAGATAAGGACCATCCCTTTCTAAAAAAGAACTTAACAGAATCCAAAACCAGCTCAATAAAGACCTGGAGAATGGATGAGAAGGAAGGTGGCTTCGCAGTCAGTCCAGGTAGGACAGGGTGAGGGAAGAGGGCTGTGGGAGGCTGAATGAGGTGTATATGGCAGCTGACTCACAGACAGGGACAGTCTCAAGGGAGGCGGGAGGCTCCTGGCTAGAACAGAGCACTGGAGATGTGTCTGCTGGAACCTCAGCTGTGTCTGTAACCATCTCTGCAAAGCTAAGTAATTTAGTTCAGAGACAGCTCAACAAGTGGAACCAGGCCATCCAGGGGCTACAAAGGCCTGAAAACATAGGACCGTGGTAAAACATAGTAGTGAAGATGGTGGAGTTTGGGGGGAGGCGACCATGGAGTCCAATGTGTAAGTTAAGCTCCTCTCATCAGTGCACAGGGATAACTGTCAATGGAGAGAGAACCAGCCCCAGGTTCTACGGGGTGTGTTGTTGGAGTAGATGACAATCTCTGTCTTATTACAGACTTCTCCATGATGTAACCACACTCCCTCTCATCTGCACAGGACCCTAAGTCAGTAAGATCTCAGGCTGAGCATTAACACCAGTTAACTCAGAGTCTGAGATCAGGGGTGAACAAGGCCCATGTTCCCTCTATGAGAGAAAAAATCCCTCTTCATCCCTGAGGGGAATCCTCTTCAGAGAACAAAAGCACATGCTGTCAACCCAGCAAAAGTGGAAGCCTTATCCAAGATCTTACTAGCCTGAATTGCTATTATGTTGAAAACTGAGTAGACTGCTAAGATAATTGAAGTTAACTCCAAAGCATAAAAAAGAAATGTTTAATGTGTTGGTGAAATATTTTTGGGTGATTTTCATACTTCACACACACAAACAGAGACACACTCATGGATGCACACACATGCATACCTTACAGGTGGCATACACTTTCCCACAAAGCAATTCAGAGAAAGCTGTCAGCACAGTGACCTGGCTGTGCCTCGTGGATAGATAGAGGAAAGACAAGACGCTCAGAGTTCGGGTGGGAGGAAGTGCTTTTGTGAATGGTGACACAGCCACTGTAGACAAGGATCCAGAGGAAGAACAACTAAGGCGCTTCAGGGAAGGGGAGACCTGACATAGCATGTTAGCTACTTTCTGGGCTGTGATCAAACACCATGACCAAGGCAGCTTACATAAGTGATAGCTTATTTGAACTTCCAGGTTTAGGAGAAAACTCCATACTGGAGGAGACACAGTAGCAGGCTGCCGGAAGCTGAGAGATGACATCTTCCACTGCATGTGGGAGCAGGAAGTAGAGCAAGGATATAGCGGGATATAGCGTGTCAAAGCCCACCTCCAGGCCGGGCGGTGGTGGCGCACGCCTTTAATCCCAGCACTCGGGAGGCAGAGGCAGGCGGATCTCTGTGAGTTCGAGACCAGCCTGGTCTACAAGAGCTAGTTCCAGGACAGGCTCCAAAACCACAGAGAAACCCTGACTCGAAAAACCAAAAAAAAAAAAAAAAAAAAAAAAAAAGCCCACCTCCAGCGACATACTTCCTCCAGCCAGGTCCTACCTCCTGAAGGTCCTATAACCTCCCTAAACACTGTCACCAGCCAGGGAACAAGTGTGCAAACATGTGAGCCTCTGGGGAACATTCTGTCCCCAAACTTCTACAGATGGTTAGTGATCTTTAAATAGAAGAAAATGTAAGGAAAGCCAGTTATCAGCATTAATTATGCTGATTAATGTCACCCTAATTTCACACACGGAGAACATTTCTGACATTTAGCAAACTCTCCAAGTGTGTGTTGATGATTTATGAAAGAAATGCCATCTTCCCTGGCAGTGGCCACCCCCAGAGCATGGGCGCCTTGGGCACAAGGCCATGCTAGCTCGTTGCCATCTGGTTGTTAAGTCTAAGGTGCGTGGTCTAGTCTTTCCTAGAACACATCTTAAAGCAAACCAGCAGGCATGTAGTTCATACCCTGGACACCACGCCTCGCAGCCCCATTGCAAAGATGGCAAGAGGCTTTTTTCTCCATGCGGGCCCGAGGGGAACAAAGATTAAAGCCTGTGCTGAGCGGCTGATGCAAATGAGAGGGGCGCCATTGTGGTGGGTGCTGCCTCCCCCTGTCTGTGGTTGTTGTAAGAAAGTTGAAACTTACCCAGCAACTTTGGCACCCTGCCTAGACTCCAGGTCCTCCGTGTTTTGCCCAAAGCTTTGAACTGGATGGGAGGCTGATAGTATGTGTTTATGCGAGCTCCCCTTGACCTCCAGAGAAATGTCATAGCAAAGATGATGACGACAGATTAGTACTCACTGTACTCTCGGAAATCTCTGTTCCAAATCTGCCCACTTCGTGTTTATTTTCATTCTCCCTGCATTTGCTTTTCAAACTAGAGTCTGGGTTCACATTAGTGCATATAAATTATTCTAGTCTTGAATATATATTTACCAGGAGATCAAATCAAACCATGGAATATTTATGGAGCCACTAATAGGGGCAGGGCAGCATGCTCCCAGGGGTCCCTGGAGGATGTGGGTGGTGCTTGCTCTCCAGCATAGCACTGATGGTTCTGAGGGATATGAAGTCTGAATAACTGCTCTCTACTGAGCTGGCAACACCCATTTTTCTTGATTGAAAACTGAAATTAATTACCTTGAATAAGAACTGACTTTGAGTTAGTGAAGCCAAGTGTGGTACTACGTATGTGACAGCACCACCAGCCACAAGTTAAGGGTTTTGTAACTTGGAAGTGAGATGTCCTTCACAGATCCTGTGGAGATTCAGTTCACAAAGGATGATTCTATTTTGACAGATGGCGTGAGCTTTGGGATTTGGGACCCCACTAGTGGCAGCCATCATTAAATGCATCCTTGGAAGACTTATTTTATCCCTAGGCACTCTTTACTTGCTATATCTGCTTGTTGGTGACCATGAAGTGATAAGCCTTCGCTATGTGCTCACACGACCACAGTGATGCATGCACCCATGGCCACAGTACCACAAGCTCCTGTGTCTACAGTGCCATTTTCTCCCGTGTCTACAGTGTCAAGTGCTCCTGTATCCACAGTGCCATGTTCTTCCGTGTCCACAGTGCCACAGGCTCCCATGTTCACCGTGTCACATGCTCCCATGTCCACAGTGTCATATGTGTCTATGTTCACAGTGCTATGTGTGTCTATGTTCACAGTGCCATGTGTGTCTATGTTCACAGTGCTATGTGTGTCTATGTTCACAGTGCCATGTGCTCAGAATTCAACTTTTTCCTCAAGACCCAACCAAGCCATCCAGCTAACCATGGACTGAAATCTTTGAAACCATGAGTCAAAACAAATCTTGTCTCTCTAAAGTCCTTCACCTCAGGAGTTTTGTTACCATGATGAAGACCTGGCCCACCCTGAGGAGAAGCTTGTAAAAGATCCCGCAGCTAGTTGGGAAACAGATCAGGAGCAGAGTAACCACACACATAGCAGTTTACCAGGAAAATGTTTTGCAGAACCATGGCAAGCAAGGAGAGCCAGCAGGGCTAACACAGGAAAGCAGCCACAGTGCTCTGCCCACCTGTAAGGGACACAGTCTTTAGTCAGAAAACCACATGGGCGCTCCCCGCCCGGGACATTGCCCATGAAGACTGTCTCAGTCTCTCAGTTGCACAACCATGGTGTCCCGGTGTACTCTTTCATCCTGGATGTGTTTTAGACATAAATGTCTTGGTTTTTATTTGATAGCTTCATGCATAGTCACTGCAGAGTGTTTTCTTCTCTCATCTCCCTCCCACCTTGTCAGCTCCTCTCATCCTCTCCCCATATCCTCTCAAATTCATGTCCTTTTATTCTTCCACTGTTGCATTTGTATGACTTCTGTATGCATTTGTATGACTGTGACTACTTGCACACATAATAATTAGATACATTTATTATTATTCTTTTATACATGTACCCTCCTAATCAGCTAAATCCAATTAGTGTTGTTTCTGCCTCCATGTATTCAAGCTGACCACCTGGAACTGTACAACTACCAGGGCCTGGTCCCCAGGAAAGACTGCTTCTTGCTCTCCCAGCAGTCTTTGACCGCCTATCTCTCTCCACCTAGGACTTTGGTAGGATGCTGTGGAATATCCCTGTCACACTGGTGTGTCATCTGGTATAGCTATTGTGCAGGTTTTCCTAGTCATTCCATATTATTGATACTTTATAGGGATCACACTATTAAACCTTTTTCATTGGCTTATACAAACTTTTAGTCCATCTCACTGCTATTCCCTGAGGTTAAGGTGTCAAGGTCATGCTAGATGTATCAACTGTGGCTGGGCAGTGCGCAATCACTTATTGTCACAGTTTGACTAGCTGTGGACTTCTTTAGTGGTCTCCATCTGTTAGGAAAAGAAGCTTGTTTTGATGAGGGATGAAGAACACTTTCTGTGTGTGGAAAGTGTTTGGAACACAGATATTCAGGCCGATTCTTCTGCTGATAGCTCTCTTTGCTCACCTGTTTTCCACGCAGCTTGACATGAAGAGTGGAAAGAAGATTCTGTGGGCTGGGGATGTTCCTGAAATATACTGAGGCACTGTTAAGTCTGTGTGTGTGTGTGCGTGTGCACACGCATCAGCACATGTGTGTATATGTGTGTGTATTCTCTCATTCAGGGCAAGAAATCCTGGGTGTGCCGAGGATGAGAACCAGAAGCTGGGAAGAAGGACAATTTCCATGCAGATTTGTTTTTTCTTCTGTAGGTCGCCCTGGATTCATGTCTGCATGTTGACTTGGTCTTTGTGAGCATAGCAGAATATGGCTGTGTTCTATCCAATTAGCCCAACCTCTGCCTTGCTCATAAAACTTTATGCAAACTACTGTCTGCAGGCCTGCTACTCCAGCGAAACAATGGCAGGCTTATAATTCTTAAGGATATTTTTTTGGCAAATATCTCATAGCAGTGCTCTCTCTCTCTCTCTCTCTCTCTCTCTCTCTCTCTCTCTCTCTCTCCCCTTCTCTCCTTCTCTGCCCTGTTCCCCCTCCTTTGTTTTCGAAAGAACTTCAGCCGATGCAAAAGTTAAAGGAAAAAAAAAATGAAACACAAAACCTGTAGTCTCACCCAGGCAGTGACGATGGCAGTCCCATTAATAACACGGATCATTAAAATTTATAAAAAGCTATTCTTAATATAGGATATAAGTACATTTCTCAGGCAGAGCTATGAAATTTATACCCGTTTTATTGTCACCAGAGGACTTTCCTACTGTTCTGCCCCCACTACCGTCTGCCCTCTGCCATAAATCACCGTGTGGTTAATAACCTAGATTACAACAACCAGTTGCATTTACGGAATTAAATATTGACTATGTGAAAATGTTATTACATTTTTACTGATCGGAAGACCGCAGCACAGCCCTGCAGGACATGTAGCTGGACAGAAATATCTGTGTAATCTTTGTGGGAAATATAGTTACAGGGCGCTCATGAACAACTGATAGAGTTTGGAGCAATGAGGAAGGAAGGGAGAGAATGTGGGTTTCTTAATTTTACACCAGGCCAAACACATCAGGAGGAGACCCATTATATTGAAGCATTGCACCTTATTTTCAATTTAGGAGTCTCCAGGCTAAATGCACGAAGTAATTACTAAACTGTAGACGGTAGAGCCGGGTGTTGAAATTACAGTTTCCACATGGAGCAAAACAGATTAAAAATATTGGGGGAGTTTGAAAAGGATCAGGCATGGTGTGGCAGTGAGGTGGGGACATTTCAGTTTCTTGTTACAGGAACCTCTGAACATGTCAGAGGCATTGGTTACTTACTTGAGAAGCACTCAGAAGAAAACTTTTAGTAACACATGAGAGTCCCCGTGGCCGCAGATATGGATGCTCAGCACACTCCAGTCATACGGCTCACTGTACTGTGAAGGGCTCACACCTAGCCGTGGACAGCTCAGCTCTGCCCAATAATAAATCACAGTTGAACCAAGGTATCCACCATGAGCGTGCACACGGATGTATGCACATGCAAGCATGTGTACTAAACATCATCACTAACAGAGAGCACTTTTATAAACACACACCCCACACACCCCAACATTTAGAATGTGAATAGAGCAGTTAGGTCAGTAAGATGTTTACTGGACAAGAATGTGAACATGAGATTCTGCTCTGGAATCCACATGCCTATCATCTGAGACCTGGGGACTCAGAGGCAGGACGTCCAGCTCGGTCTACCTGAATCGTCAAGTGTCAGGTGAGAGACTGTCTCAAAGAGTAAGGAGCAGAGTGACCGAGGAACATACCTGCTGATGATCTGTGGCCTCCACAGGAGCACTCATCCCTGCAGTGAAACTACCGGCACCCCACACACTCACAGCATGTTCAGAACAGAAACCTGACTGAGACATGCCAGAGCCCCTTCCATCCTGCTTTGTTTTTCCCCTTAAATTGAGGGAGGAGAATTCATCCATTCCAGGCACAATACAGCATTTAACCTCATGCTTGGAATGTTTCTCATACAGAAATATTATTCCTACTCTTTGAATGATTACCATTTTATTTTATTGAAAATGCCTTATTTGAGTCTTTAGTCGAAGAATCGTTTACTGGTTGTCGCTATGACTCACGCATTTTAATACAGATATAAAATGCCAATGCTTATGGAAGTTAATTGACAAAGTTTTAAGCTTTACAACCTTGAAAGGAAATGCTAGCTCACAGTATTAAATTAAGGCCAGTGTGTTCTGCTCATAATCAAACAATGGTCATGTTGTAAATCTAATATTCTAAGAACTGTATATTTTAAAATAGGGGGATTAAGGGCTCTCACAGTTGGCCAGGTGATCCCATCAGCACATAGAAGAAAGAAGGCTCTCTGCAATGTGAGGTTAACACATCGCTTGCTCAGTTGTCCACAAATATTGTTCTGACTGTGTGCAATTATTAAGTATTTTCATTTCTATTGGTATTATGTTTCTAATATTTACAAATATTTAAATTGAGTGTATATGTTGAATGGTGCTATTCAAAAGCAACAATATTCTCTCCTTCCAGCCCGCCCTCATCCATCTTTAATTATCTATTCTATTTTCCAGTCCTACGGAGATCCATTCCTCCCCACAGCCATGTACTTTCTTGCTAATGTCTGAACTTATGCAGATTGTAGATTTTATCTTATCTTATTTATTGTTATTCTTAGCAGTATATTTTCTAATGAGCCACAGAAAAGTCGTGGACTCAAATTGGAGGTGATGTGGAGAGGAAGTTGGACGAGTACGGGGAGAAAAAAAGCACAATCAGAACATATCATATGAAAAAAAAATCTATGTTCAATAAAAGAAAAAATAAATTTAACCAATATAGAGGAAAATGTACCAATATTAATGTTACTCCAGCATTTTTTAAAAAAAAATATAAAGTGAAGAAAAATTCTTATCATCGCAAATTTATTTTGCAATGTTCTTTTTGAAAACAGTTTTTATTTTTATTTTATTTTATTTGTGACTGTTTGGTCTGTGTATGTGTATCACTTATGTGCCTGATGCCCATAGACATCGGGAAAGGAAATCTGGTCTCCTGGAACTGGAGCTGCAGTGACTGAGCCTCTTCCATGAGGCTGCTGATCACCAAACCCCAGTTCCCTGCTAGAGCAGCACCTGCTCTTCTCACCTGTCTTTCAGGCCTTGTGATTGTTCTGCTGAGAGTTTTCCGTTGAGATCTGTGTCCCATTTTTAACTGGATTATTTGATATTTTGATGCCTAGTTTCTTGAGTTCTTTATATATTTTATAGATCAGAGGTCTATCAGATGTGGGGTTGGCAAATACCTTTTCCCATCCTGTAGGCTATTGTTTTGTCTTGTTGATCATGTGTTTTGCCTTATAGAAGCTTCTCAGTTTCAGGAGGTCCCATTTATTGATTGTTGCTTTCTGTGCTGCTGGTGTTTTATTTAGGAAGTGGTCTCCTGTGCCAATGCATTCAAGGCTACTTCCCACTTTCTCTTCTAGCAGGTTCAATGTAACTGGATTCATGTTGAGGTCTTTGATCCACTTGGACTTGAGTTTTGTGCATGGTGATAGATATGAATCTATTTGCATTCTTCTACATGTTGACCTCCAGTTATGCCAGCACCATTTGTTGAAGTTGCTTTCTTTTTTCCTTTGTACAATTTCGGCTTCTTTGCCAAAAATCAGATGTTCATAGGTGTTCAAATTAATGTCAGAATCTTTGACTCAATTTCATTGGTCCACATGTCTGGTTTTATGCCAATACCAAACTTAGACTGTGGACAAAGCCCCTGATCATCAGTCAGGTCCACAGCAGGGTGTTCACGCACAACCACCATCATTAATACCAGAAGGAAAGGGAAGAACCAACCCTGTACAATAAAGGCGCTTCTGGAAGCATCACCATTCCTGACTACAAACTTTACTATAGAATCATAGCAACAAAAACAGTTTGGCTTTGAGCTCAGTGATCCTACTGTCTCGGCCTTCCCAAAGCTGGATGGTGGAGTGTAGTACTGTGCCTCACTCTCCCCATGCTAATGTGAACCTTCACCTTCTCCCTGTTTAAACCCTTACCCTGAATATAGCAACTTCTAGCCATTCACAGTGAATCTGCAATTCTTTCAGGTGTCTGCGTAGTACTAAGATTTTTCTGGGGACCTGAACACTTGCCATTGATGTCAGAAGTGAGGGTGTTTATGTCTCCCTCATGACGGGCAGAAATCTTAATATGTAAGTCAGAAATTCTTAGATATTGATATTCGTCTTCTATCCTTTATGATTCAATTACCATTAAAATAACAGATGCACAAGGACTTTAAGTCAGTTCCAAAGATACACTGCAATAAGCAGTTTTCTGTCCCTGCACAGACTCTTGCTATTGCCGCTCTTGGGTTTTGTGGTCTACATCTCCTGCGTCTACATGGCACAAACATATACAATAAACTTTTCTGTAGCAGACTTTACTGCTCTCCTGTAGGGAAGTTTGCAAGATTTCTCTCACTTCCAAACTCCTCCATCCCTCATCCCACAATCCTTCTAATTTACACTGCCCAAGAAACTGAAACTGCCATTTCAGATTTTGGCTACAGATAAATTTGTTGCTTGACACATATCTCCTTCCCCCGTAAGGAGGGGGAGGTGCTGTTTATTTTGTTGTTTTCTCCTCGCATCGTTTCTTACGCCAGTTGTCATTTGTTTCCTTTCTAAGTGCTGCATTTTCTGTGTGCCGCATCTGAAAAATTTGCAGAAAACTGCCTCGTCTTCCCTGTCAGCTTCTTGTGTGACCTCTGCCTGCCAGTCCGGTCTTCCTGCTTCTGGCTAGATGGTCCACCTCTTGGTTCTGATCATCACCTCAGTCTGAAGGTGTCTTGGCCCCTGTGCCCACTCTGTCTTTACACGCTGGCGCTCTGCATGGCCACACTCACATCCCTGTTTGGGAGAAGTGCAGAGGTTTGAGCTGCTATCTCTAGGATCTGATCACGATGATCCCTGGAAACGCTGGGTATGGTACAGAGACTTGGTGAAAGAGCTTCCTGGGTCAGTCTCATTCCTGATTTACCAAGCTCATTCTGGATTATTCCAGATTATTCCAGGTAACCTGGTGAGGTTTAGAATCACCATGGGTGTGATCTTTGGTTATGCCATTAAGGGATGATCTAGATTAAAGATGTGTGTGGTGGCATTCCAAGAGCAGGGACCCTGGACAAAATAAAATGAAGAAGAGGATTTAAGGAACACAGCCATAAATCTCAGCTTTCTGACTGCTAATGCAATGGAACCACCCTCCCCGGTCTCTGCCAACAAACTTCCCCTTCATATGGAGTATGCCCCAAACCATGAGCCAAACCAGACCCTTCCTTCCTCTGTTGCATTCGATAGCTATAAGAACAACAACTAATACACCTGGTAAAATTAACCACACAGGGTAGTAACTAATACAAGTGGAGTTTTCACCTTCTTCTCATTCATTCCCAGAGATCAGGTGTTCTGCACCAAACCAGAGGCTCATCTTTCCCATCTGTGTAGATCTGATTATGTGCTGTCTCCCATGCTTGCTAGGAGCTTCAGAACTGGAACTGAGCAGGTCCCACGGCATCTTTAATATGCTAGAGTCCTGGTTTCCATACTTAATGTTCTCACCCATGTCCCCTCTATTCCATTTCTTTACTATAGAGCCACCACAAGAAAGATTTATTCTGTTTTCCCTTTGAATTTTTAAAAATTTCTCTACATATATCATGCTTTTTTCCACATATTTTATGCAACCAAATATATTTATAGATTGTATGATTTCCTAGAGCTTCTCCCTGCTTCTTCTGTACTTAATCTGATTACATGCAGCTCTTATGTTAGGGCATCTGGCAGTTGCCCTTTCATGGTGAGCATCGTGTTCCTCTCATGTCTGTTAGTCTCATCTCTGATTTGCTCCAGAGTCTGGTGTACTGTTCCTATGGCTTTCCCATTTATACTGAAAGAAAGAATGTAAAGAAATACTTTTGCATTAGATTGGGGTAGACTGAGGTTTTGTGGGTGGTGGAGGATACACAGGTATGCTGTGTCTGGATATTTGGTGCTACATCTGTGTCCTTCCAGCTACTCCACCCAGTTACCAAAAAGGACTCTCCCATGTCTTCTGGGAAAGGAGATCTGACTGTGGAAGCTGGGGAAAAGAGAACTGGTCAACCATGACTGGGAACGCTTCTACTGGATCACCAGACCCAAAAATCTCACCACTGACCTAAGGATACCTAATGGACCATGACGGGGTCGTTCAGTGATGTCATGATCATCCCCTCAAACTCATCCAGACTTCCATATTGAGGGAAATGCCCAATAATTTGATGATATAGTTTTCCATCCTTTTGAACTGGTGTATCTTCATGCTGAGGAGGAGAAAATGGTGAAGGCAAATGCTGGACTCTGTCTCCCAGGGGAGTTCATTGTCTGTCTTTGTCCTCTTTAGAGAACAGTTTGGTGTCGGAAGGAAGAATAGAAAAAAGTGCCCCCTATGCTCATTTAATTTTAAGCCCTGAAACATACCGTACTCTAGGTGAAGTGACAGAAATCCATGCTATGGGAAAATGTTGTTTAATCAGTTATTTAATTCATCCAAACTCTCCCACAATATCAGATGATCCTCACCCTGTGTCTCCCCTGACTAATGACACCTTTGGAAACAGTGCTAACTCACCCAAGCCTCTGAACTTTGCCTTCTGACCCTAAATGAGTCTAAACAGATGGTCATGACTACTCCATTTAGCACAGCTGCTAAAGCTTTGCTTCATCTCGGGAGAAGCGGAGACGAGGTACTCAAGCTCCCTTCCCACCTCCACAGTGGCCCCTTGATTGATGGTGCCTGTGACTGATGGACGGGACTGAAGCCATCGATATCAATTGTGATGATTGACAGTGGGGAGCAATATGGACCATGCTCCAGGCCATGATTTGCGTTACAGTTCGTGTGCAGACATGACCTTACACCCGGGTATTAACTTACATGCTGGGAAAGTGTGGTGGCTGTTAAATTATGTCAAGAGTTTGATCTGAGTGATATATTACAAGGGATTTCGACTTTCTCCTAAAATGCATTCTAAAACAGTGTCATTCTCTCTGTACTATAGAGCTGCATGTCAATATTTCTTAAATGAAGTGCAGGAGAATGGAGGGTCCCCGTGACACCACACACCATGATGCCAGAGAGAAAGAGGAAGACAGATGGGGGAGGAAGAGTGGGGGCCACAGAGGGGAGCAGACAAAGCTGGAAAAGGAATTCCATGTATCCAGCAAGCCATGGTACCTGGCACTTTCCCTAATATCCTAAAACATATTTATAAAGATCCCATATTTTAAGGTTTGTTTGCATTTCATATGCAATCAAACAGCAGACCTGTGGCCTGGTTCTTGCTTCCTCCATTTTGTTTGCTCTGGACCCAAAGGTCACAACAAGCTGGGACTCCAGGAAACCTTGGCACACGAGACAGAATGTCTCTGTGAAAAACCTGCACAACTGCAATCATTCTGAAGGATGTTTGACTGAACACGCAAGTTCTCAGAAGCCACAGAGATGGTGACCTCGTCACTCTGCCCTGTCTGAACACACCCCGGAGACTGTGACTTACTCTTTCCATCTTCAGAGTCATGGCTGGGATGCCCATGGCATCCAAGCAGCCAGCAAAGCAGTGACAGGGTCAAACCTACAGTCTCATCTGCAAATAGCGGGTCAGGTGGACGAGAAGAAATGGGCTTTTCTGACCATTTATCCACAGTCTAAAATCACCCCTGGGCTCATATTTAGTCCAAGAGAAGGTGTTTACAGTCTTCCTACAGCTGCACACAAAAGCTCCAGAGATACATTTGTGAGTTGGTGGTTTGCCCTCAGGTCCAGAGCAAGTGGCAATTGAGGAGAGTTGGGATACCCAGGCATGGGGCCACAAGGTTGGATAGCACCCAGAAGCTCTTGTCCAGCACCCTGCCACTGTGCCGCTGGGAAATCAGATGCCCCAGAAATGTTTGGGTTTGAGGAAGGGCCCTGTCATAGACTGGCTCTGTGTGCTTTTCCTCTCTGCTAGGCTGGAGCCCCAGAGCCATCTGCCTTCCCAGTGACAGCATGCTGCTTATGCAAACGAGGCCCAACACAAAGGTGGCTTCAGTGGAGGGTGCAACTTGTTTCCCGGGGCAGGAGCCCCCCACTTTAGAGACTCGGGAGAGAGCTGATGGGCTGAACACAAAAGGTTACAGTGTAATCTAATATATGCGCCTTTCCTGCTGAACCCTAAGAGGGCCCCACTGAAGGGAGTTTACACCAGCCTCATCCGAATTTAAAAGAGACATTTATCGCATTCAGAGAATGTGGTGACTTCCACTGTGTGTCCCCCAGCAAAGGTCCGCTTTGAAAGGGTCTTTTATCTTGCAGGAAGAAAGCATGATCAGCTAGGGGATAGAGAGTGCTGGGGGGAGGGTGCCACTGCTCCCCTAGCAACTTGGGCCGTCAGGATTTCCCAGTGCCCTGGGCCTGGCCTTTCCATGGCTCCTTAATTGATTGGGTTAATATAAACCCCAGGCTCGCCGAGTTTGTGTGGCCCTCATAATAAGGCTGTTGTGGACTTCTTTCTGCTCCTGTGTCCCCCGTTTAAGAATGCATCACTCCACACAGTTCCAAAGTGTGAGCAAGTGAAAAGAGCTACAATCACTTCATTAATGATTTGTAAACAGAATAACCAAGCTGCCACCACCTGCACAGGCTCCCGGGTAGGAGGCAGCCCTGTTCAAGTCCTGCCCAGAGCCACAGCCGGAATTCAGGCTGCAGAGTAAATAAATGTCCTAGCCAGCCCTTGCACACTGGTGCCAAAGACTGCGAGTCCAGGAAATACCAGCTCTTCATATTTGGAGAGGCATTTCAGAAGGACACGAGATTAAACTAAAGGAGTCTGCTATGGATGCTAATTGTTTCAGAAACAGAGGGTGGGTGTGGAGGAGACCCATGTAGGGGTGGCTGTTCTGAAGAGCAGTGGTGTGATCACACCCTGTCATTATGACTTCCATTCTGCAAGGGGAACATTGGACTCAAGCTGCTTAGGGTATAGGGTCAGCGCTAAGACGGGGGCTCTCAGCTTCTCATAAGTCCGAGCTCATTTAGGGAGCCATATGAAGACGTGGCACACCATGGTCATTTGCTCATGGGAAACTTCCATTTGTGGGTCTGTTGTCTGCAGAGGGCCAGTGGGGCCACTCTATTATTTGTGATCTATGTGATCCTGGGAACCACAGTCTCAGAAGAGAATGGCTCGGCGGGGTGGGTCACCCTGTGAAACTAGCGCCCTCACAGGAGAGGATGTGGTAGAGGCAGGAAGGTCAACACCATAAACTTAACTTCTAAGCAAACTATTAATAATTTTAAAAAGTCCTCTCTGTGTTAGATGATCCCCCACTCTCAGGTTGGCTGTTTGGTGCCTTTTTGGTGTGACTATGGACTGTTGGAATGGTGTTGAGCTAGGGGCAAGTTATTCTGAGCTAGCTACTGGTGGCCCACTTCAGCCTTTCATTACCTACTTCTGTGTCTGTCCCAACATCCTTGTGACGACCAGGGAGAACCTTCTTACATGTACTAACTTCAGAGAGCCTGTTTTCTTACCCAAAAGCTAAGGATGACATCAGACAGCATCTTAGACCCATACCACAGACTTCCTTTCTTGTGTGGCTTGCTTAGCTGGTGTTCCCATGAACATGGGAACTGACTTGGATCATGATCTTCATTTTTTTTCTATGATTATAAAACCTCCACGATTCTGTTGACACATTGTAAAAGGTATTTGGGGTCACTTGAGTCTGTGTTCCCCACCAAGGACCACCAATATTTGACTTCAGGAGAAACATTTCTTTCTGTTATGGGGAGAGCTGTGGTTCATACTGATTAGTTTGGGGACTCAGACAGTGTGGAAGCACGCGTTCTAAGCACCTACGGAATCATCCCCCCAAAAGAATGCAGACTAGTGTGCATGAGAGAGACCCCTACTTAAGCATCGATTGCTCACCAGCTGTGGGACTGGAGCATCTCCTAGAATGGCTGAGCAAATTTTTAAACAAAGCCCTACCCTGTGCCTGAGCTGTTAAAAACAAAACAACAAAACAAAACAAAACAAAAAAAATCTAAAAGCTAAAAAACAAAACAAAACAAAAAACAGGAGATGGGTGTGTTGAGCCATGCCTTTTTGTGGTCCCTATACGCCTCCCCTTCGGTAATAGTTAGCTTTGTCAACTTGACACAGCCCGGAATGAACCTGGCACAGCGTCTCCTTGAGGTGTTGTCTACCTTGGCTTGACTTGTGAGTGTATCTGTGGGGATTGCCATAATTAAGCTATCTGAGGTGTGAAGATCCACTTCACCGAGTACGGCACCACTCCCCAGAGAGGGGATCCTGAATTATATAAAAATAAATAAATAGAACCTAACAGGAGCAAATAATCTTGGTTGTATTTGGGTTTGTACACTCTACTGTGGATGTCATGTGACCAGCTGGTTCAAGATTCTGCCATAGGGACTTCCTCTCCGTGATGGAATATAAACTGAAATTGTAAATAAGCCCTTCTTTCCCTAATTTGTTTTTCTACCAGGTTTTTCTATTACACTGGCAGAAGTATAATTAGAATATTCTCTGACCCAAGTGCTCTTTTATCTAAATTTTATGTACTGCTAACTCCAAGTTTTTTCACACTTCTCCCCCTCCCTCTCAGCAGCTTGCACCTCTCAGTACCGACAGAACATCCATGAGAAAAGATACAATATTCCTAAAAGTTTTGACTGTCATTTTAGTTAGCTTTATAATTTCTTGACAAGATCAATATCCTCTTGGCATTGGGGTGGTGTATGTACGTGTGTTTGCATGTGTTTGTAGGTGTATGTTGTGAGCATGCATGTAGCAGTCAGAGAATAACTTTACCTATCGTTCTTCCTCAGGCACCGTTCACAGCATTTGCCGTAATACAGTCTGTCATTAGGATGCAGCTCAGCAATCAGATTGCTAGCTGGTCAGTGGTCCCCAATAAACTGTCTGATCTTTGCCTTCCCAGAAATGAGACTACAAGAGGGTACCATCACATCGGGGTTTCGTAAGAAGGTATGGTATGTATGTCAGCGTTAACTTGGGTTACCAATTGAGCCATCACCCCAGCCTCCAGGACACTGTTCCCTTGAAGCAAAAACTATGTTATCCCAAGCAGATTAATTGTTTGAGTCTGCGGTTGTATTTATTCAGCAAGGGAACCATTCAGGCACTGACATGGACTGCTCTGCTCAGAGGCACTATGTCTTAGGAATTTTTTATAGCCAAGCATGTGTGTGAATGGTGGGGGGCTCTGTTTGGACACCAGCGGAGAGCTCTTCACAAGGGTTCCATATTTGCAGTATTAAATACTGACTCCTTGGATACATGAAAGAGGAACACAGACAATAACCAGATATCGTTACTGGTCAGAGATAACTTCTGGCACATCCTCAAAGTTGTGTATTCTGCCAAGCCTCACCTGAACTTGGAGAGTCCCTGCTTTAAGTCGGCTTGTAACCTGGAGCCAGCTGATCCTCATTGTGCAGAGAAAGATGATGTTTATCTTCTCAAAGTGTCTGTGTCTATAACCCTCTGACTTGCAAGGGAAGGGATTCCTCCTCTCTATGCCTGGGGAATACCAGACAATGCAGGGTGCAGGATGAAGGCTGGAGAGAAAGCCAGGCTTCACAGACAGTCTCCCATCTTCAATGAGCAATGAGCGGATGCCGCGTCCCTAACCATCCAACTTGTGACATAAAATGACAGCTTAGAAAACGGCAACCAATGGTTTCCCAGAAACTGCCTCAATGCCTTCTGTATGTCCCATTTAGATTCATTGCATTGTTCTCGCCAAACACTTCCTCCGTGGATACCATCAGACAATGGTGTCTAGAAGATGAGGGTGGGGCCATGGTGGAAAGACAAAGGTACCACCATTTCCTCTTCACTAGCACTTCCTCTGTACCCTTTGTCACTCACAGGGAGCCAGTTCTCTCCAGGCAGGAGCCCTCACTCCCTCTTCCCATGCCCTTCAGTAGAAAGAGGGCCTGGTGACCGCATTGGGTTTCTGGCTCTCAGCACACCTCACCGATGTGGTACAATAACTGAGCTGACCATGCTGCAAGTGACCAAGGGTCCTTCTGTAATCATCCCAAAGACTGATGGAACACTCAGAAGGAACTCCCTTCCAATCCAGAGCATACATGACTGTGTTGCCGCACTAAGAAAGCCAATTCTAGGTATGAAATTGTGGGGCAGAGATGGGCAGATGGGAAAAAGTGAGGAAAACTTAGAAGCAGGGACAGTCCAGTCAGATCATGGCCATCCCCTCCTCTAAGTATGAGCTGTCCTCTCCCATAAAGTTTTCAGTGAATGGAGTAAACTTTCTAACCTTATAATTTTGTAAAATTTAACCCACTGAAAGGGCAATGGGAAAAATAAGAGATCTAAAATATAAATGAGTATTTAAGTCACTGGCCCAAATGCACTCAAGTCTGAGGAAGGAAGCAGGATTACCTTTCCGCATTCAGGAAGCCCTGCAAGGCTTCCTCTCGCATTTACCAAGTGTCCTTTCCTGAGCAAATAACCCTGCCTGCAACACTGTCTTTCACATAGACACTTGTGCCCATGTCTTTCAATCTTGGTAATTTAGCAATTTCTTCCAGAACAAAGTACCATGACTTAATCACTCTGGGGTGCCTCAGCCCTTAGACTGGAGCAATGCACTTCAGGTAGCCATCCTGACTCAGGCTAGAAGGTGCTGTGAATGCAGGGATAGCCAAGCTCCAGTACCCCTCATCAATTTCCATTTCTGGATCCACCTCAGTGGACAGCGCTGTCTAAGAAGGGAGTACGCGCTTAGCTCCAGGTCCATCCACCGTGCTGTCTCCTACCCTTGAATAATCCTTTCTCTCAGGCAGCTTGGGAGTTGTTTAATTGAGTGTTCCATTTCCTTTACACATCTGTGTTTGTTGTCTTGGATATTTCAGGCTTATATTAACTAGCTCAGGGTATTGAAGTCCTTGCCATCTGCAGGAAGAATTTTGGAGTCCACCTCAAACGTGAAGCCCGGAATCCCTGTGAGTCTTATTTAAATTTCATCACAAGAATTATCTTCTAAGTCAGCCCTTTAATAACTTGCAAAGAGTAGTAGTGCCTTTCATTCCATCCGCGCTTTAAAGCAGACCCTCGGTTACACTCAGCCCTATCCTAAGGACATGGTTGCCAAAAGTATCTTGAGCTGAGGGCCTTTCTCTTCAGGAGAATGAAGGGTGTGATGTCTGAGGTACTCAATAAAGTGGGTGGTAATTGTTAATACAGTAATTCTTTATTAGTTTAAATGAAACCAGAGATAGAACCATTTCAGAATTTAGACATATAGCATGAAAGCCAAATTAAAATAAGTCCAAGAAAAAGTCTGTGGATTTAATTTAAATGAATTCTACATTTTCAAAGTAAAATGGGTGGTTATTGGTACTCATGGTTGTTTAAAACAGTTTTTAAAGTGTGCTAAAATTTGAATTTCTGGAATTATTAGTCTTTCATTAAACACAAAGCCGAAGCCAGTGAAAACTGTGAAGGGTGCAGAGTGGAACACACTGTCACAGCCAGAGAGCTCGCCAAGGCCTCCTTCCCATCGTGAGGAGAGCCTGTCACTGTGGGCTTTCAAATAACAGCCAGAGGAAATTGCATACTTGCCTTTTCTATGGGGCTGGCAATTAGCGGAACATGTAAATTCCAGTTGGGAGTGAATGGGTCTGGGTCTCCAAGAAACAACACAGCTTTAGTCCGTGCAGTCAGGCCAGAAGAGTGTGCAAACCTACTTTGGTCCAGTCATCTGGAATGAACAGGGAGGAAAGACAGAGGTACCAGTGCTTTCTCCACATCAGATGGTCAGGGTCATCTGCAGGACACAGACCACCTTACCTAGGCTCAGAAAAATAAGAATCTCTGCACACACTAACTCAACATGCAATGGTTCAAATTTTTCACACCTTTCCACAGGGTGGATAAAAATGCCGTGTGGGGAGGGCAGATCATTCCCTAATATCCCATTTGAGGTCAATGGGAAAATCCTGGTCTTTCCATTCACATTATGAACTGTATCTTTGTTTCTGGAGGACACAAAACATTTCTGCCTGGATCTCCATTATGGTGCCACTCCAGGGACTTGGGGTGGCAGAGACTGTGGAAGCCAAACACAGTGAAGTGAGGACATGACCTCTGCCCCTCCTTCCTGGGCTTCTGCAGGGTAGACTCATGGGTACTATGAGGGCTTCTCCCCACACAAGATAGCCTTTCTCTGTCTAACAGGAAGCTAAATCACTAGTGGCTTTGCCTTGTACCCTTATTCCTCATCCTGTCTTATAAACCAAACAGGCTAGGGCACAAAACATTAGAGAAACAAAATTTAGTTTATGTGAAAAATATAATATTTTAATATATTAAAATATTTTAACTTAAAAATACTTAAATGGCATATTCTCATTTGTTATTTTATCTGCAACAAGCATGTATTTTTTTAACTTTTAGAGAAAATATACAACACTGTTATATGTGTTTGCCTGAATGTTTGGACATTTGTATATGCGTGTGTCCATGTTTATGTGTGTCTGAACCTGTAAGTGTCTGTGCATGGTATGTGTGGGGGACAGTGTGTGAGTGGTCTGTGTATAGGCAATTGCAGTGTTCTGGTTTGCTGTGGTGGGACACATCTGAGGAGATGGCTCTATACTTCCCCATGCCATGGCCACATGAGCATAGGGCTGGTAGTCTATGAATCAGAAACACAGCGTGGCCCAGAGTCAGAGAGTCACTCATGATCTGAGCCACTCACCAGAGTTGATCTTTGGGCAGACATCTCTCAGTGAAGCAAGAGTAGTTTTGGCAGCAGCCTTCTCTCTTGGGTGGCTCACACTGAAAAACACAAACACAAATTGAACTTGGGGGAAGCATTTGCTGAGACCCCCAATCATGCATAGTGGAGCCATTTTTCAGATACTTTTGAGGGTGTCACACCCTGCCCACGGACACCAACCCTTCAGGAAGCTTGCAGAGACATACTGTCTTTGGAGAGGAGGTGGAGAGGAGGGTTCCCTGAACGGATAGATGAAAACTGAAGATTTTTCCAGATTTTCTTTAGGTGGGGTTGGGTGTTGGCTTGTTCCTCTGGAGAGTGATTTTGGTCAAGGGTGTGACTCTCACAGATGTTCCCATTGGGCCATATTTGGAGCCAGATCTCCCTGCTGACAGTTGGATTGATGGGAAGATCATATGGACACAGTTTCCTTGAAAAACACAGACTGTAACAGTACTATAACTTCTGACTTTTGAAGAGGGAGCTTCACTTTAAGATCAGGGTAACAAAAGCAATGGAGCCTGGTGGCTACTTCTGTTTTAAAATCAAAAATCTCTCAGGAAAGTTTTCAGTGACTTTTCCAGCAGTATAAAGGAGAACCCTTACAAGCACTCCAGACAGACTCGTAAAACAGATGCCCATTCAGGAGATGGAGAAGCTCTATGCTGTCATCAGAAATGATCTGCCATTAAAATTGTAGGGTTGTATAAAAATGTGAGGAAAAGAAGCTGGTAAATTCCAGGAGGAGACCTAGGTGTCAGGGATGTCAAAACTGAGTAAGACAGCTAAGTACATGTGTGAGAGAAAGCCCTTAGGAAAAGGTGAGGATGTATGACCTGGAAAACAGCATGAGAACCAAACTACATGGGGAAGTGACCATGAAGAGCTTAGGAAGACGGTGGCACACTCTACACAGACCCAGGAACACACGTAAACAACACAGGTTGAATGAGAACTATAACATGGCATTTAAAGGTTAACAAGATCAACCCAAATATGCCTTTTCTTTTAGTGGTTCACAGGACAGGGCAGATACAGAATATGTAGAAAATGTCCACACCAAGGTCATGATAAGATTCCTACTATGCTTATTACCACCAGACACTCTTGGTTTCTAGTGAAACATACAAAATATGCATGAATAAATATGAATAATGTATTAATCATTTTGTACCCACCACCTTGAAAGCATGCATTGCATTTGTATAGAAGTTAAAGCATCAATGACTTTTTCCTGCAATATAGCAAGCAGCATCTCTACAGACTACATCATGACAGACACCAGTGCAAATCAAATGTCAAGCTGACTTTTAGGTGTTTGAAGATAGACTAAATAGACACAGTTCTCTGAAAACTGTTATACCAAACTTTCAAGGTGCTTTATTAATCTTAGTTTAACATAAGTGAAGGAATTTCTCTCTTTCTTAAAAAATTTATTGATTTTATTGAGCTCTACATGTTTCTTATTTTGTGCTTGAAAATTATTTGTAGGTAAGAAGTAGAGAAAAGCAGAGGCCATGAAGGCCAACATAGGGCTTCAGATCCCTGAGAACTGAAACAAGTTACTTGGGATGTAGCTGTGATCAGTGGCTGATGCTGGGTAGTCACCCCGTGTACAATATTTTGATCATCTTTCAGACCTCTAGAAGTTGTCCCTTTGTTGGTTGTGGTCTCTTATCCACTGATGATGTCGTAGACCATAAGATGCTGTGGTCATGTTTTTACACTGTCAACTTGACTAGGTTTAAATCACCTAGGAGACACTGCTCCAGACATACCTATAAAGATCTTTCTAGAGATGTTTAGCCAAAGGAGAAAGACAAATCCTAAATGCGAGTGGCACCTTCCCATGACTGGGGTCCAAAGCTGAATAATAAATGAAGGCAGTGAACTGAGTCTCAGCATCTGCTTGTTTCTGCCTCCTGACTGTGGACACAATGTGACTGACTGCATCATATTCCAGCCACCATGACTTCTCCTCCAAAATGGATTGCATGAAATGTGAGACAAATTAAATCCCTCCTCTAGTAAAACAGTGTTTATTTGAAATTTGGACATAGTTACAAGGAAAGTCCTAGATACAGGTGCCCCTGAAGTCAGATCATGTGCACAGAGTAGCTAACTAGTGGGAAACATGCAGGTGTATAGAAATGGGACATTAGTAGTCAATGTATCTAAAAGGACATGCCATTTCAAGTGCACGAAAGGATCAAATGGCATCATTGGCGAGAAAACAGGCAGAATGGAAAATAGTAAAGTTAAGGGAAAGGAGCTGATGCAGAGAGACAAGTACTGTACTGTTTTCTATCATGTATAGAAGCTCATTCAAAATATATTTATATGTCCACATATGTTGTGATAGTTTGAATGTAATTGGTCACTTAGGCTCATAGGGCGTGACACTATGAGGAGGTGAGACTTTGCTGGAGTAGATAAGGCCTTGCTGGAGGAAGTGTGCAACCATTGGTCAGGTCACACCCAGTGTCTCGATTCACTTCCTGTTGCCTTTGGATCAAGATGTCCGGACTCTCCACTCTCTCTTCAGCTCCACATCTACCTGTACTCCCCCATGTCTTGCCGTGATGATGATGGACTAAACTTCTGAAGCATAAGCCACCCAATTAAATGTTTTCCTTTATAAGAGTTACCATGGTCATGGTGTCTCTGCACAGCAATAAAACCCTAATTAGAACCTAAATGAAGAGATGATGTCAAAGCAAAAGGGGGAATGAAATGGATCTAAGAAGAGCAGGTGAGCGTCTGAGCGAAGCCTAAGGATCTGTAAGTATCACACTGTTGAAATGACATCCATGACTTTGTGGGCCAGCTTAAAATATTATTAAGAGAAAGCAGCAAATTAAGCCATGAAATGCCACCCTTTGAGCCAAGACCCCCAACACTTTGACCCAGCAAATTCACAGAAGGCTAAATACACAGCTCACTCTGAAATTGGGTTGGACTTGAGAGAAGCCTTGATGCTTTTGAATTTGGGCAGCTGTCACGTCTGCTAAGAAGGAAGGAGTGGAGGAAGGCTCATCTAAGGCCACTGAGTGGAGCGAGGCACATCACCTCAGTTGCTGAAAGCCAGGTTACAAAACCCCCTTTCAGAGTTTTCCAGCCATTGGCCTATCTGTTGAATGTCTAAATACCGCATGTTGCAACTTTGCTATGACCTAGCAACTTTGAAGGCTCGGCACGATTTCCTGATATATCTAGATTAGTATTTTCATTCTCATCATGAAATATTTTAAAAATGAATGCTACTTTCTTCCTGGTCCTTTACTCCTTTTGCCTTCTATAACTGAGATTCTTTCCAAAGACTAAAGCTTAGGACTGGTTTTTCTGGCTCTGGGGGTGAGGGGAAGCAGAGAAATGTTTCTTTCTGTAGCTATGAGGGTTCCTTTGAAGAAAGCTAGAGGAATCCCCAGAAAAGAAAAAGAAAAAGAAACCCATTACCATCTCTTCATTTAACCAAAGATAAAAGTGTGTCTAGGAGAGGAACATCAAAAGGCATTGGGTTACAAATCAGGCTGATGGCCCCGCAAGCTGATCCATAAGCCCCAAGTTACCATTGTGCCCCTGGACCTCTGGCTTGGGACACTTTAACCTTTGGTTATTGAAACCTTGTTCTTCTCAAGGTGCCTTTGAGAAGAGGCATTTGTTTTCCTACTTGTTCAAAGGCCAGTTCTGAAAAGCTTCCATGATTTAGTCTCTACTTTGCTCCTCAAAATCTGGGATAGAAGAAGCCATGAAGGATAAATGGAAGGGGTTGAGCAGAGTTAAATGGATTAGTCACCTTTGCAGTACAAAAGGAGCCAGAGAGGAGGCCAGTTTTGCTCTCAGACTCTGGCTGGTGGAGCCTTTCAGATGCTAGAGCCCCTATAATGGCTTAATCACCTAATTGGCTGTCTTGCCAAGCATTGATAATCGCCTGCCTGCCAGGAGGAGTAATCCCACTTCCCTTTAAGTGGCTGGAAGAGAGGTTCCAGGGAGAGAAGCCAAGACTCTGCAGAAGAGGAAGAAAGGAACTTACTGGTTCTCCAGGTGTTCCGGAGGAAGGGACTTTTATTTGAAATCATTTCCTTAAAGCCTAGCTCTGAATGGCGCCCCTGGCCGCTTGGGCTCTGCAGGAGTCAGGGACTTCACAGGTTCCCCTCCTTGTGCCTTTATTTTCTTGCTTTGCGAACTGTGACAAATTTTAAAGATGCTATCCTTGCCTGCCTCACCTTCTACCAGTCAAACTCTGTGTGCAAGCATCAGAAATAGGGAGACTGTGTGGGGCAATGCATGAGGAGCTGGGTAAGTTCCTTGCTGTCTCACCCTAGATTATTATCAATGTGATGGCCTGCCTGGCAAAGCTCTGAATCCTCGCCTGTTCCTTTGGGAGTACATAGAAGGGTGACACCAGATTAAGGTGAATGGAGTCTCAGGGGCAAAGGTTCATCATGGAATTGTGAGCTCATGAATGCTACCTGCTGCTGCCAACTGAATGCCTTGGACAGGGGAACAGGGGTTTGGGCTCTCTTTGGTAGCAGATGAACTCCAAGCAAGACATAAGGAAATGTACCGAGCAGGCAGGAAGCAGCAGGCAGACAGCTAAACCTTCCAGAATGTACGAAGTAGAAAGAGACACTTGGGAACCTGGGAGCCTGTTCATGTCAAGCACATTGTGGCTACAAAGTTCAATAAGGCTTGGGACAACAGTTCACACTCACACTAAAGGAACTTCCTATGGCCACTGTATGTAAGCCATAGAATCATTCCCACTCCAGGTAGACTGGAAAGAGATCCAGGGCCCTGTTACTTCTCACAGCAGTGTTGCCCAGTCCATGTGTGTGGATGTACCCAAGCTTCCAAACATCCTGACCTCGAGCTGGAAGATGGCACTCAGCCCAGAAGAGAAGCTGAATGTAGAGAATGAGGCTGAGTATACACTGCTTAAAAAGGAGGAATGGCCTCAATGGGGTGGAGCAACGACGGCTAGGTCTCTCTATAGAGAGTGGGAGGGAGAGAATGAGGCTGAGTATACACTGCTTAAAAAGGGGGAATCGCCTCAGTGGGGTGAAGGGACGAAGGCTAGGTCTCTCTACAGAGGATGGGGGGAGCAATGCAAGAGCTTTGCTGACTAGAGACAAGGTGCACAAATAGCATGGATGGGCACTGGAGCCATCTGTCCCGATAAGGACAGTCCTCCCAGGATTCCACTGGAATGGGCCAAGTAAGACGGTTCACATCACTTAGAGATACCAGGGACCCCTACACCCAGATGAACCAAGACAATCAAAAAACTCAAAATTAGATCAAATCCATCCTTAAAAAAATAAGAGTTGATTTTTTCATTTTTCATTATCTGAATATTCACCAATTTTCTAAAACCAGTGTGGATTCTTCTGACCTACTGGACATTTCTTGGTACCAACACAAATGCTTGATTTCTGAAACTTGAGAAGTGGTGTGAATTTTCTTTGGCATTCTAGATACCCTCATCACAAGAAACTTAATAAAATTTTAACTCCTTCAATTCAGTTCTTTCATAGATGCGTTCTTTTCTGTAATACACACAGCTATGAAATATTCAGTAGTTCTCATCGTCAGTAAAAGAATCAGTTTCACACACATTCATGAGCATCTGAATGTACACACATGCATAGCGACTGTTTTTTTTAAATATTGAGTTTCATTTATTTTTAAATTATGTGTGTGTGTGTGTGTGTGTGTGAGTGTGTGTGCCTGTCTGTGTGCACATATGTGCAGGTCTCTGGGGAGTTCAGAAGAGTGGGTCAAGTCCCCTGGAATCTAAGTTACAGGTGGCTGTGGACCAGTCAACATGGGTTCTGGGACCATGAAAGTGGTCCATTGAAAAAGTAAGTGATATCTCTTGAGCCATCTTTCCAGCACTAACATGTATTCCCTCTGCTACAGTTAGCTTGCTTCCGTGCAACAAAAAATGCAAAGCATAGTGACCTAGTGACCAAGCTGCTTGTCTGACAGAGAGCATTATCTGTGTCGTGTGCATCCAGCCTCCAGTCCTTTTCCGTGGTATAGCGGTCCTACAGCAAGACTAAAATATCTGTGAGGAGAACATTAAATCATCCCTGCAGGAGAGCTGCTCTCTCTTAGCTGTGGACTGTGCCACAGACCAAGGGGATGCAGATATCGGGAGAAACCTGAAGGCCTGTCCCTCTTCCATCTGATGAAGGCCGACCACAATGGCCATGAGTCATGTTGATGGAGCGTATCCTTAGTGGGCTGTGACGAAAGTAGCACTTAGCTCTTCTCCCGGTGACCCCCAACTCCAGTCAAACCACAAGTAAAATATTACACAAATCCAAGCTGAGCAATGCTTTGTAAAGTTTTTAACTAATCCTCAAAACTTCAAAGGTCATCAAAAAGTCTGAGAAACATATACCAAAGACGAGTTTCAGGAGTCATGACGCTTACTTAGGATATGGACCCAGAAAGAAAGAAAAGTAGAGGCCGAACTGCAAATTCTTGGGCTTCAGAGTACAGGGCTGGGTCCATGACGGCCCACTCACTTCAGGGAGCACTCTGGGAAAAGCCAGCAAGAGGGAACCTCAGCCATACAGAGGCTACAGGCTCTTGACTGTTGACAAAAGCGATTCTGTTTTCTTGTGTATTCTATTATTAAGTGATAAAGATTTCACTCAGGGTGAAACAACTCTATAGGAAAGGTTTGATAAACCCAGCTGTATTTGGGCCCATCCTATCCCTGGTGACATTAAACTCTCCATGTTTACTAGAAAGATTAATTTCATATGCATGTGCTTTGGGGGCATTATTAAATGACAAGTTTTGTTTGTGTTTGTGTCTGAGAGAGAGAAAAACAGAGAGAGGGAGAGGGGAAAAGGACAGGGAGACAGAGAGGGAGGGAAATGAAGAGAGACAGGAGGGTAGAGAAAGAAGAGGAGAGAGAAGAGGGGAGAGAAAGAGGAGGAGGAGATAGGAAGAGGGAGAGGGAGGGAGGGAAAGGAAGACAGAGAAGATGGGAGAGAGAGGAGGAAGAGGAGAGAGAAGGGAGAGAAAGAGGAAGAGAGAGGTGCAGAGAGGAGAGACTTTCTTACATCCCTTTGTAATATAACTCAGGCATTGCTCCTCTCTTCCGCTCCCCTTCTTTCTTCCTTTCCTTCCTTCTCTGATTCAGTATATCTACTCTTTAGTGTGCTCCAGTCAATTTGAGTTCACAACAACCTCACCAGGCTATGCTTACAGGACTAATGGTTGTCGTCAATCCCTAAAGTGTGCCAGGGATGGCCCATGCTCTTGGTGTACAATATTGCAGTGCTCATCCCTGCCCCTTATTAGTAGACAACTTCCCTCTCAATGCTCCTGATTCAGTCGATCTATATATTAATTATTGTGTTGTGCCCCAATGGATGCTCAGAGTCTGGTGGCAAAATAAGCACCTCCTCCATCTCTCTGTCTCTCTATCTCTCTGTCTCTCTATCTCTCTCCATCCTCTCCTCTCCTCTCCTCCCCTGTATGCTTGACATATTTCTCTGCAGCAATAAAATACATCATTTCAATAATGCGCGGCTTGATTTTCTGGTAGAGCATGAATTTCTAGACTTTGGACACAGCCTACACTAATGAAGGCAGAGGCAGTTCCAGAGCAGGTTCTGAGATGACTATTCTTGCTATTGAGGTCATATTGACACAAGACCAGGGCTGAGGCCTGTGCTTTCAGGCCTTTGACCATAATTCAAACAGAAGAACATCACCATCGATCAATCAATGGATCCACAGGCTCCCTAGGTAATGCGTCTGCTGTGGTAGCTTCAGCATCATCTTTTTAATTTAAATGTGGAGAAATCACTGTGCAGTTTTGGGTGCCATTAGCATCCTCAAGGACATCCTTGAGTTCTGCAACACATCACAGGCCAACTTAAACTCTGGGTACAGCTGAGTACACACTACAATGAAAACACATCTCACCAGACAAAGGTAGCGGGGTGGCAGGTCCTGGGAAGTGATGGTTTAAGCAAAGTTTGTGTATTTCTTCTGTCTTCAAGAAGCCTAAATAAAGTTTTTCTTGTGTGAGGTTCTGGGGTGACACCCTGAACTCTGTTCTCTTTGTTATTTCTGAAGCTCTTTGTAGCACGAATGAGCACTCTTGTTTGGAGAGCAATATCCAAAGTGAAACAAGAGACACGCCCCTGGTGCCTGTCACCAGTGGCTCTATTAGACACACTCAAAGCATTTGTAGGGCTACACGGTGTGTGTTGTAATTCCATTTTCCCCATGACCATAGGAAAGGAAACCTCGTAATTAAATATGAGAAGTCAGAGGCCTTTGCCAAGCCTTTCTGCTCAGCTAGCTTTCCCAAGGTGGTTGTCCAGCAAAGTCCATCCCAGGGGGACGGTACCGGGCACACAAAGCCCGGACACACTACAGCGCACACACAGCTCGTTGTCAGGATCCAGCAAGCCAGCCATGTCCTGCTCAAGTGTCACCACTTCCTCTCAACCCAGAAAGCTCCGGTGGGCGTAGCCCTCTGTCAAAGGGACATGCCTCATGCTCTGAGACTCTTTTGTTCAGGGCAGATGTAGTGACCCTGGAGGAGTGGCTGGGGACACCAAGTGTACAAAAGAAAGGGCAGGAGGTGGATGGGGTGAGACGCAAGATAGGGAAGGCTGCTCAAATGTTAGCCCCCTCTGAGCAGCCGTACCCTTTGGGTTATGGAGTGGCTGTTTTAATCGCACCGTCTCTGCACTTGGGAATCAGCCCTGCACTTTAGAAAGTGAAAGTGATCTGGGGACTCTGGCAAGGTGTGAAAGGCACAGGGCTTTGGAATTCTGGGTTGCAAAAAAACAAGGCCACACTGACCTCCAAGAGCTATCAAAGCTCAGGGAACTGCAGGAGAGTGTCCCACAGCAAGGCTGACAGTTGGAACCTCCCAGAGGAACAAAGCCATGTTCTTCAGATGCCAGAGACAGCGTGGGAAGGGCCCATCACCTGTTCTGCTGGGTTACGCTGGGTTTAATATAAATAACTATGTTTGACATTTCAATTTAGTTCTTACAGCTTTTAATACATTTTTGTATTATAGTCTTCTGCAGATAATTTACTTCTCAGTTGTTCCTCTATAACAAGAACTATGATGGGAAGAAAACCATCTCATTTATGTGTAAATTCTGTTAACAGTGGACTTTGCATACAGTATTCCCCAATGCTGTTGTTCTTAAGTTGGCATTTTTTAAATTGTGAAAGTGATCAACTATATCTTCTTGAAGAAATCCATTAAGTCGGAATGGGATGTGGTGTCGTCAAATTTTTCCCTCCTCTATCAAACCCCTTCAGAGGCAGCTTGCCGTGATAACGTGAAAATGAGATTTAGGAGGCTTAAAGCAGTGCATCAGTCAAGATTGGAGATGTCACACCCAAACTTTACACAGAGCGAACTCCATCCCTGTGGGCTCCTACCCCACCCCAGATCAGGACTGACTACTATGTACACAAGCCAGCAGTATCTGTGCCCCTCAGTGCTGTTTCACAAGTACCGAGTTTGAATGTTCCTTTCTTATCATGTGCTCAGAACCCGGCTCCATCCTCACTGCGAAGCCTCGGGGCTTCCAGGATGGCCAGTGCTTCCTTGCTCAGACATCTGACTGTGGTTTGCTAGATGACTGGACACTGTGTCCCTGTGCACATCTGGCCCTGAGATTGAGGACAGACCACGCAGATTTGACTGTCCTCTCCAGACCCACACATGTGTGTGAGCAGAACGTGTTGGTTATTCTTCGCTGCAACTGTGGAAGGATCCCCTTTGCGGAGCCCTAAGCCTAGCCCAAAGGCGTGAGAATGGGAACATTGTGCAGGCAGAATCTTCAGCCTGGGTATCTCATCCAGCATTGAGCACTCACACGGACTGCCTTTTGATTAATGCTGTTAGAGTGGTAAATGACCATTGGTTGGTACATTGTTGAGAGCTACCCTTCTGGGATAGGTAGAGAGGACACGGTGAAAGATTCCATTTCAGGTCTTGAAAAGATGAACATCTACTTTCTGCTCTAGTTAATACAAGGTGTCAAGTTGGTGGGGGCTCTGTTTTAAGGATGAATATAGTTACTGCTTCCCGTTTGACTCATACATCACAGCTGGGAGCCAAGTTTGGTGGAGAAAACCAGATTTCCCATAGTACTGCCTGACATGAGTCAGAGCCACTGGCTTATGAGCTCTTAAAGGCTGGCTGCTTGATTTCACTTGTCAACACGGGATGATGCGGCTCACATGGCGTAGCTCAGGAAACAAAGTAACACAGTCTGAGGAGCAGGCATCACCCACCATGAGTCACCAAAGGAGCCAATATCTTTACTGTCCTCAACTCGGATGCGAGTTGATTTCATACCACTTTCCTGGGCAAATCTATTGCTTTTTCATTCAGAATGACAACAGAACAATACCTATAAGAACACTGCAATTGTTTTGTTCATCCTTTAATACTTAAAAAATTTTTCATTTTATATGTGTGTGTGCATGTAAGTCTGTATACCATTGGCATATAGTCCCTGTGGAGACCAGAAGAGGGTGCTGGGTCCCTGGAACTGGAGTTAAAGATGTTCATGAGCTACCATGAGATGTTGGGAATCTAATCATGTCCTATGGAAGAGCAGCCCATCACTCTCAACTACTGGCCCATCACTCCAGCCCCCCTCCGCCCCCTTGTCCTTCTCCTCTCCTCCTCCTCCTACCCCTCCTTCTCTTTTATGTTTTGCATTTGCTAATGTAGGAACACTGTAAATTGCTGACTTCACAAAGATTTCTGGGAGAGACATCCACCCTGCACTGTACAAAAAGTTACCACATTTTTTTTTTTTGAGGTGGAAGTGAGTTTAGTTGTTCTCAATACAGAATAACAAAATCAGAGCTGTGCCTGAGGCACTGAAGGGCAGGCTCTGCTCCATTCTACAGTGTTAGCACTGGGATATTTCTTTTAAATGGATTTTTGCTCCAACTATCTGTTTGAAAAATAAAAGATTGAAAGTGAAACCCTTATGAAACCCACTGTAGACAGGGAAGTAGTTGGGCCAGCACTGGGTGAGCATACTTCTGGGACAATCCACCCACGTGCTGCAATAAAAGCTACAGACATGACCTGATGACTACCCTACAGGATGAGTGCCCAAGGCTGGAAGGAATTAAGGTCATAGGAATGATGTTGGGGATGTGAGCCCATGGCATGAATTGTGTGTGAGGACAGTGGGATTGGGCTCGCAGGAGAGTTCAGAATTTAGCACCTGTGCCCATGGGAACTGTGTGCGCATGCCCGGAATGCTGCAGCACAAATGGGTGAGAAAATAGGAGAAAAGAGCCCCCATGGCCCGAAGGAGCACTTGGAAAATGTGGAAGTCGCATTCAGAAGGAACAGCACAGGCCTACTAAGTGCAACTTCTCTCCGAAACCCCTTCGAGTCTTGTCAGGGAGGGGCATCTACAGGGTGAAGAGGTTTAAATTTCCTGTTGCCATTAGCAGCTGCCCAGAAACGGCTGTGAAGACACATGGTTGATTCAAGATGCCCAGTCACTTCAGCTTTGATAGATGTACCAAGACAGACAAAGACAAATTTGGATACTTGCTCTGCTACCTACATCATTAAGGGACAGATGCTGAGACAATATATTACTTTACAGTCAGGTGTGAGTCACGGTAACTAAACCCAAATCAAACCTCCCTTGCTGGTGATTTGAATAAAAGCATATATTAGTTTTTCACAGCAATTTAAATATTTTATATGGTCCTTTTATTTAAATAACTATGCTGCTTTGCAATATGTCTTGGGGGAAAAGTGCAGTCCCGTTTTTGATGCGGTGTGTGATTGAGGAAAATAAATATGCACCTAACCCTAGCAGTGTGTGTTGTGTTGAATGACATTCCCCTCTGTGCATAGCACAATTCTAACTAGAAATACCTGTTTTCAAAGATTCAACTTAACTAAGGATATTTGAATGAACATCTAATAACCATGTTCAATTATATTACAGGAAACAGACAGAAAAAAATTAAAATTGTCCTGGGTGATTGATAGCACTCTTGTGGTACCTGTGGCTTGTGTATGCATGTGCAGGCATGTGTTGGCACACATACTTGTGCATCCCTTTTTTCCTCAATCATCCTCCACTAATTTTCTTAAGGTTTATCTTTACTGTTTGTATATTTGCTTTATTAAGGTTTATTTATTTTTACTGTTTTTATAGATATTGTGTATGTGTGTGTGTGTATTGTATCACATACATACCTGGACCCATGGAGGCCAAAGAAGGCATTGTAGCCCCTGGAATTAGAGTTACAGACCATTGTATGTGACCATGTATATGCTGGGTACTTAGTCCTTCGAAAGAGCAGCAGGTTCTTAACAACAACCAGCCAGGAGATCCCATTCATCTTGCTTTACCTGGCAGTTGATCTTCCACAGTGAAGAAACACCAGGTGCAGACCCTTGTCTGGAGAAATGTGGCAGCAACACCCTGCCTGCAGCCTCTCCTTCTCCTCCCAGAGAAAAGATCAGTGATTGGTTCCATTTGCCTGTGCTTGTACATGGTCTGTGTTCACTGGGAGTGTGCAGAGTGCATGCCAGGATCTGCTCACGTTTTGTTTTGACCTAGGAAAACTCAGAAGACCTGGATGTTGGAGGTGAATTTCAGTTCTACAAGGGGATCGTGGCTCCCTGGATCACTTGCACAACCTCCTGTTATTCATCAAGAACTCTGCTGTAGAAAAAGGACACACCTTTTGGAGGCTTGGGGTCTGATTGATGACAGGCAGGTCTGTGCACAGCACCTCCCTCTAGTGATAAACAAGAAGTGGCAATGGGAAGGGGATACTGCACAGGTCAGGTAGATAATGCTATTTGATGCATTTTCTCCTTCTTCTCTCTTGGCCTCATGAACGTGAATTGACATGGGCATTGAGCCTCCTGACAGCAAGAATCCCTCCATTTCATGGGGGAATTGAGCCTTCCAGACACTGTCCCGGGAGGAACATTTAGCCAGCGTCACCTACCCACCTCACACTCCATGGAGCCTGATGTGCTCTCTAACATCTCCTCACCCAGGAACTCGGAGGTCCTCATTCACTTCCACACTAAGCAGCCCAGAAATCAGATTTATTCCCTCATGTCTCAACCTAACCAACTGTGTGTCTTCATATGGTTTGATTTCTTTCTCCCTTAGGATCACACACACGCATGCATGCACATACCCCATAGACTTTGTCTCTTTAGGAGTATTAGTTGTTCAGTTGGGGTGTCTGTGTCCTCTCTGTCTGCTTGCTTCCCACCCAGATTCCAAGTTGCGACTGAGCTGCCTCCCATGTTGATCAGCACAGTTCAGAATCTTGTCAGCTGGCCAGCCTATCCCTGTCTGACAAGACAGAAACTTTATTGGTCCTAATTTTTAAAAACATATTCTTCTGAAAATGTAGACCTTTTATGGCAAAGATGAGTCTGAGACCACAGATACTTGTGCAGCTATGTCTGTGGAGATGAGTGCAGGTGTGTGTGTGTGCCTTCATGTTCATGCATGTGTGTAGACGGATGTATTATGTCAAATGCCTTCACGGGGGCCTGAAATCTAGTGATTTGCAGTGGAAGGAAGTATCAATAGTGTCATTCCTTCAATGAAGACTAGAAAAGATGTTCTCAGAGTCAGGCAGGCATGTGGGATCAGAGGGCAATAGAAGAAGGGCCAAGAAGGAGTGAGGTCCTAGTCCACCTCGCCCTGAAGTTGAGAGACCCCCCTCTCAGATGGTTAGGCTGCTGTCATGGTCGATTTTCATTGTCAACTTACCTGGATTTGGAACAATCTAAAAGACCCCCCCTTTGTGTGTGTCTGAGAAAATGTTCTCAGAGGAGGGAAGACCCATCCTGGAACTGGGTGGCACCATGCCATGAGCTGAGGTCCTGGAATGAAGAAAAAGGGGAGAAGAAAGCAAGCTGAACACCAGAACTCATTTCTCCTCCCACAGCCTTGCCTTCATCTTCGTGATGGACCACAGCCTCCCAAATGTGAGCTCAACAAAGCCTTTCTCCTTAGATTGCTGCAGGTGTTGGGTCACACTGGGAAGAAAAGTACCAGGTACATTCATCAGTCCCTGATCATGCGTCAATGTAGAACCAGAGACATGCCGACCACAGACTCTGCCGCAGGAGAGAGTCTACACTCAAAGGAAGACAGAGAACAGAGAGAAGGGCACACTCCGTTCTCAACACATCTAAGACCCCACATGACCATCAGAGGAAGATAAATTTAAAACATGAACTGAAACTTGCATTATTTCCTAAGGGTTTTAAGATTCAGCCATGGATTTGAGGTTGACTTTGAAGCAGAGCAATTAGAATGTATGAAGGCTGTAAGGTTCTGCAAGAGTAACAGTCCTTTGAGAAATTAAACATCAGGTTCTGCATTCAGGTCACCTTCTCCCCTGGTGGAAGAGAGGGTTTAACTTGGATATTTGACATTTTAAAGAGTACTACCAGCTAGAGGTAAGGCATACACATACAGAACTATTTATATGCAGAGGAGTTTAGAGAAGACATGCAGTGATTATTGTCTTTGAAATAGCAAACAGCCAAGTTATACTGGGGTCACCCAAGGTCAGCAGCAACTTCCAATGTGGTAATGCTGTAGGGTCTCTGGGACGGCCCTGCCACCAACTCAAAAGACAGCTTCTCCCGCCTTCATTAGATCGTTTGTAATATAGGTAGTTTTAGGTAGACAGTTAATAGGATGATTCTGTATGCTCTTGTCAGACACCCTGGCTGTTCTTTTATCCTCTTTCCTCCTTTTGCGTCTACCTCCTTCCTAACTACAGCCTCCAGTTCCCCACTTCCCTTTTCAGATCACTTACCTCCTTCTGTCCCCCTCTCCATTCCTTTCCCATACCTGAAAGACTCCCTCTTTCATTTTCCTGCTTTCTGTAGTTACTCCATTATAAGCACTTACATCTGAAGATTTGGGTCTAGGGACCCCCATTGAGAGAGAATGAAATTTGTGTTTCTGGTCCAGGTTACTTCACTCAATATGGTCTTTTTTAAGTTTCATCCATTTACCTTCAAAGTTCATAATTTCCTTTTTCTTTATCACTGAATAGTATTCCCTAGTGTGTGTGTGTGTGTGTGTGTGTGTGTGTGTATGTGCCAATTGAATGGCATCTAGGTTATTTCCATATCCTAGCTACTGGGAACAAAGCAGCAGTGAACCAGGATGAGCAAGAACCCGTAGAGTAGGATGTTGGGTTCTTTGGTCTCATGCTGAAGTGTGGTATAGTTGGGTCCTTTGGGAGATTTGATTTTAGCCTGTAGAGGGTTCCTCCTGCTGATTTCCAGAGTGTCTGGACCAGTTTCCAATCCTTGCCAGAGTCAAAGAGGGTTCATTTTTCTCCACTGTTTCTTCCATCATTTGTTGTTCATTGTGTTGTTGATTTTTGCCATTAAGTCTGGAGTAACATAAAAAACCAAGTTGTTTTAATTTGTGTTAGTCTTTATTACTGAAGAAATCAGGCAATACAGACACAGGATCCCACATCTGCTTGGGCTTGAGTCTAACCCTGAAAGTTTCCTTCCCAAAGACTAGTTTGCATGGTACCAATGTTTCCAAAGAAGGAACTAAATGACAGTACTCCCAGCTATGTCTACAAACCACAACAGTGACCACCATGGCACAATAACCTTAAGGGTGCTGTGAACAACAATGACCACCATAGCACTGCTGTAGAAAATCCTACAGCAAGGAGCCTTTAAGTTACCCACCCACTTGGGTGTGGCCTCTTATACCATAAATGCCTACGTAAAGCACCCTTTCTCTTCAGGCTGCTGCATTCGGGTCCTGTTCCCCATTCATGCAGAGGACTGTAATCTGTGCAATCTAAATAAATAACCCTTTATTATACTCAATTCTGAGCTAGTTTGGGATTTCTTTTTAGCATCTGTCTTCAATGGTACTATAACCATAAGGGTACAGTAGTGGTGTGCATAACTTGATGATAGCCAACAACTCATTAAGTGAATGCTAGGTCCACTCAACAAACAGGAAATCATGCCTGGTACTGGAAACCTAGCCGGTAACTCAAGATTTGTGAAACCATCCATCTTTCAGGAAAACATACAACCACTGCTTGACTAAGCCAGCACAATCTCTAACCACGTTCCAAACATTTGTGCTTACACCCAGATAAGTCAGTCCTCACCCCTTATAAAGGAAGCTTCCCCTTTGCCACAGTCAGAGACCACTACAGAAGATCCACAGCCAAGAAAGAGGCAGAGCTGTGGTGCACAATCCCAACTGATAGCTTTATAAAGCCTTCCCCCACCTAAAGCTCAAAGAATACCAGAAAATGGTGCGAAAACGTTGTTAGAGCCAAAGGGCCAGGGAGTTCGCTATGTGATTCTGAATGCCAGAAGTCACACGCATAAAGTCTCATCAGTGTGACTGCCTAAACAGGAGTCGATTGAGAGCTGCGACAATAGACATGGCAAAGTGCTCTAGACAAAAGCAGCAAGGCTTCAACCCGACTGTTAAATTAGGAATGGAGAAAGAGATAGTCTTCCCCTGAGAAGAGCACATCAACTGGTTACCTGATCAGAATGGTCAGCCCTGAAAATGTGCATGCAAGGAACATTATGTAGACTGAACAGGTTACAGTTAGGAATTAATATATATGTGTATATATGTATATATATATGTACATATATGTGTGTATATATATTACACACATAGATGGGTACACATATATGCATGTTGCATCAATTTTAATAAAAGAGGGTGTTAATTTGAAAGGGAACGAGTCAAGTATTGGGAGGGATTAATCCAAACTTTTAATACTATTTAACCAATGTTGCTTTCTGTGCTATAAAATGAAAAGATTTTGAACCCTTAGGTTCCTACAGAGATGTCTGATCTTATCCTGGTGGCCAATTCGTCCTGTTGTTAGTTGGTTTCACTGTGTTTTCAGTGCAGGCTGCATAAGAAGGTTTTCATCCCCTTCACCCCACTGAATGGTAAGGTGGACCCGTGGGATCCACCAGCAGAGACAAGCAGGGCCTTTCCTGAATTCCAGAACAACAGAAGGAATATGCTTAGCACAGTTTCCAGCCACTGACCCTTTGGGGGCCACTGAGAAGCAGGGCAGTGACACCAGACATAAAGAGAAATGAACAGGAGTTTGGGGTTCAGGCTTAGGTCCCTCCTCTGTATGTTCAAAGAGTCCTCATTTTCCCACCCCTCCCCTCCTCCCTCCCTCCTCCTGATTTCCTCCCTTCTCCCATGCCTTACCCTGCTCTTCCATCTCACCTTCTAGCCTTTCTCTCTTCTCTGCAACCTTTTTCTCTTTACTTCTCCTTTTCTCCCTCCTTCCCTCATCCCCCTTTTGCTTTTCTTTTCTCTCCCTTCTCCTTCTTCCTCCCCATTCTTCTTTTCTTCCTCCTCCTTCCCTCCCCTCCTCTTCTTATGCTTTTGTATTCTCCCTCCCTCCCCCCCTCCTTTCCTCCATTTTTCTTCTATTCTTCCTAACCTCTTTTCCTCTTGTAATTTATTTTGTCAGTGGACATGATTTGAAACTTTGCAGAGTCATTGAAGGCATGGGTAATTTTATCGCAAATATTCTTCTTAAGTAATAAATCTAAAGTCCAGTGCTCTAAGCCAGTCCCCTTTGGGGACCCTTACTGTACACAGGCCCATGGCCTCTATGTCTGTCTGCATCTCCCTGTCTTCTGTGAAACAGAGAAGCATGAACAACAGAGATCCCCAGGCTTCTCATGCCCCTGCCCATCATCTCATCAATTGCATTCCGTTGTGGCTTTTCTTTATTGAGGCTGCTGAGCAGCAACAGGTTGATCCTCTGTAGGAAAGTACGGTTCAGAGGGTGGGCAGTGTCAGGAAGCAGTGGCTTACAAATTCTGTCCTTTCTTAGATTAAGTTCTTGCCTATCTTTGCTTTCGCAATACAGTAAGAAAGTAACTGATAAGGCACAGGTATGATCTAGAAGACCTTAATTTGGTTTGAGCCTTGAATACCTACAAGAAGTGGCTCTCTAAGTTTCCTGGGTCCTCTGGTCACCTTGATGAAGTCCACAATACAGTATATCATGACTGTAAAGAAGTACAGATTGTACCTGTGACATCTAAATAAAGCATATTCCAGAAGGCATCATATCACTTGTCACGTTTTGAAGTGAATTGGTGACCATCTAGGCAATTTTATGGAGCACTATCAAAGACCTTTAAGGATACAATCTTACCAGAAAAACTACAACTCGTGAATAACATCTTTCGTGTCATCTGGACTGAGACTGGCTAATTAATCATAGATTTGTCGGGGTCCAAATTTAAAAACCGGCTCATAAGCATGCCTTTTTGTTGGCCTGATCTGAGACGGACTTTGTGAGAGACTCTCAGCATGGAAATATTTCAGACCTGATTGGCAAACCACACATGGGAATTCAGGAATCAATGAAGGAGACATTCCCTTCTCCATCTTCACAAATAACTTCCCCAACCCCAGAAGGCTGAATTCATGACTTTCTTTTGTTTGAATCAGTCAGCAATATGTGTGCATTGCCACAGAGGAGGGCTTAATTTCAGGGTCTGTAGTTCAGAAGAATGGGAGCGGCAGGGTACTTCCACTGCCAACAAATTCAACAAAGAGAAGGTGGAGTAGAAATGTCTGCAGCTCACTGGACAGCGAGCTCCAGTGTCTCAGCGACAGTCACACACCTTTAGATCCACACTGAGGTGTATGGGTCTCTGCAGAACACTCCATGGAAGGGCAAGTCAGTGCCTGGCAGTGTGTGGTTGCACAACACTCCATGGAAGGGCAAGCCAGTGCCTGGCAGTGTGTGGTTGCCTGGAAGAGCTTTGAGTCCAGGTTCTTTAATTCCAGCTAGGCAGCTACAGGAAGTTCATTCAACCCTTCAAAGATGTGAACCCATAAGACACACATATCTGGGTTGCTAACAAGATGTTGCATGGTTTGTGATCTTAAATCCCTGATGCATGGCTAGCAACACTCTTCCCTGTTCTTTCTGTCTTCTTATGGCACAGCTGTCTGCTATTCTCTTATAAGAAACTTTCCTATCATTCAATGCCAGGGCTTTTTTGTTTTTCCAGAAGCTGTGTTGAGGCTGAGGATTACTTCGAGTGGTTAGAGACACTCATAAACACACTTGGCAGGTGGTTGAATTCTGTGGTGAGCTAATGTCTCAAAAGTCTTTCAAAGAGGTGAAAATCATTCCCCAGAGTGTTCCAAGTGTTTAAAGTCAGTATCAGCAGTAATGGAAGTTGTACCTGGGCCTCTGATTATAGAATTTAATTACAGATTCTGACGTCTCCATCGTAAACACAACTTGGCATTGTTAAAAATGAATTTTCATAAGCGTCTGCAATCTCCTCCTCTTTCTAATTTATTCACAATAAAATTCAGGTAATGAGAATGTTCTTGTTAAATAGGACTAGCTGGAACTACGGGATAGTAAAGTTTCTTTTTAAGACTCATTATATGAATGGAAGGAATTTTGCCCTAACATCGATTGTTCCGTTGTTTTGTTTGTTTGTTTTGGACAAGAATCTCTTTAGAAAATTAAAACAAATAAAAATTCCCCCTTTAGATAATTTGTCTTAAATAGTCAGAAAAAAATGACGTTGACACCAGGAAAATTGTGTTTCATGGTATTTGTAAACAGTCGTCTTGACGACAGTGTCACTTGGGCTAAGGAAGACCTCACTCAAGCTCAGCCTAGCAGAAGAGTGTTTACCAGAAACTAAGTATATCCCACTACAACTATAGGTCAAGCCTCTCCATGGAGGCTTTGTGCGGAGAGTGGAACACCTAGGGGTCATGCCTGCTGTTCATCAGTCCGAGTCTCTCTGTCTTATACCTGATTGCCTTGGTCACATGTCTGTCACCTTGGGTCCCTAATGCACCGTTCCTCTTTTCTTCTGGGTACAATCACTGTGAGTTCACCACACTGTCAAATTGTATCACTCTTGAGGCATCATGGGTTTCTGTCTCCTTGCTCCTGTGGTGTGGGAAGTCCTTCTGTATATGTGTTGCTTTGGGTGACCCTACTTGATTGTCAGTTTGACAGGGTCTAGGTCACTATTGGTATGAGGGTTAGCTGATGATGAAGGCCAGTAGGGTGGTGCTGCTCCAGAGAGCATGGTTCTAGACTATAAGAAAACATTGATGCCAGCATCAGGGTTCATCATGCTCCACACCCTGACTATGGATGCAGTGTGTGATCAGCTCTTTCACAATCTTGCTGCTGCTGCTTCATTGCCACGATGGACTGTGTCCTGAAAGACTGAGTCGGAGAGAGCCTTGTCAAGTTGCTTTCCTCCTACTCTGATGGAAACGCAATTTATTTCAGCTTCTTATTGTTCTTCAAAATTCCCTCATTGGAGATTTTCTTGAAGAGAGAAATCATTGGAGAGCTTGGCCCTTATACTAATAAGGATAAACATTAAAAGCTTTTGTTCCCTAATATGTCCAGATAACATCTTTTAACACACTGTGACTTTTGTCTTAGTAAAGGGGGCATTAAAGCAGAGGAGACTCAAGTAACAGCAGGTAATACACAAGGTGCAGCTGTCCCACAGAGAAGGATGGTCACTATCACTGTCCAAGTTCCCCTGGTGATGTCTCTTGCAGCAGATGACAGAGTGCACTAGAATTTCTCCTCCGAGCTGCTGATTCCTGGATTCTCACATGCCCCATCTTCTCTCCACCTGTGAAGATGTGGGTCACTCAGGAAGTGTAAACAGCTTCCTACCCTTCCCTTTCTGTGACTTCTCTCTTCTTCCCACAGATAGAGTACTTCCTCATCTTATGGCCCTGTCTGTCACCCACATCCTCATGCTCCTTTCAGTCTCACCCTGATGCTGATGACGATTCTGCCCCTGTGCTCAGGTCAATAGCATTCTCTCATACTCCCGCCAAACACCGTGAGGCAGTGTCCCTGGAAGGGCAGAGAGCCTGGCTATGCTGGAGCCCACTCCCCCACTGCCCACTGCACCCGGAGAAATCACCACCTTCCCCTTGTCCAGAGAATGTAGATTTCTGAGTCCAACATCTAGTCCAGCTGCATTTCCCATGATTACCTAAGCAGCCTGTCTGACTGGTTTTGTGTTGATTGGCAGGGATGCCTCGTGAAGTCTGAACCTGCTTCACAAACCACTGGCCAGGCAGTCTACAGTGTGCTTTCTCGGGAGACCTCCACTGTCCTATGTCCTCCTCACCTGGCCTCTGCCTTTCCAGAAGTGCTAGGTCCACATGCTTGTGTCTACATAGAGCATTGTCTTCTGACAGAAGGTTTATCCTGTTTAACTGAATTTCTAATTCCTTTGTGTATTAGCAGCTGGAATCTACATGTGGACCAGATTAAAATGATTAGTTGATATATTGATGATAATACGTAAAATAGCATCACTATTTTTAATTATTTATGTTGTTCAATGTTTGAGATAGGGTTTTATACTGTAGTCTGGTTGGTCTGGAACTCTCATTTGTTGTTGGTTTTTTTTTTTTTTTTTTTTTTTTTTGCCTTAAGTAGGCACCATTATGCCTGGCCTCATCAGTCTCCCGATCAATAAGTGTTAATAAATTCTATGTAGGAGGTGGTGCCTAGAGTTCAGAATCGAAGTTGTATGCATATATGTAAGTAAGCATTCCAGGAACCCAATGGAAAGACACTGGAAACTTTGGAATTCTTTCCTGGACTGGTGAACAGAAAGCAAACTTACAAATGAAGAGTATCCTCATCTTCAACATGATGGAAGAAACAAGGATTCGACAGCCGATTCACAACACATTAAAGACTGGGCATTCATTATAAAAAAAAGACAAGACATTTCCTCATGATGTCTCTTCATAAGAGTGTCAGTTTCTCTCTCTCCCCAGTGACGAAGGCACTCAGGGCGTCACTACTGTTCAAACCAATTTACCGCAACAAAGATGATGTTTGCAGTTAAAAATTATTCTTAGGGTGGGAAAAGCTCTTAATTCTATTTGAAAATTAAAAAAATGGTCAAGATATTATTATTGTTTATAGTGTTAACATAGACAGTGTTTCAGCTTAAAGCAGGGTCAATAGAATGGATTTGTTAAGTCAGGTTGCTGTGGAGTCAAAAGAAGCCCTGACATGGTGGGAAAATTAAAACATGTATGTAGAGGAGGCAGATATGTGCAGTTATCTGGTACCACAAGCTGTGTATGTTTTCTAGGATCCATTTATGAGAGGACTGAGCGCAGTAAGGTATGCTAACAGGACACGGGGACATGGGCAAGATAGGCAGCTGAATGTATTTTGTTATTGCTTTAAATGGGTGTAAATTTAAAACGAAGTTAATTTGAAGAGTATGAAAGTTACTACCCACGTTCCAGGCAGTGGTTCTATATTCACACACATATAGGCAGCACTAAGTGAAGAGAGAGAGAGAGAGGAGAGAGAGGGGGGGGGGAGAGAAAGAGAGAGAGAGAGGTTGGGGTATAAAGTGGTGGGAAGAATATTGGGGAAACTGGAAAGCACATTATACACATACATATTATCAACAAAGGGAAAATGTAGGAAAATGTCACCCTTGAAAGCAGGACAAAATTGAAAGTGTGACGTAGGACAGGGTGACAGTTTCTTTGGAGCAAGGATGGAACACACCAAAGTGTGATCTGGCTGAATGTTAAAGGCCTGCACGATTCCAGAGCATGAGGAGTCCAAGTCCCACTTTGGGATACTTTCCCTGGTAGTCATTAGTGAGCAACTAGTAAACGCCAGAGAGCCAATTAAGAGCTGTGGGTAGAAAGATAATAAAATATATGTCTATACTCTAGGCTACTAATAAGCAAGTAATTAGTGAATCATTAGTAAATGAATAATGCCTTCACAATACAGCACAGAAGGCTTAAGCTTGTGGGGTTGGACAGATTCGGAATCTCATGCCGCTGACGTTGTACATTGCCCCGCATACATGTGTATCCCTCACATGGCAGCCAGCCAGTCACCGAGACATTCTCTCCCCATCCCAGCCTCTCATGGAGTCATAGGGACTCCAAAGTCAGAACAGCAATGGTGACTGTCTCAAGATCACAGAAGGAAGGAGGTGTCAGAGAAGTAGGGTCAGCTCTCAGCCAAGATTCATGACCTTGGGAAGCTGCTCATCATCTTTGAGCTCCATTTTAATCTGTAAAATGGGGAGCAGATGTCACATCTGACTGGGACAAGCTATGCTGGAAGCGGATGTGAAAGCCCCACCCGACGTGGAGAGCTCATACTGAGTGTTTATTTCTCCCTGCATTCTGGGCTCAACAGTAGGTCTTAGCATGAAGAATTCATTCAGATCCAAAAGCTCTGAGTCAGTCACAATAAAAATAAACATACGAAGTACAACAAATAGTGACAGACTCAATACCATTATTATTACTAAGGGTAACTGGCCCTGACCACTGTCCACCCAATGCATGTTTTTATTCTTGAAGCTTTTATAGTCACCTAATGAAAAATCCAATGGCACATTTGAGAGAACACAGAAAAGGAAACATGTCCTGGTCCCCAGCATTACATGACATATGATATAAATCTAGGCATGTGAGTGAGCTCACATGCCAGTCATGACCTCCATTGCGTGGATTTCTGCATTATATCCCATCTTAGTAATTTAATTTTAAAACAAAACATGAATGTATTAGGATACAGTTCTGTACCTGGAGATTCTTGGGAGAAGTGTAACTGGATGACCTCACACAGAAGTTGTGGGGTTAGAACAAGGTGGACACAGTGGCCTACGAAATCCACACATCTCTGCAGGGCAGTCACATCTGAGGGTGGCATCTGTCACTGTGAAAGGGGTACCCAATGGTTTAATTCCACATTGATATTCAAGCTTCACTTTTCTGGCTTCATAATGCATAGTCTGAGGAGATGGATGGAATCACAGGACTGACTGTGTGAACACCCTTTCAGGTCCTTTCCCATACATCTGATGCTATGACAAAAAACACTCTGACCAAAGGCAATGAAGGGAAGTAAGGTTTTATGTAACTTACAATTCCAGGCTATAGTCTATTGACACAGAGGAGTCAAAGCAAGAACTCAAGCAGTGTGTCAGCATCATATTCAGAGTCAAGAGCAGAGGGAAATGAATGCACCCATAGATACAGCCCACCTGCTTACTTTCTTTTTATGTAGCACAGCTCAGGGACCAGCCTAGGGAATGGTGCTGCCCATAGTTGCATGGGCAATTAATAATCAAGCCAGTATCCTATAGACATCCCCTCAGACAAACATGAATTAGATAACTCCTAAACTGACACTGTCTTCCCCAGTGACTCTAGGTTGTGACATTTATAAATTAAACTTCACACGGGCCAATGGGCAATCATTTTGAGGGTGAAGAATACATTTCCAAACACACAATGGCCACTGGAATTCCCCCTGGTGAAACTCAGTTTACTAAGTCATGACTCAGTGTTTGGCTCTATCTGTGCCGTTTGGGACATTTGTCCCATGTTCAGGGATGCAGGTGTGGATTCCCACCGTGTTTGCATCACACTATAGCAATAGCTCAGGTTCTTGCTTGTCCCAAACCCCAGCAGCATGTTGCCAGGGGGATTCTGTGCCCCGCAGAGCTCTCTGTGTAGAGGAAAAGAGAACTCCTCAGGGTAGGTCCATGCAGAAACCACTAATCAGAGGGAATGCTTAGCTGAGGTTGAGCACCAAAAACAGGACACTCAAGTTTGCTGTCTCCATTGCTTTAAATGAGTCAGCACCTCTACCGAACTAAGTAGTTGACACTCTGCAACAGCATCTTTTGTCACTAGAACTTCTTAATTGCAAAACTGAAATATTGCTGTTACAAAGCCACACACAGCTCTAGGTTCCTCGCGAAAGAGGGAGTTGGGCACTATCTGTCTTCCCATGACCACCTTACATCAGTCAGTGTAATACATCCCTGGAGTGATATTTCATGTACACTTTAATAAATAAGGCTTGCCAGTAGTTCAGAGAGTAAAACAACAGCACTGATCAGCCTTACAGACCAGGCAGTGGGGACACACACCTTTATTCAGTAGCCACACTAGTTGCTATAGAAACCTGGATGTAGGGGGTTCATGCCCTTAATCCCAGCACTAGAGAGGAGTATGAAATGGGAGGAGACAGCTCTCAGGCTGTCTCGTTCTGAGACTCCTGGAGGCAGCATCGCCATTTCCAACAGTGGTGGAGGTACGAGCCAGTGGCTGACTGCTTTGGTTTTCTGACCTTCAGGTTGAACCCCAATTTCTGTCTCTGGGTTTTTATTAATCAAGTTGCACATCCCAGTTCCATTTTTTCTGTAGAATATGTCATATTTCCTTACTTTTAAAGGCTTAATAATATTCCAAGCATTGATTATTTCTGTTTGCCCCAGCACCCTTTGAGTATGGAAATGAAAGGTCTTCGGTCCCAAAGACTTACTTGTCCATATCCTTTCATTTAATTGCTACATATGGCTGGGAACTAGCACAATAGAGATGATGCCCTCCCCCTGCCGAGGCAAGAGGGGATTTTCAGTGGGTATGTCTTGCACTGTATCTCTGTATGTAGCCCAATATCGCCCAAGCGGGCCTGGCAATACTCATGCCTGATAGTTTTGGCTATATCTGCCACCGGGGTTGGCAAGCATAGATGTCTTGGCTGAACCACAGGCCTCCTCTGACTTACCAGACCAACGGGTTTCACCTCACATGCTGCAGCAAGGAAGGGGAAGGCACGAATGCCCAGCTACTATATGTGCCGGGTCCGGTCCATCAGTTTGGTTGCTGGTGTATTGAACTGTACTGAAGAAGGCCGGAAATCATGACCAGTGTGGGGCTTCATCGCTTCAGTCCCGGTGTGGGAGACAAGTTAGACATTTGTTTCTCAGTGACATTGCAGCTAAGGCCTCAGGAACCTAGGCTCCAGCCTGCCCTGCAGGGATCAAGTGTGAGGCCTGCAATGGCTCCACCCACCACAAGGATCAATACCCTGGCCATTATGCAGGGAAAGGAGGCAGCAAAGACCATTCCCGAGGACTGTCAGGCTCATTATTACAAGCAGATGGCAGCTTGTGCACTGCTATGTGGGCCGAGAGGACTGACATTATTTCAAATTAAAATCTATAATGCTAATCCACATCCGCAGCCTTTGTGCAGGTCGAGTGCGTTAATCGGAATGATTTGCCAACGTGCGCGCTGTGTTCGCATGAGTGCAGCTCAAAGGAGGCCCTTTAACCAAGGGTGGTTAACATTTATTCAGGCAGATTGATAAAAGCTAACACTCCATTTTCTTTGCTAGTAGATCCTTAATAGGAATTAATGGGACATTTTAAAGAGAAATTCCAAGTTCAAGGGACCCAGAAAGAAGCTGTCCAGCAAAAGAGAAGCAGGGCCTGCTCTACCGACCATCACAGCTCAGTAGGTCTCAACATTCAGTTAAGGCGTGCATGGTCTCATGTAGAGGTGAACAGCGAAGGCCGTGAGATACAACTCTAAGGTGAACTTTACTCAAGTGATTCTGGAGTCTGGGCATTTGAACTGGAAAGAGGTAGAGAAAGTCTGTCTTTCATAGCAGAACTGACTTGCTGCTGTCCTTTAATTCTTCTACAGAAAGTGACAAGATGTCCTCTTGGTGCTTTTACTCTTTAGCCATAAGCACTCAAGGAGATTTTTTTTTTCTCCCAGAAGAGGCAAACTCATTATGTACTCTTTTGATAAATACTAGAGCAGAAGAAACTGTAACGATTGGTCTTTGGGTAATGATGGTTTAGATTATCCAGGTGTTTCTCAGTTGTTTCAAAAAGCTTACAATCAGGTTAATATGGAAATACTGTGGTAAATATAATGTTCCATTAGGAAAACTTTTTCTCTTCCTTTTTTATTATTCCTTCTACTCTTGAGATTATAATACAATATAATTTCTCCCTATATTTTCTCCCATAAAACCCATTCAGATACCCTTTTTTCCTCTTTCAAATTCATGCCTCATCTTTATGTAAATATACACATATATTCATAAATATAATCTTCTCAATCTGTATAATGTTACTTATATGTGTATGCGTTCAGGGCTGTCCATTGGTATTGAATAACCAGTTGCTATGCTCTTTCCTGAGTTGATCATTTTCCTGCTCTCAGCAAGCCTTAGTTGTGTAGAGTTGAGTCTTCACGGACGTCTTCCTGTCCATGATTGTATGACTACTGCTGTTGTCCTTGTTCAGCTCCTGTTAGACCATCATGGGGGTGAAACTTTAACAGTGCGGCTTCCTAGGAGACACAGTCTCACAGCAAGCTCCCTGATCCTCCGGTTCTTAACAATCTTTCTGCTCCCCTTTCTCCAGTGTTCCTGATCCGTAGGTGTGAGAGTCATTCTGTAGTTGTATCCACTGGGACTGGGCTCGACAACACAGCACTTTTACTGCTTGTGGTCTCCTGGGATGTAAGACCCCACTCAATGAGAAGGAAATTGTGTGAGGTTCTGGAAACCTAGATAGCTAAGGACAAATGAAGCCATTTGTCTTAGAAGTAAAACAGCAATCATAATCCCTCAGCATACTCTAATTATCTGTCTGCTTTATACTTACAAATGGGTGGAGTCCTCATCCTTGTCAAAGCAGCTCTTCTTTGTTCTTGGAGTGTCCTGATAAATAGATTTGTAGAAAGCATGTGTTCTTTAATTTACATATAAGAAAAACTTGGGAGCCGGGCGATGGTGGCGCACGCCTTTAATCCCAGCACTCGGGAGGCAGAGGCAGGTGGATCTCTGTGAGTTCGAGACCAGCCTGGTCTACAGAGCTAGTTCCAGGACAGGCTCCAAAGCCACAGAGAAACCCTGTCTCGAAAAACCAAAAAAAAAAAAAAAAAAAAAAAAAAAAAAAAAAAAGAAAAACTTGGGAGATTTTCCCTATACTACACTGAATATTTGATTTTAGATACAACATTACATTGCGGGTCCATATAGAAGAGTCTTAAAAACTGGAATTAGCAATGAGTACAAGACATAATTTAGTCATTAGGAAAATGAAATTATAATAGAATTTGGAGATTAAAGTGATTTTGTCTAAAAATATTGCATATTTTTTTCTTCCCAATAGTAAAAGTCAGAGGCATACCTTCATACAGTATTCAATCTGTCTAAATGGCATCTATAATGTAAATTAGTTTCTTTGTGTCACCTTAAAATGCCTACTTATACAACCACTCAAACAAGGAGATAATGTTTTATTTAGGTAATATTCTAAATCTGGCACATTCAAATATTTTTAAAAGCCCAGATACAGATCCACCAAGAAGGAATACTGGCCTCTGAGCTACATTAAGAATAGCTTTTACCAGGTTCCCACAGTCTCTTGGGAAGTAACTGATCTTGGCATTTTGGTATCCCACTAGCTTTTGGTATCATGTTTGGCATCAGTCAAATGTGGTGCCTGGTTTTGTGTGTGTGGCAGTGGCTTCAGGGAATGGTGCCTCTCGGCTTTTCAGAGGTGTATCCTGTGATGTCCTTGGTTAGAAAAATCTCCAACAACCCTCTTAGACCACATGTTTCTGTTGCTAGTGTCAGGTGACTGCCATCGGGAGAAGAGCCTCCTCTGCTCTGAGGCAAGCTGGGAGCCAGTGCTGGTCTGGCCTCTTGTCAAGAGCATTCTCTGGGCTAGATGATCCTTACTAGGAAGAAAAGAATAGCAATAACTAATTCTCATCATACTCTGGATAGGAAATAAAGAGACAGAACCAGCAAGGTTTTGTATGACCTAAGGCATCATAGAATGTGTAGATATGTCATTCAGCCTTGCTTAGTGTAAAGGTTTTGTTAAAAGATTTATTGTAAGCCTAGCAGTGATGACACACCTTTAACCCCAGCACTCTGGAGGCAGAGGCAGGTGAATCTCTGTGTGTTTGAGGCTAGCCTAACCTACAGAGTTCCAGGAAAGCCAGGGATATGCAGAAAAACCCTGACTTGAAAAATCGAAAAAGAAAAACAAAGAGTTATTGTATTCTTATATGCCTCTGTGTGTGAGTATGTGAATACGTGTGTAGTTCCTAGTGGAAGCCAAAAGTGCATATCAGACACCCAGGAGCTGGAGGTGGGCTCTAGGAACTGAAACCACTCTCTGAAGGAGCATGATGCACTCTTAACCCCCGAGCCATCTTCCGGCCCCTAGTGCAAAGTTATGTTTGTGAATGTTTTCTTAAACTCTTTAAAATAAATATTTTATTATTAAAGGACAAATATTGTTTGTTTATTTGCTTTATACATCTGTGAGCTACACAAATACACATAACAGGTATCAGACTAGGAGGTGTAGTGCAGCCCAACATAGAACATACCCATGAAGGTCAGGTACTCTGACATAGAACATACCCACGAAGGTCAGGGTTTTCTCTTTTCTAATTTGTCATCTGTTTTCTTGTGTTGTGAAACCTTCAGTTCACCCCAAGACTTCTGTGGGGTTGCTTATGATTTTAAAATTAAGAGCTTCTTGGTTGTAAACAGAAGCAGTTGGCAGGAGGATTTGCAGTAACAGAGCAAGATGGAGAGCTGGGTTGCTCCAGATCCGGAGAACAGCACCACCTGAGTCTTAGAGAAGGGCCTAGATCTTCCAGGCTCTGTGTTCATCAGGAATGTTATTTCTCTCACCTTTCACAATGCTCCAGAATCTTCTATATCTTCTCTATCACCTAAAGATTCAAATACTCAAAAATGTCCATGTCTGTCCTTTGTCCTTCTGTGGGTGCTGTTTGCTCCCATCTGATCAGTGAATAAAGCAAGAGGAGACGGACCAAGGCTGTCGCCAAACCTGAGTTCCTGTGATGAGAAACCATTACTGCCGGGCGGTGGTGGCGCATGCCTTTAATCCCAGCACTTGGGAGGCAGAGGCAGGCGGATTTCTGTGAGTTCGAGACCAGCCTGGTCTACAAGAGCTAGTTCCAGGACAGGCTCCAAAACCACAGAGAAACCCTGTCTCGAAAAACCAAAAAAAAAAAAAAAAAACAACAACAACAAAAAAAAAAAACAAAAAACAAACAAGAAACCATTACTGACACTAACAAACATTAAATCCTCAGTTAGTCACAAGCAGGTAAACTCGAGCTAGACCCTGGCTACAATTGTCTGCCTGTGTGTGGTGCTGCCTGGACTTATCTGGGGATGAAGGCTGCCTGATTTATGAATGGCCTTCTGCTCACATAAAGTGTCTAAATGTTTTTAAATACGGTTGTTGGTATTTTTGTGTGATGTGGAGGTCAGTTATACATCTTCATTTTAGGCAGACCTGTTAGCTCATTTCTTAGGTTTAATTGGAGCCATCCCTGCTCCCTTTAACAACAGTTCTTCATTCAAGGGATCAGAGCACCACCTGCCTGCCCTTCAAAGAGATGAAAGCAACTCCACTGATATCTTCCTTTGATGCTCCTAATCTCCTGAGAGGAGGTCAGTGTGCTCAGAATCCAGTCCTTAACATCTCTTAGGCCACCACACCCTCACTAGCACACATTAGTTTGTTCACTCAGCAGACAATCAGCCAAGGTAGGCAGGGTAGGAACTGCATGGTCCCAGTAACCTGATAGTACCCTAGCCATTTCAGTACTCTGAGGCATCACTCTCATGAGCCAGATGTTTCTGAAGAACCCTTTGTTTCCCTAGCACTGCCCATGTCTCTCCAGTTCCTTATTACAGGCCAAAGGCCACTGCAATGGTTGTCATTGTCAACTCAACAGGATCTATAAACATTTTAGAAACAAGGCTGAACATGCCTGTGAGGCCGTTTCTGGGCTTGATCAACTGAGGCGGAAGGACCCATCTTCACTGTGATGGCCCCGTTCCATGGGTTTTGTTCCAAGACTGAGAACCACCTTTGATCTCTGCTCCTTGACTGTAGATGCTAAGTGACCACTCTTGCTGACATGACCTCCCAGGCATGGAGAACTATACTCCGGAGCTGAGCACTTTGTAAAATAAGCTTCCCCTTCGTGAAGCAGTGTTGGTCAACTTTTTCATCACAACAATGGGAAAAGCCACCTGATGTCTTGCTGGCCCTCTTCACAAGATGCTGAACTTGCATCTTGATTGACATGTTCAACTCTGGCTTCCAGGATGGCCATGTATTTGGGTCATCATATTCATCGTTCCTGAGTCGATATCTCCCTGACCCTTCTTCATCTTCTCCAGCCTTCCACATGACTGTGTCTTCCCTGTCTAAGAAAAACAATAAATAAGCAGCAGAGGCCTCACACTCTCAGTTTCAGTGTGGAGTTTCCATTAGGATCTGGGTCTCCTGGATCCCAAAGGAGTTTTACCCACAGAATCCCAAGGGCTACAGTCGCCATGAGGCAGAAGTGGAATTCCACTCTGCTACATAAGACATAGCTTCCAACCATCCAGCTCAGCTACCAAATTATTATTCCATTTTTATTTTTAGAGAGAGAGCAGACACAATCAATTTAATTTCAGTGCTGTGATCATAAACCTCCAGGTTAACACTGCCCCTTAAATCAAGTGTTTATGAGGCCAGTAAGCACCACCTGGATTGTCTACCTTAGGCTCCGGCAGTCATTTAGCTACAAATTACTGAATGTTCCCTTGCACCTTTTTATTGGTCTGGACTTGATTATTTCTAATTATCATAAATGCCTGTCTACATTCCAGACATGCACGGCCATAGTCACACCACCGTCCAAAGGTTTATGTTCATGTTCCAGAATCAAAGGAAGCTGAGTGCCCAGTCGCTCACGTGTTCCCAGTCCTGAGCTGGGACATTTAACAAGCTCCAACCCACTTACAGCACAGGGAAGACGGATGGCGAGGGGCTCCCTCCTGCCATGGTGTAAAGGGTGAGAACCCACAATGCGCTCCTTTCTTTCTCTTGGAAGCAAGTGCTGACTTCATTTAACGTGGGAGTGGCATCTCATTTAGTATATTGGGGTGAGGTTTAATGAATGTATTTAAAAGTCATATGTTCCATAGTCCTAAGTAGCATTTAGGGATGCCTCCACCTCAAGAGATTATTGGGCTTAATTCCTACTGGACTCTGGGGACTCCACAGAGCTCTTTGCCAGTGGCCGAGCTCTGCATAGCATTCCAGGTGTGGTCCTCATGGCTAAGGAGTCCCTCCCACCCCCACCCCTACTGGACACCTCTCTTCGCTCCCTCCTTGTCCTGTCAACCCATAGTCTGTCTCACTGGCCGTGCATTGCCGATCCTGCTGCTCAGGCTGTCAAAAGGCACAGACTGAGAAAGTGAGTTACCTAGTTACGCCGGGAAGCAGGAGGAGGGAGGAAGACAACCTCTGACTTAACTCTGACCTTTCCCTCTTAGAGAGCCTCTGCTGTCTTCCAGAGTTGGGAACCTGACAGAGCCTGGAGGCCCAATCACAGTCTCTCGAGTGTCCGCTCCTTGTGTTTTCACACACCCAAGACGCACTTCCTCTACTCTGAGTTTCTTTGGAAAACATTGACAGGGCTCCCACTTGAACTTGACAGACATTTCTCTGGTGGAAGCTGCTTGTCTCAAAGCTTGGGAAGCAAGGCAAGGGGGACAGACAGCCCTTCTCTCTTCATCCTAGGCACGCATTCCAGACAGGATTTCAATGTGGCTGATTTCTCCTTCCTCTTAGAAATCTGAAAACAAACATCTGACCAGGGATAGAAGAAAAAAGGATAAAGTTTTTCAACTATGCCGCACTGCTTGAGGAGACAGGATATGATGATCTGAACTATTATGCAATTTTAAATTTGCTTTTTAACTTTGTACTAAATAATAATAAAAAATTATAACAAACCACAAAAAGATCTACTATTGCAGAAATAATCAGGGATTGTCTTCAATAAGTAAGGCATGGGTTAATAAAAGACTGAAAATTTAATCTGATTTTCATTATTTTTAGGCATGTTAATAATTCGATTGTTAATAGTCTTTAAATGACCATTATAGCACCATGAACTAAAAAATATCTTTATTTGGCAATGATTTTTAGATAAAGAGCCAACATATCATTAGATTTTCTTTAAAAGCAAATAAGCCAAAACAAAATGCTGATGGTGGGACTTCGTTGAACACTGTGGCTCTGTCCTGGCAGAGCCAAGTAGAAACCATCTCAAGAAATGAGCCAGTTAAGGCCCTAGGGTCCATAGCAGTTACCACAGTCATGTTCTCTAGAAAAGTCATGTGGCCACTAGACCAATCTTGAAGACAAGGAGAAAAGGTTCCCAAACATACCTTATTTCAACAAAGGCACACATCACTATAAGTTTCCCTGATGACTATCATGGACCCAACCCCACCATCCAATGAACCCCAAATAGTCTCCTACAGGATTCTCCCAGTAACATCTTTATGTGGAGTGATGGGGCCCCGCCATTCAAGTGCATGGTGTCCTTTACATCCCTGCCCTCCTCTTAGGAGGAGGAGGAGGCTGGGTACTCTGTGCTATGAACTAGAGATGCTCTGCCCTACCCATTGGGGCTGGTGGTGGTTGCCAGTGGGACACATGTCTCCACTTGAACAGCCCTTGATGTTTTACATGGCAGTTTGCTTCCCAAAGTTGATGATCCAAAGACACAACTGCTTCCTTGGGCATTAGTAACATATCACTGCAAGATTCAAAGTCTATTATTTATGGCTAGAAACCAAATATGAGTGAGTACATCCCATGTTCCTCTTTTTGGGTCTGGCTTAACTCACTCAGGATAGTGTTTTCTATTGCCATCCATTTGTATGCAAAATTCAAGAAGTCATTGTTTTTTACTGCTGAGTAGTACTCTAATATGTATATATTCCATACTTTCTTCATCCATTCTTCCATTGAAGGGCATCTAGGTTGTTTCCAGGTTCTGGCTATTACAAACAATGCTGCTATGAACATTGAGACTATAATTCGTGAGTCTAGAGAAGCTAAATAAGAAGGTGAACCCAAAGAAAAACATATAAGCATCCTCCTGAATATTAACCTTCATCAGGCGATGAAAGAAGACAGAGACAGAGACCAACATTGGAGCACTGGACTGAAGTCTCACGATCCAAAGGAGGAGCAGAAGGAGAGAGAGCACGAGCAAGGAACTCAGGACCGCGAGGGGTGCACCCACACACTGAGGCAATGGGGATGTTCTATCGGGAACTCACCAAGGCCAGCTGGCCGGGGTCTGAAAAAGCATGGGACAAAACCGGTCTCGCTGAACATAACGGACAATGAGGACTACTGAGAACTGAAGAACAATGGCAATGGGTTCTTGATCCTATTGCACGTAATGGCTTTGTGGGAGCCCAGGTAGTTTGGATGTTCACCTTAATAAACCTGGATGGAGATGGGTGGTCCTTGGACCTCCCACAGGGCAGGGAAACCTGCTTGCTCTTTGGGCTGAGGAGGGAGGAAGACTTGATTGGGGGAGGGGGGGAATGGGAGGTGGTGGCGGGGAAGAGGCAGAAATCTTTAATAATTAAATAAATTAATTAATAAAATAAAAGAAAAAAATTCAAAGTCTATGTGAGGGTAATAAAAAGCTGAAGGTGGCAGGTCATCCTTCTTAAGGGAAGGACTAATTATTGGATCAAATTTAAGTTATGCTGCTGCCTATCTATCTATCTATCTATCTATCTATCTATCTATCTATCTATCTATGCATCAGTCTGTCTCTCTCTGTATCTCTCTCTGTATCTCTATCTATCTATCTATCTATCTATCTATCTATCTATCTATCTATCTATGCATCAGTCTGTCTCTCTCTGTATCTCTCTCTGTATCGATCTCTCTCTATATCTATCTTCTATCTATCTATCTATCTATCTATCTATCTATCTATCTATCTATCTATCTAATCTATCTATCTGTGGGGGCATGTGCCTGTGTATATGAATACAGAGGCCAGAAGATATCTTCCTTGATTGTGTTTCTATCTTATGTTTTGTTTTGAGAGAGGTTTCCTCACTGAATCCATAGCTCACAAATTGTTGCTTCAGATGACACCAAGCCCTGATTCCCTTGCCTTGGCTTCCTGGACACTTAGGTTGCAGACTTTCGTCCTCGCCTGATTTTTCACATGTGCTTTGTGGACCTGATCTCTGAACTTCGCACTCACATACACTGAGCTCCAAGCCCTGCCCCTCTGCCCACTGTGCAGCTAAGTTGTGTACTGTTTGAGTTCCTCCACTGAAAGACGGGGTAGATAGTATGATGTTGTTTAATTGGATATCTATAATCCATGAGCTCTTTTCAAACTCAACAGATTTTTTAAAATTAAATGTTGATCTCTTCAAATATTTAACGTAACATCTCAATAAATAAAAGATTATAGTCCTTATTCCAAGAAGGCCTTATCACAGTCCTAGCTAGCTGTGCTTTTTTTTCTTTATTGTCCATCTGGCAACTATTAGTACGATTGCTTTAGAAGCTAAAATAAAGTAAAATTCAAGCTGAAAGAACTCCAACAACACTTTTAAACCACAGAGCCACATAGTCTTTTCTAACAGGTGAGGGCATAGTAGTCCAGTTTCTAAAACTGTGTTCTTTGAGATATACAAATCTAAGCATCAATGCCCTTATAAAATTACTCCTGAGCTCCTGATGCTACTCTTGTTTCCTGGATTGGATGGTCATTATAATAATGGGCTTTCAGATTGCTGTAGGAAACTTAGCAAGACATTTATGAATTACCTTAGAAGATGAGTATTCTGTGCTTCAAAGGCTGGATGATTCCAATACACTGGGTGTGAGTCTGATTGCTTAGATAACTCTTCCCTTCAGAGAGTTTTTTCTGTAGCTGAGTATTTGAAATCCCTGGAATTACCCAGAATATTTTTTTTTTTGTCCCAGGAAGTCACTTTTTTCTAGGAATAAGTGTTTCAGAGTAGTAGTGAGACCACTGAGAGAGAAACAGAACCTATTGTCCTGTGGACCATGATCATGGAGGAAAGGTGAGATCCTCTCATCAGAACAGAGTCAGGAGGCCACCAAGCCAACCCCGCCACTGTGGGGACATTCCTAGTCTAGGACCGTGAGAAGTCAGTCATCAAATGCCACCAGGCTGCAGCTCTTCCAGCATACAAGTGCCTCCCATAGTGTTTGTGGTGAAGGTCACTCAATACGTGTTGCATCTATTCACACTATAATTGAAGACTAGAAAGAGCAAAATAATTTTTCTCAAATCAATTAGTAGGATAATAATTCTAACACTATAAAAAGACACAAATCATAGAATTTTGCAAGTTTTTCATGCAATATGAGCAGTTTCCCCCATGTTGCAGCCTACCTGCTAGCCATCTCATGGGGAATGAGGCCTGTGTGGATATCTTAGTTCTGTCTTTCTTCTTAGTCATCTCATCTTCAAAGTCATCCCATCTCCTGGAAATCTCACCTTTTAACAGGAAGACATTGTAAGGATGAGGTCTTTAATTCCACTACTGAATCATGGTCGGGAGAGAAAGAGATGCTACATCCCTTAGTAGGTGAGCAAGCTCAACCAGAAAACACAGAGAACTGCATCTCAATACGACTATGACCAAGAGAGCTTTGGTTTTTCAACCATGACAGAGACGCACCAATATCCTTTTGTTTCTCCATCCCTGAATCTGGCATTGTTTATGATGTGAGTGGAAATCTGTGTCCAAGATGACCACTGAGCTCGATTGTACTGGTCTTCACAGTGCTTTACTCTGTGCTCACATCTCTGCTGCTCCCCAAATCCTGATATTGTATCCCCAAATCCTACTCAACTTCTGAGACTCCACAGTATCCTCCCAAAGTCCTAAATCAACTTCTGATCTAATGGACTTCTTGATTATGTCTGATGAAGGGAAAATTACAAGGCACAGTGGCTTTGATGGATGGGTAGAGACCCGACATAGGCTTCATTATTCATCTTCAGGACAACAACATCCTCATGCTGGCCATTGTGTTTAGGACTGGGAAGAAGAGAGGAGGTCAAAATAGAACCAAAGAGAGTCTTTCCTTCCTGGTTCTCATGAAGAAGCGTGTGTGAGGGCAGCGAAGTTCTTTCTCAGCTTCTTAATCATCCAGTCGCTTGACTCACCAACTTTCAATCATTCACACGGATGCACCAGGGGCTGCTGGGAATGCTTGGCCCAGGACACAAAAATGTAAGCGCTGAGAGGAAGAGTATGCACACTACATAGTTCATGTGCTGCCTTTACAAAGCATGTGGCAGAACCGCTGATTTTTTTTTTTAATGAGAGCCTTATACATCCCCTATGCCGGCTAAGCTTTCAACACTCTGCTCTCTTGCTCAATTGTCCCTGAGCAGAACATAGTTCTCTCCTTCCTGGAAATTCCCCCAAATGATTATACATCACCCCTTAAAATAAATGCTCCAGCTTTTATGTCATTGGGCTACCCCGAAAGTTGTAAAGGCAGGACACTTCCCATGTTCTGAGTGAAGGTTTTCTTATCCTCGGCATCCTGCTCCAGGGCTGTGTATTTGGTTTAATTAAGAAAACAAATCCATTTGTAGGCATTACCACTTACCTACTTATTATTCATTTGTTTTACCAGGTTGGTGATTGAATCCAGGGCTGGATACAAGTCAGTCAACTGTTTCTGTGCTACCCAAGGCTTTCAGATGTACATTTTCCATACCAGGACACCACATTATAGCATATATGATGTGTGCTTGTGTTAGTTTCAGAGGGATGTGTGGAAGGCAGAGAGAGATTCAGAGTCAACTTTTCAAAAGAACCAACTCACATGGTTGCACATGCAGCAAGACCCTCAACAAACTGCTATAGACTCGAGAATGTATAAACTGATGGTGGCTCTCAGTCAAGCCTGAAGTGGGACTAGGGAAGGCAACAATACCCTTCTCAGACCAAACCAAAGACATGAGAACATTGAAGGCCCTGATGCAAGTCCAGGGAACTGAAGTCCAGAAGCGCTATGGCTCTAAGTCTGTGGTGCTGGCTTGTAGAAAGAGATCTCGTCTGCCCACCTGAGCCCATGGACTGTCTGAGCCATGCAATGTTTGTGTCCACAGGAAGAGATCTCTGATCCCAGCTTCATGTCTTTAAGAAACACACAGAGAGACATCCTTTGTCTTTCTAAATTGTAAGCTTTGTTTTATTTACATTCACATCTTAATGCATTTATGAGATGAGACACTTTAATTCAGAGTATGATCAGTGCTAGTTGGTCAGGGCACTAGCATCTCTGTTTTCTGTTTGGTTTGTTTGCTTGTTTTAATCTTAGCAGGTATTGTTACTGGATGATCTGAGGAAGAGCATAGTCACCCTATTGTACTATCGGACACTGAAATCATTCTCTTTCCAGATGTATTTTGCCACTCACACCCCTCATTAAGTCCCACATCTTGTTTTCTTTTACCAATCGTCTTTAGTCTGTACTCTACTTTTATGTGATAGTCATCCATAAACGAGAACATACGGCAATTGTGATTCTGTACTCAATTTATTTCACTCAGCCTTGCCACCTCCAGCTTCATCCATATAGCTGTACATAGCATGATCCCATTTTTAGTAGTTAAATACTTTTCTTTTTATATATATATTATATTTTTATGCCCTCATCCACCACAAACATCTGGATGGATCCTAAATTGCAGCTGCTGTTAATACTGCTACAGTAAATGGAAAGGTGCAGCTGTGTTTTAGTATCATCATTGCAATTTCTTTTGTCTGTGGCTCTTCTGTATGGGCCCTCCAGGTGGAAAGGCATGGCTGCCACGTGGGTCAACAGACCAGCATGGACAAAAAATGAGATGATACAGGGATCTAGGATGAGTCTCATTTCCTATTGACCCACTTCCTCCAGCTTCTCTAACCTCCTGAAGTCCCACAATTCCTCCAAACAGTTCTGGCTGCTGGAACTAAGTGATCAAACAGATCAGCCTGTGCTGGATGTGCTGCATGTCTCAAATTCAACCCGCAACAGCTGCCCAAGAAATCCTGGTTCTGACTGAAAACAGTGTTACTAACTCAGCCACCGTACTCAAGACAAAGATAGGCTGTGGGAGTGGATAGTGTGTTACCCACAGACTTGATGGATAGATGGCAACTAGAATCTGAGACGGCCATTCACAGTGTACCCTGTATGGTCCTGCTCCCTTTGTGGCCATACCTGGCCTCCTGTGCATCACAGAGCTACACAGAAAGACACTCCCCTGAGGGTGGTAAACAGGGCTGTAGACAAAGGTTTCCTTGCCAAGAAGAAATGAGCGTGGAATGAAGTATAAAGTTCAAAGCATGATGGATGGGCTGCCCTGCTGAAGGTCACACTGTCACCAGCAAGCCTAGGAGGACTGTGGAGCATCAGCCAGTTGAAATGTATGAGCTCGAGTGTTGGGATGTGACAGCGTGTCTAGCTGTCGGGTCTCAGTGGAGGCTGGGTATCCAACAAAGGCAGGTGGTTCTGCAGCATTGTCATAGCCAGAAATGTGAGCTGGGACAAAGATGTTTTCCTTCCTGGAGCCCACGTGCAACTCTGTCCCCTGTGTGCTGCCATGATTGCTGCATTGAGTGACCATGGGTGGCACAGGTATTGTGATTTTACTTCTGTCACTTTGCCAGTAGTGTCTTGATGGAAATTAAACACAGTAATCTGAGAATAATGCTGAGATCTTAACAATGAAGTGACACAGATCTGGTCAGTGCTGGTGGACCGAATATTAAATATCTGACCAAAAGTGGGTGTGGCCTTCATAATCTTGTTCTTTTTTACTAACCTTGCATTTAGTTTAAAGGAAACATCCAAAAACATTTGGAAGGGAGGTGGGTGAAAATTTAAGGTAGATCTTCCAGAAGATCCAAGGAACCTGTAGAGGAGTCATTATACCTTAAAATCCCAGTACAGAGCAGCAGGTGGAAGACAAGTTGTGAATGGAGAATTGGCATAAAATACAAACGGAAATCCCAAGACACACTAGTGGGGGTGATATTGACCTTAGCGGATGCTCAGGGGGGAAGTGAGCATCAGGACCTCAGTCTTGTCGAGGAATTTATCAACTTCTGGTGACAGCTGCCCATGTATGGGAGGTGAAGGTTCTGTTCATGGAGGACTGACATGTAGTACCTGGAAGGGATGCCTTCCCCATGCCGGACTGCTGGCTTTCCTTATTCTCTGTGCTGTCTTCATACTGCAACTGTGAATCTGTGTGCAATGTTCTCTCAAGCAATTGCCTTGAGACTGAGAGATAACCTTGAACATCTGGTGTAAATTAGACGTGACGTGAAAGGAGAAGGCAGACGGAAGGGAGAACATGCAATGAGGAGTGAGTTCAGACAGGACAAGGAGGCTGAGGAAGGATGGAGCCTCTGGATCTTCAGTCACTGGAATTCTGGCTGTTGCAGGCTACAGGTAGTACTTCAGCAATGTCTGTGGAATAGGGGCAGATGAAGGGACAGGCTCCCTGGCTTCTCCAGGCTTTGATGACTGCTTGCTATGGGAAACACGCTCCTTGTAGGAGTATGACAAGCCATGAACAGAGGGGCTGTGTATGGAGTGTTCATAGTCTCTACTGTTCTCCAGCAGATATGTATATGTGTGTGTGAATACCACACTGATAAAAATGTAATACGTAGAAATATGGTTTCTAGATGATAAATAGATTGATGATAGAAATTTATAAATAGAAAAATAGATGATACAGAGATTAAGATCAATGATAACAAATAGATGATAGATAGACAGAGATAGATAGATAGATAGATAGATAGATAGATAGATAGATAGATAGATAGGAAAGATAGAACTCTGTACTGCAATGAGGTTCCACTATCCCAGAACTGGGTGAAGGGAAACATGGGCCCTGGGCATCTGGTCTCAACATGGGGCTGAGGAGGCCAAAAAGAGACAAGATGAAAGACAGAAAATGATTTCAAATACCAAGAGAAAACCTTTTGGCTAAGAATAAGGTACTTTTGTCTCTTTCAAAATTTTCCACAACAGATGGGAAATGTTCCTCCCATCCCCCACAGGAAGTTGGAGACAGTGGGGCCAATATTACCAATAAGCTTGGGTTCAAAGCTATGCAGAAATTATTGAGCATAACATTCTCAGTGTCCAGACAAATCACAGAACCAGTTCTCAGACAAGATAATAAATGGACAGTCCACACATCTGTGAGTGCAAAGAAGAACAAGCTTAACACTCCAGGGCTTTCCTCCAGAAGATGTTTGCCCAGACCTGGGAATGCATGGGTCCCCCAAAGACTCTTTAAATACTATTCACTCACCATAACAAGTAAAAGTCTGAGAATTTACTAATGAATGGTCTTTAGGACTGATAAAGGCAAATTCCCAGCACCACAGAAATGCAATTAATTGGTTAATTAATTAATTGAATAATCAACAAAGTGGTTTTCCTTAGATTACTTATTACAGGTGGATCACCCATCACAGGGGGATCCTCCGCCACAGGGGATTACTCATTACAAGGGATAACTCATCCCAGGAGTATCACCCATCCCAGGGGGATCACCCATCACAGGGGGATTGCCCATCACAGGGGGATTGTCCATCATAGGGGGATTGCCCATCATAGGGGGATCACCCATCATAGGGGGATCACCCATCACAGGGGGATCACCCATCACAGGGGGATCGCCCATCACAGGGGGATTGCCCATCACAGGGGGAAGCAACCACTACAGCCACTCCACAAAGGCTAATTTTCCCAAACACTCACCTAGGGTCGCAGGAGTTTCCCAGCCTACCTTTCATATCCACTGCCTATGAGTTTTCAAAGTTCAAACAAAGAGTTTGTGGACGACCCTGAAGGCTGCGGGATTCACCATGGGGCTGATATAGAGTGCAGAAGGCATTAAGAAGCATGAATTGGATGCTTATGGTGTGTATTTAAGTTTGTAATATTACAGGTGCCTACTGCTAGACATGGCAGGAGTGGCCCTGGGCAAGGGGGCAAGCTCAGTGATGCTCTAGTGCTCTTGACTTGCCTGTTTGTTTGGAGACAGGGCCTCACGATGCAGCCTAGGCAGATCTTGAACTATGTGTTCCAGACTGGCCTCAAACCTGAGATCCTCCTTCCCCTGTCTCCTGAATCCAGCCTGTGGCATCATGCCTGTTTCATGTTTTTGATTGCTAATGCTCTGGATGGATGATGCTAACTGACATTTAATGAAATGAGAGAGAAATGTTGGGAGTAGGACTGAGTGGAGCCAGAATCTGGACATTCCTGGGGTCTCTCCATGGAGGAGATCCTGTGATAGAGTCCTGCCTATTCTTCTCCTGCCTTGTAGCTGTCATAGAAGCTTATTTAACTCTTACCTCTTTATGTATCTATTTTTTTAAAAGACTCAGAATAATGTGACACTGGCCTTTGGTACTGCATGGAAGGCACATGGCCATCTATTTTTACAGTGCTCTAAACTGCTCTATACGTTAAATATACCATCTGGGGATGGACAAATGGCTCAGCAGTTGATACCATTTGCTGTTTTTCCACAGAACTCAGGTTCTATTCCCAGGTCAGGCACTGACAACCGCCTGGATCTCTAAGTCCAGGGAAACTTAAAGCCTCCTCTAGACCTTATAGATACCTGCATATATGTGTACACCCCAACATGGATGCACACATATGTACATATGCACATAATAAATATGTTTGTATTTAATTAAATATCATATTTAATATTTTATAAATGTTATATGATGCTAATATAATACTATTATGATGATAATATTTAATACTAATAGTAATTAGTAATATAATATTAAATTGGTAAGCAAGAAGAATGATATACAGTTACAATTTTTCAGTTTAAGAAGGGCCTGCTTGCAAAGCTATGATCTTTGACGTGTTAAACTTTTCAGTTTGGGCACACACCTACCCTATAAGGCATGAAAAGACAAGAGACGACGAATGGGTATTTGCTGTGGAGCTATTTCTTTTGGATGTAAACACCCAACAATGTCCAGAGGCTCGGGACAACCAAGAAGCTTACAAGGCTGCTCTCCAAGATTATGGAAGGAGAAAGCAATCGCTGGGAAGGATGCTGCGGGGTAACTTTGCTGCCTGTCCTTCAGTAGCCTCCTGAATGCAGTTTTTCCAAGAGCCGTCAGCCATGTTGGGGTGCAGTTCTTGATGAAGCAGCTATCTCTGAGTCCCATCCTCTCTCCTGTAAGGAGATCCCACTCATGCTCCTATCAGCAACCCCAATAAACTCACTGTTCCACTGACATGTCATTCCTTTGGCTTGATGCTGCCTAATCTGCCTGTGGTGAACACATTTTTCTGGGAATCTTTATGGGGAGAGTATCACAATGACATGTTTTCTTCCTTGGGCCTTTTCTGTGAGAATGACTGAAGTTGCAGCAGCCCACAAGCAGCCTATTCACATTACCAAATGCCGTGGTCTAGACTCTCAGAGAATAAAGCACCACACATCCAATCAGGGAACGTCTCACAAACAACCTCTAGGTTTCTTCTTCAGTCCGGTGGCAACACTCACAGTAAAAGAGCACCTCCCTTGAAGGGGCAGGTTGTAATTGAGAGCCTGACCTCACCTGCCTCTTTAGAGAGGAGACGCTGATGGACAGATGTTCTCCAGAGGACCCTCTGCAGATTGGAGATTCTCAGTGAAACAGCTTAGCATCTCTGGCTACAACAGGGACTTGTTAATGCAGCCGAAACTGGTGCTGCTCAGAGAAGTGTCCTGGTTACACACAGACTTCTGGCATTTTTCAAATGCAGAGGCCAAGCAGGTCATACCTCTTAGCATTACATCTTCAGCTTGCCTGGCATCTGTGCTCAGAATCACAGCTTCCAAGTACAGCCCAGAGACCTTCAGACCACACCATCAAAGCCTCAGTTCGGATTGCCCATCAGCGTGATGGCAATAACCCTCACAAAAAGATCTGTTGGGATGTACAGCATCAGTTAAATGACCAGAATGGGCTGACAACCTACGATGTTTGAACACGCTGCACAGAATCCCTGTTGAGAAACTTCTCTATCCTGTTAGAGCAGGGAAAAAAAATTACTGTGCAGACCCAGAACGAATCAGGACACTAATTTCTTTTCTGCAGAGAACTACATTGTTTAATTAAAAGGTAACTTTTCCTGGCATATCTTGAAATCCTCAGGATTAGTACGTGTGTTTATGTATGCAAATATACACACACTATATATACATATGTATGTGTATTTCACATATATTATGTCTCACATATATCTCACATATATGTGAGATAGATATCTTATATATCATACACATATGTGATATATTTTAAAATGCATAAACTATCTAGTGTCACCCCAAAATGTTGATGAAAAATCCAAAGGGAGAGATTCCATTACTTGGTCAGCATAGCATGGCCAGCAGGGGTGACAGAGCCCAGAATGAACAACTAGCTAATGTTTCCTGAGCTCAGACATTCAGCATCCATCTGGGCCTCTTCACTGCTAGCATGTGAGGTGACTCCCCATGTTACCATTGCTGTTTGGAGGAAGGACTTGAGATGGCAGGGCCTCCTTATTCAGCTGGAAAGTCAAATTTGATGGACATCTGTTGAGTCAGGCATTTCCTTGTGGATGGCCCTTCCCACCATTGCTCGGATGCATCTGGGATTAAAGAAGGCTGCTGCTTCTCAATCCTTCTCCCCTCTCTTTAGGACGAGACAAAATAGACTAATGATCACACACACACACACACACACACACACACACACACACACTCCCTTCATTAAAAAGAAACCCCAAGTTGCAGTGTGAATTTTCTACATCAAACTCATTCAGAAGAAAGCCCATGGCTCAGGTCAGGACATTGGTCAAGTTATCTGTGAATGGTGCTTTGTAGACTTATTTATTTAACCAGCCAGTGACCTCAGAGGGGAGGCTGACGACCTCAGGCATTCTTTAGCCCTACCAGTCCTGTGCTTTCTTCCTTGTGTAGAGCTAGGACACCCCCATCCCTAGGATTGAAAGAAGGAATAAGTGGAAAAGTGGCCGGAAGAAAGTCCTGAGTGGCAGCCTACTGGGCATGTGAGTTTTGCCACACTGTGTTCCAGTGCCACAGGAAATGCTCCTCTCTTCACTGCACAGGATTGCTCCGCTTTGGACTTTCACCTTCAGCTCCTACTTGTGATCTCCATGGCTAGGCCAGAAAGCATGAGCTTGAACCAGTTGTTTCTAAAATTAACAGCAAACTCGTGAGGGGTGCCAGAGTGAGGAGTGAACACTTAGTAAGATTTGACAGCTTAAGAAAATCACATCTTCTTGGTCACAAAAGAGCATGAAATGAGCTTAAATAAATATTGTTTGTGCTGAAATCTCTCTCTCTTTCTCTCTCTGTGTGTGGGGGTGTCTGTGTCTTTTTTATGTCGAAACTCTTTTCGCAGGAGAGCACAACTTTGCAATGTAGGCTAGAGAGAGACCTTGTGGAATGCCAAACATCACTCTATTCTATGCTGAGGCTTTTCTAATTGCTAAGTGTAATGAAATCTCGTTTCTGTCTTGTTTGTTGTTTGTTTTTTTTTTTATCAGTATTAAGATGACATAGCCTAGAAGGCTTCCACATCTTAAACCCAGGATCCGTATTTGATTCCTTATTTGATCCTTACATGATTCCAGCCCCCGTTAGTCAGTCCCCAATCCCATGTAAGGCAATGTCTGACTGCAGGCTCTGGGCTGCTTGGGTTATTTGAGGGGTAGGTTTAACAAGGATAGCGTCTAACCCAGAAAGGTTGTTCTCGATGTGTGGATACCAAATGGAGACATTGTCTGGTCTTACTGTACATTGTAGTCCTCTAAATATAGTCTGTCCCTTAATTTTGTGTCAGTTGCTATTTTTCTCCTCTATATGAACTTTAGAGTTGATTTGTTAATGACCACAGAATTATTTACTGAGATTTTGATAGTATATTTTTGAACTCTGGTAAAATAACAACAGTAAAATTTAAAAAAATCATGTTGCAAGTGCTTTTTAACACAATCCCATCTTTTACCAAGGAACATTCACTACATGTACCAAATGACACAGGGCTTCTTCAGAGACAGTGTGATTCTAAACAACATTCTCAGTGGCCGAAACCTTTCCACAGTGATCCGGGGACAGGTGAAAAGTGGATTGTGTCCCAGCACCAGGGTTCTTCTTCTTCAAATGCCAATCAAAGTGTAGTCACAAATACAGGTATTCAGTTCTCCTTCTAAGTCATGGGATTGCTAAAATCTTTATCATTCTGATTGATAGATAGAGTAAGCTGGGAATGTTAGCTCATAACTCTAATTCTAATGTTAGAAAAGTTGAGGCAGGAGGATATCAATGAGTTTGAGTACAGACTGAACTAGGTATGAGGCCCTGCCATGTCCCAAAAGAAAGAGAGGGAAAGGGACAGAAAGGGAAGAAGAGAAGGAGAGAGAGAGGGAGGCGTGGAGGGAGAGGAGAGTGGGAGAGGAAGGGAAAGAATGTTAGATGTAAGTAGATGTTGTCCTATATGTGCGTTTATGCACCACGCCCTCTTAGGCTTCAGTACCTTTCTCGCTGATGAATCCAGATGTTATACAAATCAAGGAAGCTTAGTTAGAAAGAGTCTTTTTTCCCCACAAAGATAATTTGGGGAAATGAGTGTGTGAAATAGACATGTATGATCATCTGAACCATTAAATGATACCATATAATTTAGAGAAAGTGAGACTCACCCATCCCAGAAGAGCCAGACATTGGAGTTCACGTTTTCTTTGTGGCGACGGTTTCAGAACTGTTAGGGGAGTGGGGACCAAAGGCCAGGGACTGAGAACCAATAGCTCAGCCTAGGGCTTCCTGCTGGGGGTCCTAGGGTGAGTCCCTGAATGCTCTGCATAGCTCATCACTAACTGACAAAGCTGGGGACCTACATCTGTGAGTTTTCTAGTTCTTAAAGAGGATGCGTCAAGGGTCCTCTGAAGTCTGTCACAGTGGGAGACAACTCCCTTCGGGGAAGGACGAGACTGAGGACCCCTCAGAAAGTCTCACCAGGCAACAAAGAGCTGGCAGCATCCAGGAGGGCAGTCACTGCTACCATCCCCTCGGCTTTATTGATAAAGCATCAATTATGTGCTCATCCTGCTAAAAAATGTTTCTCTTTGCCTAGTAGCTGAGCCCAGAGGCTCCTCAATGTTTCCTTGGAAAATTTTGCCATTGACTTGAGAGCCCTCAGATTTCTTTTCCTTCAATACTCAGAGTCCCAGAAAGCCTGCTGACACATCTCTTTCACTGATGTGTCTTTAAAATCAGAGATGTATGCAGATGTGTGTATGTCAATCTGTGTATATCCATGGCTGTGCCGTTTATAGTTCCCGGTAAAAATGCAAGCTTTCCAGGCATTTCCTCCTTCAGCTCAGGCAATGCCCAATTCGATGGTGTTATCCTAGGGTACTTGTACTGGAGACGCCTATAGCCTCTGACCAGTCAAACCGGAGCCTAAGGCAGAAAGAGAAGCCTTCAGTGCCCTTTCCTCCTCAGTTCACAGGTTCACATTTTGTTCATCATCGATACCTTGCTTCTATTTTAATTTTTTAACATTTTCTTAAATATTATTATTATTATATTTTGCTTTCTGATTTTTTTCCTGACTGTTTAGTTTTAGACCTGTGGATAAATTCTAGATGTGCCATACCCGAACGACAGCTGTGTTCAGAGAAGCCACAGAAAATGTGTGGATGTAGGGATATAGCCCCACCCATTGGGGGCGTGTTCGCCTCGGGCTAATGTTTACGGATATATCTGCCTGGCGTGATCCCAGCAGCCCTTTTTCTTTTGCTCCGCTTTTCCTGTTCTCCGCGGGAACCTGTGGTCCTGTAAGTCTATTTCCTTATTAAAGCTGTATATATCTATATAATCTGTCTGCATTCATTCACACCGCCACATGTGGATGACTTCAAAGCCTCTGAACCTCATGACCAAATCCATCCCCGCTCACCAGGCCACGGTTGCCAGCACTGGAGATACGAGTGAAAGAAAAAGCTATTTCTGCCAAAGTGTGCGCAGAACACGCGGGCCAGGCGCGGCCTCCCAGTCCGACGATGCCATCATCCATTATCTCTTGGTGACATCCACTGTACCTGAAGGGCTTCCGTTCTAACGTCTGAGTGTTGTCACTGGGGGGGAGTATTTTGTCTTTAAGGAAGAAAAGGTCAGGCCTGAGAAGTTTTAGATGGCTTTGATAGAAATCAATACAGTGAAGGGCAAATTTTCTACAAAATATTTTCGAATGTTTTATTTATTGGACATTCAGCTTTACAAATTAGACACACGGGATTAAACGTTGGAACACAAGGCTGTGACTTTTACGGAGTGTCCACACGAACCTCCCACCCACCCCCAACCTGAAGAGGACTTAGGTTGGTCCACAAATGTGTGGGCTATAGAAGAGGAGAGGAAAAGAAAAGAAAAAGAACGAGAAGAGGAGGATGGAGAAGAAGAAAAGAAAGGAAAAGGAGGAAGAAAGGCACATAGACGAGAAGAGGGTTCAGACAGTCCTGTCATTAGCAACTGGGACCACTAATTAAATACATTCTGATCTAAAATCTAAATTAATATGCATGGTCTCTTGGGTGTAGCCTAATTTCCCCTAGTGATTCTTATAGAGATTTCAGCCAAGGGTGACGCTTGCAAAATAAACAGAATCAGAAAGGACTGTTGTTTTTCCTGTAGGGTTAGTCTCCCCTGAATGATGGGGATGAGGCTGTCTGCACCCCCAGAGAGCCCATGGGTTACCAATGGGCATCCATGTAGTTCCAACGAAGGCTGTCCCACGAGGCATCTGTTTACAAAATGGTTCCAGTCAGATCTAGGCAGCCTCAGAAGAATTCCGTTAGAGAACTCATAATTAACATGAGGTAAACGGTTCTAAAAATTAAATTTCATGCATAATTGATGTTGATAATTACCATTGCAAACTGTTCACTCTTACATGTGGGTAATGTGGATACAGAAAGAGTTAATAAAATTACCCCTTAGAAAATGGTAGCAAGGGCTACAGGTAAAAACAATGTGAAGTTATAATAGAGAGAAATGTATGGCTTCATTCCTGAAGGTTTTTACACACACACACACGCATGCACACCACATGTACACACAGGCACACACAAATTTATTTTTAAGCATTTGATAGTTACAAGGAAAATGTCAGAAAGGCCTTCTGGAATCAGTAAAGGGCAGAATCCTCAGAAGAACAGCTCCATGACTGCTGTCTCTTACAAACAAGAAGCTGAGATTCCTGCCACACCAAATGAGTACCTCACATTGTGTTAACACCCATGAACAGGGACAGGTCCAACTGATAAATAGATTCTCATTCCATGTTATTTCCCATTTCTTGTTTTGTTTAATTATTTGTTTAAGATTCTTCGGTATTCATCCATTCTTCCATTGAAGGGCATCTAGGTTGTTTCCAGGTTCTGTCTATTACAAACAATGCTGCTATGAACATAGTTGAGCATATACTTTTGTTGTATGATAAGGCATCTCTTGGGTATATTCCCAAGAGTGGTATTGCTGGGTCCTGGGGTAGGTTGATCCCGAATTTCCTGAGAAACTGCCACACTGCTTTCCAAAGTGGTTGCACAAGTTTGCATTCCCACCAGCAATGGAGGAGTGTACCCCTTTCTCCACAACCTCTCCAGCAAAGGCTATCATTGGTGTTTTTTATTTTAGCCATTCTGACAGGTGTAAGATGGTATCTTAAAGTTGTCTTGATTTGCATTTCCCTGATCGCTAAGGAAGTTGAGCATGACCTTAAGTGTCTTTTGGTCATTTTAACTTCTTCTGTTGAGAATTTTCTGTTCATCTCAGTGCCCCATTTTATAATTGGGTTGATTATCCTTTTATGGTCTAGTTTCTTGAGTTCTTTATATATTTTGGAGATCAGACCTTTGTCAGTTATACATGTTAGAGTACTACTCAGCAGTAAAAAACAATGACTTCTTGAATTTTGCATGCAAATGGACAGAAATAGAAACATTATCCTGAGTGAGGTAAGCCAGACCCAAAAAGAGGAACATGAGATGTACTCACTCATATTTGGTTTCTAGCCATAAATAAAGGACATTGAGCCTATAATTTGTGATCCTAGAGAAGCTAAATAAGAAGGTGAACCCAAAGAAAAACATATAGGCATCCTCCTGAATATTAAATTTCATCAGGCGATGAAAGGAGACAGAGACCCACATTGGAGCACCAGACTGAAATCTCAAGGTCCAAATCAGGAGTAGAAGGAGAGAGAGCACGAGCAAGAAAATCAGGACCTCGAGGGCACTGAGACATTGGGGATGTTCTATTGGGAACTCACCAAGGCCAGCTGGCCTGGGTCTGAAAAAGCATGGGATAAAACCAGACTCGATGAACATAGCGGACAATGAGGACTACTGAGAACTCAAGAACAATGGCAATGGGTTTTTGATCCTACTGCACGTACTGGCTTTTTGGGAGCCTAGGCAGTTTGGATGCTCACCTTACTAGACCAGGATGGAGGTGGGTGATCCTTGGACCTCCCACAGGACAGGGAACCCTGATTGCTCTTCAGGCTGACGAGGGAGGGGGACTTGATTGGGGGAGGGGGATGGAAATGAGAGGTGGTGATGGGGAGGAGGCAGAAATCTTTAATAAATAAATTAATTAATAAAAAAAAAGATTCTTCGGTATTATCAGATACCTTTCCTGGGCAGGATCCATCTTTCTTTCTTGCAACGCTCATACAATGAACTTGAGAAGGGATATAAATTTTTCTTGACTATTATGAGCCTTGCAGCAACAAGAATCTTATAACTCTACTTTCACACACATTAAAGTTTACAGTACAGACTCCAGGGGTGATGGGCTTCTGGGTACCAGGCATGGTCAGATTTTGGCAATGGAGCCCAATCTCAATCTGCTGGTTTCACAGCCACGCCTCCCTTGGTTGTTGTAGGAACCATGGCTGTGCAATCTCCTAGCCAGACAAAGGGCTATTGAGTTCATTTCACTGTGGTTGGATCATGCCATCTGAAGTCTTTTGTGAGGCTGCACACAGTTTTTCAAGATTGCTATTTATATAAACATCCCTTTTTGAATGTTGTCCTTACAATGTCATACCTATCTTTGGGTTCATCTTCCTGTTTGCTCAGTGATTTTATCTGGGGATCCCAGGCCACTTCTGTCCATCCTTCCTCTCAGTCTATGGTACGTCCTTCCTGGTGTGATACCCTGCAACTCCAGTTTATGGTTTTCTACAAAACCCAAGGAAGCTAAGTAAACGCTTCACCTGAAGATCAGACCCTCTGGAAAAGAAGGAACTTGACAAACATTCTGGGGAATGTTTGCCATTGTTTCCTTGATGAGACCTGCATGGTCACACTCCTCCTACAGGCTTCCTGGGTTGCACTACATTCTGGGTTTCTCTTGTCCCAAGTCAAAGAACCTCAGGAGGCCTCAGAACTCCAGTCAGAGCTACTGATGCATTGAATTAGCTTTACAGAAGCTTTATTTCATTGTGTTTTTATACACTGGGGAATGATGAAGAGAATCTGGGGGTGTAATTTAGGGCCGCTGTACAGAGGCACTATGGGCTGAGTGTTAAGTACTCTCTACTGAGAGTTGCGTGTGATGTTTATCAAGTCCAAGTTCAAAGAAGGTTGACTTTAGAAAAGTACAGAAGGACCACAAATAATCTTCATCGCTGCCCCCCAGAGTGATCAGCAGGACACAGTACTGTCTTGATATGGCCACACAATCTACAGATTTGGTAGTATAGCTGCTGTTGAATCAGTGATACACATTCCATGGAAGGGGCATTGCTGCTTTGGGATAGAGGAAGGGAAGAAGCTTGTGGGCACTCTGTGGTATATACAACCTGTTTATCATTTCAATATTGGGAACACTTTTCTCTATACTCTTGCCTTTCTGTTGTCAGGCATGTACTTTACCACAGAAGAAAACAACAAATCAAAATAAGAGAGAGTGCTAGGATTTCAGGGAATGCAAAAGTCAGATTTTATCTAAGAGTTGAGAATTTGTTCTAGAAACTCAAATATGTCGGCAACTCCATGGGTAAAACTGTGAGGGTGTTGGTGTTGGCAGCGAGTGTAAACCCTGCTGTGTTCCCTTGATCATTTTCAGGGTCTGAGGGGAGGTTTTGTTGTCTCCACACTGCCACAAAACACCTGGATCTCTCCAACATGGCTTCTCTAGCAGAAATTATGGCAAATATCTAATAACACCAAGCAATTTCACCACAGTGCCTATCAGCAGGGGATAAGGACAACATCCGAGCTAGCAATGCAGAGTGTGTTCTCCCCTCTCTTTGAGTGAGCATGTGAAGTTATCCCTGGGGAAGAGAGAAGGACAATGTGTGTATGGTGTGGTGTGTGGTGTGTGTAAGGTGTGGTGTGTATAGGGTGTGTGGTGTGTGTATGGGGTGTGGTGCGTGTATGGGGGGTGGTATGTGTAGGGTGTGTGGTGTGTGTATGGGGTGTGGTGTGTGTATGGTTTGCTGTGTGTGATAGTGCGGCCCACAGACAAGGTTACCAATGAATGTGGCCCAACAAAAATAAAATCACAAATCTAAGTTTTTGTGACTCTTTATAATTTGGTTGCATGGTTTTCTTGTCTCAGGAGGGCGAAGACTCCAGCCATATCTAGTGATGATTGAAAGAGATTTACAGAACTCTTCATGACTTTGTGTTTCTATCCCCTGGGAAATGCCAAACAGAGAAGAATGTGCCCTGGCATTAGGAGATAAAAAATGTCTTAATTCTTGAGTTTCTTTTTAAATAAAAAGAAATAAATATTTTAAGTTTAAAGAAGGTATTTTAGAACTCACTTTATACAGTGTTTTCTGGAGCTGTGTACCAGGGAGCGGTTTAACACCAGCTGTCTCCTTCCTGAAGATGAACATAGGAGGCCACACTCTCTTGGGCTTCTCCTGATGTGGCGATACTTGTGTATCTTTCCCCAGAATCACTGAAATTCTCCGATAGCCTCCTTTTTCATGTGCTGGTCACCTCTACAGATTTTGCCTTCCCCTTACTGGGGGTCATGCTGGCTTTCCTCTATGACTTTGTGTACATGTGTTTCCACTGTGTATGTGCATGTATGTACATGCCCACATTCGTCTCTGATTATTGCAAAAGATTCATTTTAACCTCACACCACCAAGAAAATGCAAGCAGAAATGCCTTGGTTGTTCTGACTGAGGCTCTGCCACCCAGAAAATGAGCACACTCAGTTCTGGCTATTGCTTCTGCTCGGGTTCTTAAAAACTTAACTCTGAAAGTACGTGTTCTCCACTGCACGTGGAACATACATGCTGGACTTATTGTGCAGGTCGACCAAAGCTATTCCAGAGCCCTCTGTACAGATTTCCCTCCACGTCAGAGGATATTTCTTTACCTCTGTGAACTTTTAGCCTTCCTTTATACAAGAGACATTTGTTTAACACAATGATTATATTTCTTTCATGTTATTTTTTGCTTGGTGTAGTGGTGCTAAATTGTTTGTAGTTAATTTTGAGTGGCCAATTTCTTGCTTTTTTATTTGTATTTCTTCTTATAAATACCTTGCTTTAATATTTCTTCATGTGTTAATACTTAACACATTGTAAACTCAAGCAAGATCAGTTCTTCATTTCTGCCTGTGAGTCCCACTTTATCTTCTTGGTTATTTCCCTGTTCTTTTATAGCATTCTTCTACTCCTTGCCAAATCCAATTCTATAAAACTAGGAAGGAATCCAGGCTGCTCTTTTGCCTTTGAAATCAGAAACGAAGCTTCTCAGGTACTCTCCAGTGAGACCACAGTCAGCAGAGAAACTCCTTTTGGAGTCTTACTTTGACCACACCTTGAGTCTTATCAAAAGAGTTATTTTTTTGTCTTATTTTTTCTTTGTTTTGCTTTCCCCATTTCAACCCAGAGCTGTGTCCATTACCAGGCACATCATTCCTTCTGCTTTTTCATGAGACCTTTGATAAGTTGTAAAATGATACCTATCCCCCAGTTAATAACTTAAAAATTTAATAAAAACCAAGGGAAATGAATATTATTTTTTCTTTGAGTGAATCAACAATGAACATACTTCATGGTGTTTTAAATTTTCCTAGATATTTTGATAGAAATGCTTAATTTATTGGACACAGGTATCACTTTCATTCCCAAGTGAGCTTTGAATTCCCACTTTCCATGTTCTCTGCCTGGGCTGACTCACCCCTTCTAAGGACTCCCTCCCAGATTCAGGTTTAAAGGCAGCTCCTTGGGAACTGATCTCGGTCTCTCCTTGCCCTGAACCACTCAACCCTAATTAGTCTCATCAAGACCGGATATGAAAGTATAAATGGTTCATCTCATTCTCTTTCCCGGGCCAAATCTTGCCCTGATATGGAAAAACTCTCGAGTCACTGAGAAAGTTAGCATACACACAGTCCCATTCAACTGCCAGAAAAGCACCTAAATACTGTCCCATCTTTTTGTTTTAGGATAAAGAGAATGAGGACAGGAAGCCTGTCAACTTCTTCAGTCCTCCTACATCTTACTTTTTAAAATTATATATTGCTTGGTAATTTCATAAGTGAACATGAACATTTAGATCACATCCATTCCCATTTCCTTGTCCAGTACCTCCCAGAACAACCCCCGACTACATCCCAAATTATTTCTTCTCTCTCTTCTTTCCCTCTCTCACCCTCTCCTCCTCCTCCTTGATCTTCTTCCCCACAGAGTAAAATCAATTCTGCCTGTACATTTATGGTCATCCACCCTACCACAGGCCAAAGAGATGAAAAAAACACCCGACTTTCCCATGGTTATTTATTCTCCTAATTGTGCTGAAGACATTCATATTCATGACATAGCCCAACCAACACTTTTTCCTGAATCCCACACAACCAAGGCATTCTTTTTGCAGTTCCTGTGGGCATTGCTGTGAAGAACACAGGGACCTTGGTAATTCTCCCTTCGTTTATGCACTTCACCTGGTTTACTAGGTATTTGTCTTCTCTCTGCACTCAGGTGAGAACCACAAACTGTAGAGTCCTTGCTGTTTGAAATGCATGGATGATTCTTGTTGGCCTTACCTGAGAGGGAGCAGTATTGCTTAGGATGCATTTCTCATTTTCCAGAAACCAAGCAGAGTAACATCTATGAGTCCATATTTTGTACAGTAATTCTTCAGAGAATAACTGACTCCATTCTGTTATGGATTAAATTCTTAGGAGTTGAAGGAACTGGGTTAAGGTAAAGACAAGACAGGAAGGGCAGAGATCCCCCATGGTCCCACGGCCACAGCATCTCCGTGAAATGCTCTGGGGCATCCGTTCCTCCTGCATTCTGTTCATACATATACACCCATTCTTTCCCCCCAGCACCCAGCACCCACACACACGGCAGTTTCCTCCCCAACTTCATGTCTTCTTGTTGCATAACAATACCATAATTTTGGGTAAATCTAGAACCTGGTTGTAAACTTTATTTTCTCCTTTCTTCAATTACTTTCTCTCTTTTTTCTCATTTTAATAGCAGCCAGGGAAATGGAACAAAATAAAACCACACAACTGATCTGTTTCAAACAAACTATGGGTCAAAATAGTTACAAAAACCAGTCACAGTTGAGCGTTTCCTTGAAGCAGAGTGGATTTCCATTCAAAGTCTTCTAGATTTTTACACTATTTACAAAGCAATCACTGGCAGACTATATATTTTATTTTTAATCTAATTTTGTCAGTTTTCTCCTAAATATCTATTAAATTTAAATGGCAGGGTTTTTGTTTTTGTTGCTGAAAAAAAAAAAAAAACAAAAAAAAAAAAACCTCCATAGAAAAAGGTTCAGGGAGAAAGGTGCTGAAGAACCCATCTGTAGACACTGACTTCCGGGTCCTGACCAGAGTTCATGCCCTGAGTGGCTGACAACTGTCATCACCTATTTGGTCTCCTATGTGAGAGCCCTGGAAGACTTTCACCTCAAGTTGAAAAAAGCCCCCAAGGTGCTTAGTCTCTGATTAGATCTGGTTTGTACTAGCTACTCCATGGCTGAAGTAGGCTTTGATGGCACTTGTTTCAAGGTATGGTAGTGTGGCTTTTCACTTTTTTTTTTTTTAAAGACGAGGTCAACTTATGTGGCCCATACAGTAGACAGGGATGGTTTGTATTTTTGCATGAAGTGCCATAAAACTGAAGATGACTCAAATTAATGACCTTTCACTCATGATTGTGCTACTTTCATGTCTGCGGTGTTGCAAGAGAACACAGTACATTGTGCAGGGTTTACGTAGTGCTCAGGATCCAGGGCTCCCTCATTCTCTCTCTCTCTCTCTCTCTCTCTCTCTCTCTCTCTCTCTCTCTCCCTCTTTCTCTCTCTCTCTCTTCCTCTCTCTCTCTCTTCCTTTCAAATTTTTACATTCCCTTTCCTCTTTTAGACCCCCAGAGTACAGGAGTACAGGAGCTTTTATGTATCTCATTGTGCATGTTATATAGAAAATGCACACCATCTGTACACACAAAAGGAATGAATGTTTAGAAATGACTGTGGTTGCAAAGAGCAGTGTAACAGAAGAATTTTGACAGTAAGTACGTCAGGGTCTAACACTCACAACAGATATCCCATATTTTCTAGGGCTGCTTCTGTATCCATGCATGTGGCACATTTGGCTGTCCCTAGAAGTACCTTGAGGAACCACGTGTGTTTTGAGGGATGTAACCTAGGCATACACTTCCTCCTTCCCTGCCTTGAACCTTGACCTCTGGCCTCTTGCCTCTTGCAGACAGCAGGTGGGCCGAAGAACTCTGGGTCACGCCCAGACCTGCACTGCAGGAGCCAAGCCCCTGTCAACTTCATTTTCTCCCCTGTCTCTGCTTAACTTTAGGCACACACTTGGTGGATGCAAAAGAATTACAGTTTAGAGCCATGAATTTAAAATTGTGATAACTAGACTCACAAACACATCTTTATTTATCACAATAGGAACACTAAAATCAACATTTTTCATCAATGGGAAATAAGTTGACTTATTGCTAATGCATAAAAACTACACTTGGAGGTTTGAAGAATGCTTTGGAAAACATTTCCTGTGTCCAGCTTGTTGTGGGGCTGTTTTCCCTGCATTTGGCTGTTGAGATGCTTTAAGAGGTGGTAGTCAGTTGTCAGGGGTCAGCTGAGTACGGATAGCTGGAGCAAAATTCTTCTCCCACTTTTTCTTCAAGATTTTTTTTTTTTCGAGACAGGGTTTCTCTGTAGCTTTTGGTGCCTGTCCCGGAACTAGCTCTTGTAGACCAGGCTGGCCTCGAACTCCCAGAGATCCGCCTGCCTCTGCCTCCCGAGTGCTGGGATTAAAGGTGTGCGCCACCACTGCCCGGCTAGATTTTATTTGTGTGTGTGTGTGTGTGTGTGTGTATGTGTGGGGTAAGCCTCTGTGTGTGTGTGGTGTATGCCTGTGTATGTGATGTATGCCCCTATGTGTGTGTGTGTGTGTGTGTGTGTGTGCAGAAACTCACAGAAAGCACAGAAAGCGATGGCCTGCTCCCCAGGAACTGGAGTTGTGAACCCCCCTTTGTCTCTGCTGGGAGCTGGCTCGATTCCTCAGCAAGTGCAATACAGGCTCTTAAAGGACTGCACCGTCTCTGCAGCCCTCATGCACCTTTCAAAGGATTCCTTATGAGACATGAAGTTGGGGATTCTCACGCTGAGGAAATGAATCCTGTCTGCTAACTAAGCCTGCTGGGGTGACGGTTTTCTGAGCACACTTCTCAGGTGTAATGGTTCTGCTGGGGCTCAGAAAACTTAAGGGAACCAGACCTGTGGATACCACTGAACAGGAACCAGAACCTTTTTCGTGTGGTGTTAAGTTTTTCTTTGGGAAATGCTTTGGAGCTCCATCTTAGCCAAGTCTCTGAACTGGTCATCTCTGGCTGTCATCTAAACCACACTTTCTGAGCCTTGTTGCAATGTTATGGAGATAGATCATTGTTGTCATGTAGAACACGAGAAGATAGTAGGTCAAATGATTTTATTTTTATTTTTGGTCAGTTCATAAGGCCTCCACTTATATAGTCCTTTTTTACCTCCCACTTTGCTTCGTATATAGAATGAATGTCTAGTGCCCACATTAAATGTTCTGGCTACTTCACATGTAGTCTTAAGAGGATCAGCTTTGATAACTGTTTTCAGTTGGTTACTGTCAGCTGATGGTCAGCTTCTAGGCTGCTTGCTTTCAAGACTCTTCCTTAGCTACCACCACACTGCACACTCAGGCAGTTCCTGGCGATGTTGTGGGTTATCTCTGCTACTTTGTGAGTCATTCTGAACACAAACAAGTGTTTTTGTATGTTTGTTTGTTTTGTCTAACCTGGTTTCCATAGTATAAAACATAATATACAAGAGGAGACATGCCAAGGCTAGCCACTGGCCATATCTGCTATAGAGTCAGGATCCCCTTAGCACAGCAAATCCAAAGCCTTCACCCCCTCTGCTGGAGCTTGCTAAGGACTCCTCTTGGGCCTGCATTCTTCAGTTTCACTCTCTAAATTTCCTGGCTCGCTCATGTCTCTGGGTCGTTAGGAGACCTCTGCTGATTGCTGGTTAAACCTTCTTGCTTCAAGGCCTCGGGCACGCTACCCTGACAATTGGGGACACATATGGGTGGGTCCACTGTGATGCCATCTGGGACGAAAGGAGCTGCAGCAACTGATAAAGATGCAAGCATTGGAAGTGACTCCCGACTTGCACTTGAAACCCACTCTCATGTGGGTGGTGACCAGTAAACCCTCTCCTGCCTTACAAGGACAGACTGAAAGGCAAGGCCATGGGTTTCGATGACAGCATGAAGAATTTAGGTTAGATATGGGGAATGACGCTCTGACATTGAATTATGTGACTCCGTGAGATAGGTTACCAGGAAAGACAATATGCTTAAGACACTGATTGAATCGTAGCCCTTGATACAAGACACATGTTATGGCCTGGAGGACTTTCAACATTTTTATTAATTCTTTGAGAACTTCGTATATGCTGCATACAATCTATTTTGATTACATTCACACCCCACTCCTGCCCCTAATGCTTTGCACGTCCCTACTCCCTCCCAGTTTTGCTGCCCACACCTGATAGATTGTAAAGATTCCATGCAGCACGCCCGCCACTGTCTTGCACACGTATCTGACAGTGACAGGTGCTGCTGAAGGGGTCACCAGATTGCTCTCTGTTTTCAACCGAGACTCAGATGTCAAAGGGTGTGCGGGATGGCGGTTCTGTTGTAGAGCTGTGTACTTCATCCTAGCCGCACTCTCTGTCTTCTGGAGCCATGTGACCCTGCGTCTCTCCACCACCTTCTCCCATGGGGATGCTGTGGCCCAGTGACTCTGCTGGGACGGAAAGATGGCTGTCTGTGAGAAGATGGAAGCAGGGTGTGGGAATGCGTCTTGGGAGCCTTCAAGGGGAAGCTAGCATAGGAGTTTGGGAGTGAGATCCATTTCCATCTTTTTCTAGTCTTGAGTCCTTTTTGATGTGTTACAGGTGGATGTTGGTTTTGTTCTTGTGAAGGCCTCCCAGCGGCTGAAAGGTTAAGAGCCACCCCAGACATCGATTGCTCCTTTTACTCTAATTAGAATTGGTTTCAATGTGTGTTTCTTCTTTACAAGTAGTCATCTTGCATCTTCCTAAATACCCACAACCTAGGGACAGAGCCTCAGTATGGTTTTAATGAGGAAATGTGTGTAGTTTCCAGACTGACAGCTAAACGGGCTCTGACTTGGCGACAGGTACCGTGACCCCCAAGTAGTATGTTCTCTTTTCTCTCTGTTCTCCGTTCTTACCAACAGAGGATGATGTTTGATAGACCTTGGCCCCTGCTTGAACCCCACGGTCTATTCTTCCCTGGAAAGGATCCCATTTCAGACAGACACTTCTGACATGGGATGAGGCCGGAACGTCCATTCCCTGAAAATCGCCAGCTTTCTGAAGCTTCCTCGTGTAACCGTGCAGAACGGCCACCTCTGGGTTCCACTTTCAATAAGCACCCGTGATCCCAAATGCATTTGTTGTGTTTTGTTTATTTGCCTGATTCTGTTTGCTTTAGCTTATGAATCTTTACAGAAGAGTTAAAAATAATGTCCTGGAAATATGGAGAAATATAAGCTGATAGCAGAAAACCGAAGTCACGAGCCTCCTGCAGACAGATTGTTAGACCAGGCATAGGATTAGGAGGAAAGCAACTGAAGCCCAGTCCAAACATGGACCATGCTCATTTAAAGCTCTCAGAACCTGCAAGGTAAAGCCTCTTGGCACTCACCCTACACCCACAGCTTGAAGTGAGTCCAGAAGAAAGAGGCAACACAGAGGTAATGGCCTGACTTCATTCTCCTGCCACTTGGAGAAAAAACATTTCCTTTTGTTGGGTAATTTACAACGATTTTAGGCTATTTAAGTTGCAAACAAGTGAGCAACAGATCTCATCTTATCCGAATCACTTTCAGATGGATTTCACCGTGAAAACTTTAGGAAATTAAGGACACACTGAGATCACGATTAAGGGCTTTAGGAAAGATTCAGGTTTTTTTCTTTCCAACTTAAAGGCCTCTTGAACACATTATTCTGGAAACTGACTAAATGTATAGTTGCACACTTAGAGTAAAAACTAAACTCTTAAATGAACACTGTCATACCTGACATACTTTGTTTCAGAAACCCAATGCTAAGGAGGCAGACACCTCAGTTATCCAACCTTGGCTTTTAACTCTGCAGCTAGATCTCAGGACATCCAGAATCCATCTTTAGGGTGTTCTCTGCCTTCCCGGAGTTAGGTCTGATGTCAGTGGAGTAACGGAGAGGGCATGGGATGCTAGAGACAGCAGACCTTTCTGCAGGGCTAGATTTGAGCATGGAGTTAAAGATTACATCGCTGTGGTCTTGGGAAAGTCACCTGACCTGCCGAGACAGCTCCTCTGTATCTTACAGATCAAGACCTGACTTGGAAAGTAGTGCAGCTTGTATATGAAATGGAAATCATTTCTACCCATGTGACTACGTTTTATGATGAACCAGTCAGGTCTCCATATCTCCTGACCTCAAAGAGATGTCATTGTTTGAAAGGGACAACGACTTGGGTTTGAAGCTGAAGCTAGGGGTGTGTAAAATCCACAGTCCCTGGAATCGTGCCATCCTCTGCATTCTGAAGGGGCTGTGGTAGCCTGGTTTCAGGTCTTCAATGGTCACCAATCATACACAAACCTATTGTTAGTTTATCATTGTGATCAAGCAGTAATCGGTACTTAAGGGTTTAAAGGAACATGGCGGTGGGGATGTAGAGACAAGATGGCAGGAACATGAGACCTCTGATCACACGACCTCTACAGTCGGGAACCAAGCAGGACATACAAAGTAGGACTGGACCAAGGAATCTCAAAGATTACCCAGTGACCTCCATCCTCTAGCTAGCCTCACCTTGAGACTCACTCTCAGCCAAAAACCAGACTCTGGGGGGAACACGCTAAAGCAATCACATCCCTGTAAAAACTGCATGTTCATCTGAAGTGGATACATGAGAGCCTGGAAAGTATGTGCTTTGTGTGATTAAAATCTCAAAACTCCAATGGGGAATGGGATGTTGAGTTGGGGGAGGGATGAAGAGGGAGAGCAATACAAGAGATAACTTGATAGAGGGAGCCATTATGGGGCTCCGGGGGAACCCAGGAATCCACAAGGATGACCCCAGATAAGACTTTGGGCAATGGTGGTGAAGGTGCCTGAACTGGCCTTTTCCTGTAATTAGACAGTGACTACCCTGTCATCATAGAGCCTTTACCCAGTAACTGATGAAAGCAGATGTAGTGTCCCACACCCAAGCATTGGGCTCAGCTCCTAGAGTCCAGTTGAAGAGAGGGAGGAGGGATTATGTGAGCAAGGGGATCAAGATCATGATGGGGAAACCCATAGAGACAACTGACCTGAACTAGTGGGAGCTCATAAACTCTGGACTGACGGGCACGACACTGAACTAGGTCCTCTGAATGTGGGTGGAAGCTGTGTGACTTGGTCGTTTTTTGTGCAGGCCCCTGGCAGCAGGACCAGAATTTATCCATGGTGCATGGACCGGCTTGTGGAACCCATTCCCTATGGTGGGATACCTTGCTCAGCCTACACGGGAGGGCCTTGGTCCTGCCTCAGCTGGATAGGCCAGGCTTTGTTGACTTCCCATGGGAAGCTTTACCCTTTCTGAGGAGTGGATAAGGGGTAGAAGGGGGAAGTGGGAGCGAAGGGCAGGAGGGGAATGAGGGGGAACCGTGGGACTGTGGTTGGAATGTAAAATTAATAAAAAATTAAAAAAAAGAAAAATTAGAAAGTATATTTAGTTTACCATGCTGGTGGCAGGGGGACTCATTGGGTGAGAGGAGAATTCTCATCTTGATATTAGAGTCACTTCTTGAATGTCCCCAAGGAGAAAAGGCTGACAGTGCCCTAACAAAATCTCACAGACCAGGAGCTTTTAACAACAGAAGCATGTGTCCTTGTTGCTATGGAAGGTGAGTGTCCTGTCAGTGAGGTGGAGACCACCACGGGTTCACTCCTGACCCTGTGGATGGTATCTTCTCATCTACCTATGTGTATCTGTGTCTTGTCTCGTCAGGATAAATTAGCTCATCCTCCTGAGACTGGACTTAATCGTGTTCTCTCACATCTTATATCTAAACACTGCAGTGTTTAAAGTACTGGTGCTTATGGCTTTTGTAGAATTTGGAGGACCCGTGTTTCAATCCAGGTGGATCCTTGGTTCATCTGGATGCCCCAGAAGTTCTGACTTGGCAGAAAGTTTGAAGGATTCACATTCCTGGAGTGTTCACTGTGATGCTAACGTAAATGACCCCAGCAGGAGAGCCTGAAAAATACAGTTTTAAAGTGCCCCAGCCCCTAGCGGTGGCCAACTACTGTCACCGCCTCCCACTCAAGGAAGACTCAAACACAAGGCTCTGCAAGACATTCCTCTATGACTACTTGCCGACACAGCCCCGTGGCTCAATTTCCAAAAAGTGCAATTCTGTTTTGTTTCTGGTATGAAAATACCCCTTGACCTTGTGCAGACACCCTTACAACTCTGTAGTGTCTCATACTTAGTAATCTGTATAAAATATGAAATAATCAAAATGCGTTAAGAGCGAGTTCAAGGAAAGATACCTCAGCCTGAAAAAGCTGGAAAGGAATCTTGGCCGTAGACCAATATGACCATTACACAGATTACACTGATGAGCAATCAGTGTTCATCATATCCTTCCCGGTGTTTCCCTGCGTTGTCAATCATAACAGGACATTGAGAGTCACTTTTCAATGAGTTACTTTTTGGCACCCCTTCTGAAGCTGGTGTTCAGTTCTCAGCTACCCAAGAAGGCTGAGCATTAAGTGTTAGACCTGGAAGTATTTCTTACAAACAGACATCTCAGCTGGGGGAAAGCTGAGCATTTCCATCTGGAAGCTTAATTCTGTAAATTTGCATCATTGTTGCTGTTGGATGCACTGTGTTCCACCATGTAAACAAGCCAAGGACTTACAGTGTGAGACACTGGACAACACAAGGACATCCTACTTGTAGTTTAGTTTTCTCTGTCTTAAAAGCTCAAATAGACCATTTAAGACCTCACAAAGAACATCAAACAAACACACAAAAGAGAAACTTCAAAGTTCAGCAACATTCATCAAATTTTCCTATGTTAATCTTCATGTTGAAGAGAATCCCCTGCCCTAAACTAAGCTTATTCTGTTCTGTCTGTCTTCAGGTACTCCCCGTTTGTCTGCCTGGCAGTTGTGTGCTCTTGAGTGGAGGGACTAGCATTGATAAACTTGGCTGGCTTAGGATCCTAGAATCTGGTTAGACTAGCATCAGGAAACTTGGCAAGGCAAAGGAAGCTTACAACGCAGTTAGTCTTTCCTATGATAAACAATCTGTTTTTGTGCTTTTGATTAAAATTTAATAAAAAAATGTTTCAGTAAGGCAAAGACTTGTTAAAAGCAGGTGAGGAAAGATCAACATTTGCTCCTCGCAAAACTAATCCCTCCATCTCTCTCGTGTCTCATGTTCCTTGTTTATCTGGCAGGAGCTGGCTGTCCTGGAAACAGGATCACTCCTGGCAGAGGGATTTCTCTTCACTCCACTCTCAAGCCCTGAAGGAATCTAAAATTTGATCCCAGATACCTACCTCCTCAGTTCACCTCCTGAAATCAAACCTTTCTTTTTTTTTCTCAGCAGCTGCACAGAATTCCACTGGAGGGGCGGGGGGATGGGAGCAGGGGAGGGGAGGACTCTGAACAGCATCTCTGCAGACTCCATTCCCACAGCTCAACAGTGAAAGGCTGTGCAGAGGTGAAAATCTATGTCTAACCCTAGGAAGCCTACAGTGAGCTGACTTCCAGGACAGAGGGACAAAGAGTATACGGAAAGAGGGTGGGATGCAATGGATGTTCTTAGGTAATTGTGGTGTGTATGTGTATCATAAAAATCAAATGATAATGGCTCTCAGAGCCTTATCCTACACACACTGTGGTGGTTCAATATATTTGTATGCTCAGTCCCCAGTTGATGGACTATTTGAGAAGGGTCAGTAGGTGTGGCTTTGTTGGAGTAAGTATATCACTTGGGATAGACTTTAAGGTTCAAAATCCTGTGGCAGGTGTTATACCCAGATCACAGAGTCCCCCCAAAACCAACTAGGAGACCGCGTCCTGTATGTAAAAGCAAAGAGCCTTTATTCTTACACAAGTTTTCTCTCTGTATGGCCAATGGGTTGGCAGGAACAAAGAGCCCTGAGCTCCGTTAGGGTTGGGCTTTGTAGTAGCAAAGGTGAGGGTGAAGAATTTCTAATGTTCAGGATCCCTGATTGGCTGATTTGTCTAGGGGTGTCCTGGTGAAAGGGGATGGATGTGTTGGGCTGGGGGATATCAGATGATCCTGTCTACAATGGTTGGAACATTAGGAATTTCCTTTAGATGGTCTGTTCTTGGGTGGTGCCTGGATAGTCTCAGTTTGTGGTCTTTTTTTGTAACCAGGTATTGCCTTAGGGAAAATTACTGAGACCCAGACCTCTACTGAGCTTGCTATGGCTGGGTCCTACAGCAGACCCAGTGGATCCCTGCCTGTTGCCTTTGAATCAGGATGCTAATTATTGGCTACTGCTGCAACACCACACCTGCCTCCAGACTCACTACCTTGATATACAAGACTAACCCTCTGAAACTGTAGACAAGTCCCTAATTAAATGATTTCTTTTATAAACTTCGTCATGGTGCATCTTCACAGCAATAGAGCAGTGACTAAGACACACACCAAACAAACAGCTGTGAGATGTTAAGGATTCTTTAGTCAGTGAGGGTCCACACATTCAGAGTGGTTCCATAAGATCACATCTTCTATGAGTCTGACAACCATCCTAATTTATATAATCTAATCCTAATGCTTTTATGATGGCGACATCACTTAACCACGCAGTCTGCAGAACTTGTCATTGCCGTGAACATTTGATTCTAGACCAAACCACAGCTGTGTACAGGGTGAGTCCTGAACCAACTGAAGGTGGAGGTTCTGAGAACTCAGTGGCAGTGAAAACTCCCTGACTATTCATCAAGAAACTCATTCCAGGTTGTATAAGATATGGACCTGAGGTGTTTGGCTGGGCTGGCCTGTGTTGCTTCTCACAGCTTCACTGCAGCCTTTGCTCTGAACATACTGCATGCATATTTTGCATTGTGCATGCCCTCCAGCCTCACAATGCTAATCAACGCTGCCTGCTGCCTGCAGCATCATGAATCAAATGCAGATCTGCAATATTTCAAAACCAAAACTTTCTGCTCTCATAGAAATATAGTGGCTTAATTACAGAAAAGGACAGTGTTTTCCTGTTGTTACATGGAATGTAAATATCCAGTTAGTATATTTTCACATTATTTTAAATCCAAATGTTTGATTTTCAAATTTATGTTGAGGTGCTGACTCCAGGTTCAGAAACAAACATCAAGGGAATTTCGGCTGGGAATTAGGAAAACATTTCTAACAATTTCTGAAATGGCCCTAAATGTGGCAAATATGATGTGAAAGAGGGATCTCAGTATTGATGATCATAAGATCAAAATATGGATCCACCTCAGAAGCTGCTGAAGATGCTTGGTGTCCTCTAGGAAGAATACTCAGCTGATATTTAATTTTTCATGTAAAAATAAGTACATCCTCTTCATTAGTGTGCAAAATTGTTTTCCTCTTTAGTAAATGGTATGATTACACGTTCCCCAGAAAACTATTTTAATAGAAACATTTTTATAATTTATTTTCAGCAAGCGTTTGATATATATATATATATATATATATATATATATATATGTATATATAAAATTTTATATGCCCGTATATCATGGATCATGGAAAATGTTCTCGATCAGAGAGCTCACAAGGGGAGGGAGTTTGAGGAGCCTTCTAATAAATCAATTGTATTTGTGGGTACAAATTCTACTAGTTAAAACCTGAATGTGTAACCTTAGGACCCAGCCTGGTGTAGCTCCAATGGTCTTTCTGCATACAGGTTAAAAGAGCAATTTGGTACTGATCTCTCATGGATTTTAAAACTTGCCATGTGCACACTGACAGAAAAATAGCATTGGTGGAAGAAGAATGCAAAACTATGATTCTTCTACAATTTTATTTTGAAGGTGTCTGATTGTCAGAACTTGTAAGGTTAGACCAGAAAAGAAGAAGTTTTACTGTTCTTAATTAAAATATTGAGGAACAACAACAAAAAAAATGAAATGAGGAGGCAGGGGAAGATAAGGGGAGAGAGGGAGGAGGAGGAGAGGAATGAGGGAGATGGGTCAGGGAGGAAAAGAGAAGATGGGGGTACCATAGCATAAGTCTCACAGCCTTCCCCACTGGTACGATGCACGCTTGGCTGGACCCTCAGCTCTGAGTCTGCAGAAACACCCACACTGTAATACAGTTGGGCTGAACGTGTTTTTAAAGAGGATTCTATGCCTTTCTGTGGTAACCCAGTCCAGCCTCAGGAAGTTCTTAATATCCTAAATCATTGCCATATGAAGCAGTTTAAGCTCACTTCCGTCACGTCTCCTTCTGACTGAAGACAGGGAACAGCTGGTCACTTTCCTCCTTGACACTCATCCCTGCTCCTGAATGTCACTCCCAGGTTGGCTGTCAACCATCTCGTCACTCAGGCAAATATGTGCAGTGCTATATAACCTTCTTAAACTCCTGCCAAGACATTAATCACTCTCAGGTCCTGGAGTACAGGCTAAGCACGAGGCTTAGGAAAGATCCCGTGAAGGGGAGGGCTGCTGGTCGTGAGAGGCAGCAGGCTGGTGTCTAGCATTGGCTGCCTCTCAGTGATGTTGTGCAATGCCACAGTCTGTTCTTGAGGGACCGTTTCAACATCATCCCTTCTAAAATATACCGCAGGATTCTGGTGTTTTGGGAGCTAGCCTCTGATACACTGCATGTCACATGTAAATTATGAAATGGATGGAACTCCTCAGGCCTCATGATCACTGACATAAAAGTTTCTGAACTCACACTTCAGTTCCCTAAATTGATTTGTCACTAGAGGGTAAATCACAGTGTTAACCAGGTCTCTCACTTAAGGCGCCTGAAGAACTGTGCTCCTTTGTGATGACAAAGTAAAATAAGCTTTTGTTTCCTCTAATGATTACAGTTCATGTAAAAATGATGCTGCCATGTGCAAGTTAGTGTGAGTGCATGTGATGTGGTCTGAATGCTTGAGAGTGCACATGCATATCTGCAAATGTGGGAGAGAGGGTCTTGTACGTGTGTGTCTACATGTGTGTATGTGTCTATACCTGTGTAGTTGTATGTGTGTTGATATGCATGAATCTCTGTGCATGTCTGTGTCTGAGTGTGTCTGCATGCATGTGCCTGTCTGTATATCTATGTGCTTGCTTCTGCATCCTTCACTCTTTGTCGTGTGTGTGTGTGTGTGTGTGTGTGTGTATGCTCGAGAGATTTCACAAGTGTGTGGTGCATGGGGAAGAGATAAATCCCCCGCCATGCCATCAGAAACTGCAAACCAGAGCCTTAACTCACGTCAGAGAGGTTCACAGGTCCATGTGCTTCTTCATAACTGACCAGGGCTGCAGGTCATTTGGAAACACCGTGGGCCAAGAACCTGGGTGGCATGTAGTGCCCAGCCCTGGGACTTGGACCAGCAGCACATGCCTTCTTTGAGTCCTCAGATGTCTTGTAGGAGCCGGGCGGTGGTGGCACACACCTTTAATCCCAGCACTCGGGAGGCAGAGGCAGGTGGATCTCCATGAGTTCGAGGCCAGCCTGGTCTACAAGAGCTAGTTCCAGGACAGGTTCCAAAAGTCACAGAGAAACCCTGTCTCGAAACCCCCCCACCAAAAAAAAAATGTCTTGTAGGCTTTCTACCCCTGCAGCATGAGCTTCCCACCCTCCATTTCTGGATAATAGCTGATGCTGGCATTTCTCTTCACTCTGCTGCCCCCATCTCTCACATGCTCTAAGAGCCCAGCACTATCATACTCTGTCTTTAGATAAATAGATGCCTGGAACTACCTGTGGGCTGTCCCAGGAGTTAGTCGTGCAGGACAGACCATTCTGTCCTTGAGGATGATGTGTCTGATGGGTCTGAGAACAAGGTAGGGCCCACCCATTGGGCACCTGGAACACATGGTGAGGACCGTGATAAGAAAGAGGGAGGCTGTAAGAAGAGATACCCAGCTTGGGTGCATTGGAAGGGGACCCAGCAAATTAGAGAGAGGCCAGAACTAAGCCAGACGACCAAGAAGATAATTGTAGAACATCTGAACTCTAACCTGAGGATGAAGCACAGTGATAGATGTCTCAGTAGGGGAGAGATGTTACTGCATGTCGAAGAGCTGTGATTACTGTGGAGAGAAGACTTGAGAGAGAGGCTGGGCTCAGGGAGCCTGAGAAACGACCAGTGTTAGTGGACAGGTTTCAGCCTGCACTGATATGTTAGTATGCAGCGGGGAGTGCTCATGAGCGGAACTCAATGAGAATTCCGAGGTCTTCGGAGTGATTGGAATTTATGCCGTAAGTGGGAAGAAAAGTACAGGCTGCCATGGTTTCAGCAAATCACACTGTAGTGAAGTAGCTATGTGTCCCAAATGAGGTGAGTCCCATCCATGATGTAGTGTGTTTTCAGATTGATATGACAACTACACAGTCCATGTTGCCACAGGTTGGCTGTAACTGGAGGCTGCTTGTTCATTCCTGGCTGCTCAGACCTGAAATAATTACACAGAAACTGCATTAATTAAATCACTGCTTGGCAAATAAATCTGGCATATACCTAGATAACTCTTATATATTAAATCAACCCATTTCTATAAATCTATGTATTGCCACATGGTTGTAGCCTACTGGTACTGGTATATATCTTCCAGCCTGAATATATTCTGTTAAGCCATTGGCCAAAAGCAGTTTTTTTTATTAACCAATGGCAATAAAACATATTCATAGCATACAGAGGGGAATCTCACATCAGTTGGCCACTAACCATGAACACAAAAGTTGTGACTAGTAGTTCTGCCCTGTGTTTCAGCTTCTCCAGCTTGCCTGTCTTCAGTCTGCCTGTCTATCTCCTGTCTGCTTGCTTGCCTGCTTGCCTGCCTACTGTCTGCATGTCTGCCTGTCTGCCTGTCTCCCTGTCCTCCTGTCTGTTTTTCTGCTCACCTACCTCTCTGCCTGTCATCTAAAGAGTAAATGCAGATTCAGAATTAGAAAGATGAAGTAGAATTTCTTACCACTGACACACTGGCTCCGTTAAGTTGTGTTTTTTAGTGCAACAGTTCCTAGGCTGCCTGTGTGTTGCCTGGTGAAGGCATGTGACTGTGTCACATATGTGTCTTTTAGGGTTTAATGAACCAGAGGTGACTGGCCTGTTCTGCTCTTCCAGAGCCAATGTTCCCTGGGTGGCATTCCCACAAGGGTGGCATTCCCACAAGGGTGGCATTCCCACAAGCGCATCTTCAGGTCCCTCTTATGGGAGAGAATTGGGACCTGGGTCCCTGATGACTTTTCCACTGAGCAGTTGAACAGCCCAGAGTCTGACCAATGAACTGGGACTGAGACGAACAAGGCATGGCATGGTATGGCATGGTATGGCCTGGTATGGCATGGAATTGCCTGGCCCGCCCTCCTACTGCCTCTTCGAAGGCCCTGGTCTTCCTGGGATGTCTGTATTTTTCCCATTTACTGGCTATTTTGTCTATTGTCTCAGATCTCAATTTTCCAAAGAGAAAAGAAGATATTTTGCAGTATTTTAAAAATTTATTTATTTATTTATTTACTTACGTACTTACTTATTTTTGGTTTTTCGAGGCAGGATTACTCTGTGTACCTATGGATCCTGTCCTGGAACTATAGACAGGATAGCCTTGACCTCATAGAGATGTGTCTGCCTCTGCCTCCCAATTGATTTCTGGAGTTAAAGGTCATCACAGCCACCTACAGTCTAGTAATTTTTGAAAACATTAACAAACCTGGGTGAAAGAGGGTCACTCCTCAAATGGCATATCTCTTTTTTTAAGGAGTAGCTCACAGAAAGTCAGAGAAGACACCTCTGGATGCTTCATGCCTGAGTAACAGGTAACATCCTGGTCCAGGCACTGAGTAGAGTTCTGGGGATGCTCATCCGCAGCCACTCAGGCTTGTGGCCCCTGTTACGGCAGGAGAGATTTTTTTTAACAGAATGGCTTTTCCTTTGTAATTATGAACAAGGAAAAGAATGGGGCTCCAAATTATATGCACTGTTTTATGAACTTGAAGTATTCTGTCAAGCCAAGAACTTTCTCTTTGGGAAACAGAAATTTCCTCAAGGAAAAGTTCTGTCTGGAAATCTTGCCCAGCTTTACAGCCAGAGCCCAGTTACCTGTGTGGTTCCCGCTGAGGGCTCACAGCACATCAAAAAGGATATCTGTCAGAAAACACATCCTGGGAAATGGGAAACACATGGGGCTGTGAGCCTGCGAAACCAAGACAGAGCAATCACAGGGATGATCTATAGAAACGTGAATCCCATTATGAGCTCAGAAACCACAGGAAGGTCTTTGTATGCACAGTGAAGACAGGGTCTGGAGAGCAGATCAGGATCTGGAGGAGGGGATGCAGAGGTACCATCTGAGAGATAGCTCAGCCATCTACCTAGGAATACTGCATGGGAGACAGGTTGCATTCTGAGTATCTTTGCCTTAGAAGACATGGCTTCTATGGCTTTGGCCCTGGCCTAGATCTTGACAGGTCCACTAAATAGGGACCCACACATATCAGGAACCGGACAAGGGCTTCTGAGGGCTCTATTCCCAGTTTCCAGTTCACTGTCACCTGGAATGATCTCTAAGTCTCCCCTAGACCAGCTGATCTCAGGGAGGAGAGAACAATCTACCAGAGTCACAGAGAGTTTTGCATCAACCACAAAGGGCAGGAAAGAAGCAGGACCACATTCCCTTCTTTCCTTGCTGCTTGTGAAGTTGTCTCTTTGCTAGCAAGTAGCCTCCAAGTGCTGTGACTCAGGGGTTGTGAAAACAAGTCCCCCAACACGATGCTGCCATCAGAGCTCCTGCCACCCTCAGAAGAGCGGGAATCTTGGCTAGGAGCCCCTGAGCTAAACTACTGCTTCCAAGAGCCTGTTATTATCTTTTTCGGTACCAGGAAATTATCTTCTTCAGTAAGTACTGTAGAGCTCGGCACTACATTTGGTCTGAGTTCCTTCTTTAACTAGGTAGCATTAGCTTTTGGCCATGTTGTCACTTGAATAGTCCCAAAGCAACTAATATCACCCCCTCCTTATTTATAAGAGAGAGAGGAAGGCGTGAAATAATCCCAATGTCTTATAATTGAGACCGAAGCTAAATTTCAGTTGAATATTTGATCAGCTCCCCAGGTGCACACTCAATCACTAATTTAGGCAAAGAATTCCTCAGAGCCCTGGCTGTTCCTTAGGATTTCTGTTTTACCGTCTCACTTGCTCTGAGTGTGAAACAGTCATAGAGTAGATGTGACTCTAACACATAACCATGATTCCTTTTCTTGCCCTTGACAAAAGAGAAGAAAATATAATGCCACCACATGATAAAAGATGGGTGGACAGAGGCTGTCACTTCGAAACATGAAGGATTCATTGGGCTCTGTTGATAAAACAAGGAGTTCTTGCAGCTAAAGCTGAAGTCCAGAGAGCAATAGGCATGTGCCTCCACGTATGCTTTCCCAGGGCTCAGGTTGGGCTGCAAGCAGGCAAATTAGGACCTCCGGATTTCTCCCAAGGGAAGTCGGTCTACCCCACCAGAGGCTCTGGTGAGAGGAATTGCATTGAGGAGCTGGAGAGCCAAACCTTTGAAAGCCATGGGAACCTTTAGCCGTCAGCGAGGAGCAGATGACAGAGAGGTCAGGCAGAAGGCAACTATAGCCTTTGATGAACATAGTTAAACTGTATGATGAAGCAAGCAGGCTGTTTCCGATGTGAATGTCTTGCTCTGGGTTTCGTTATGAAGACAGAGTCTGGTCTTTGAAGTGAGTCAGTGATCACTCAACTAAACAAGCAGATTCAGAAGAAGTCAACCAACATACATATCACTCCCCTATCTTTAACTGCCAGAGAGAACTGTTCACACACACACACACACACACACACACACACACACACACGTGCGCGCGCGCTGCTCATTCAATCAGCCAACAAACCAGCCTCTTTAGTTTCATCTCCAATTCTTTGACACACTCTAGAAAAATCAATCATTTCAATGTTAAATGTGTTTTTGTTTTAAATTTTCTACTCAGCTCTGTCTTAAAAATAAACAGACTAATTCAAGAGTAAGATTTCAACAGCACAATCAAGTTACACCGAAATATTTTAAATTCTAAATAAGGAATTACACTGGGGTGAGTTCTACAAATAAAATGTGAATCTTTTTTCTTCTTCTTTCAGGATTTTGTTTTCCTGCCCAGACATACTATAAACCATTTAACTGGCTGTGGATTTTTTTTTTTTAAAATTCATTGCACATTTGTTGGACACAAAAGACAGCTCTTGTTGGACACACACAGCTAAGGGTGATGAACTAGGAGTCACTTTCGCTCTTGCAGCACCCAGCAAGGGATAGAGAAGGAGCGAAAATTCCCCAAGTTGTGTGGGCCCAAGACCAACAGGAAGTGGGCCTGTAACAGGCCTCTTACCTGGCTCCAGGAAGCCTGGCCAGAGGCGAGCCTCCGGAGGGGAAGCTTGCAGCATTTGTCTGTGCTGTTTAATGCTGCTGTAGTTATATTATTATTTCATAGTGACTAAAGAGCCATGGCATTTATTCACTTTTACTAATATTTGCCTGTGTTTATTAGGTGCCTAGAGCCTTGTACTACGTGGCTCCGTGATCAAGTGAACACTTCTTAGTTCCTCAAATTGGGCATAAAATTCCCTGTCAAGAGGTAGGAAAGAGAGGTCATGGCCCTGCCACTCAAGAGTCCCTGATCTTGTCAGCCGTGCCTGACACCTCCCCGCCTCCTACTTCTAGCTCCCCAAACAGCAACAGAACACACATCTGTGATGGCTACCCACTCCTTTCTTCACAGATCACCCCCTGCCTCAGTCCCCTGCCTCCTTCATGCCAGTGTCCAGGGCTTGCCATCCTGACAGCCTTTAACCAAGCTTCTCTCTGCCTCCCTGTAGCTGCTCAGGTTGTGGAAACAGAATCACGGTTTCTTCCAAGTCCGCTGTCTAGAAAAGGCAAAGCATTTCCCATCAGGGAGACAGGAAGAGAGATGAGACAGTTGGGAGAATGACTCTTTCTAAGTTTAAATTTTATTTTATGCATATGAGAAGGTTGCCTTGCATGTATGTTTATGCTACATATGATGTGACTGGTTGGTACCCACTGATCTCAGAAGGTCTTGGATCCCTCTGGAACTGGGGCCACAGATGGAGGTGAGCTGCCATGTGGGTGCTGGGTATTGAATCCTGGTCCTCTTTGAGAGCAGCCAAAGCTCAAAAGAGCTGATCCATTTCTCTACTCTCAGGCTGATTCCTTAATCCTGGGCATGAAACTCCAAGGCATAAAAGGCAAAATAAAATAAGATGTGGAAGGCTGACCTTACAGAATGCCTACATTAGCTCTAATGGTCTTTGGCTTTGACTGTGTGAAAGTGTGTGTGTGTGTGTGTGTGCTCATACATGTGTTTCTCTATGACTGTGAGTGTCTGTGTTTGTGTGTGTGCACTCCTGTGTGCTTGTATGTACCTGTGTGTATTTCTCTGTATGTGTGCCTGTTTGTATCTGTGTATGTAAGTATGCCTATGTGTGTGTGTGTGTGTGTGTGTATGCTGTAGGTGCCAGTGTATGCCTACACTACTGTACATGTCTGTGTGCTTAGTACAGACACACTCTTGGAACAAGAGAAAATGAAACTTCATGACAACTGAAGTCATCTTCTTTCACAGCAAAACAGTTTTAATCCTCCTTTAGAGTTTTGATTCAGGCTGCGGACCTGGGTTTATTTACAATGCCACCATTTATCACATTAAATTGTGACTTCCTTGAGTGACAAACGAGTGTTCCACATAATGACTCAGAAATGCTTGTTTTCTTTAACCCTGTAATATTTGTTACCCAGACAGAAAATGGGAAATGGGTTGAGGATGCAAGAGGACAAGTGATTGTTGGGGACAAGCAACTCAGGGTTGTTCCCCTTTCTTTCAATAAGTGTGGGGCATGAGCATCAGGAAGATGTCCTTTTGCACACAGGGGTTCTCTTTCTCTTAGTTGAAAATCGATTCTTCTCCTGTGCAACACATCTCTACAATATCCCCTCCCTCTACTCCTCCCAGTTCCTCCCCATCTCCAGTGTCCACTCCCCTTCCATCTCCCTTCAGGAAAGAACAGGCCTCCAAAAGACACCAACCAAACATGGTAAAATGAAATACAGTCAGACAAACAAAAGCCTTTGCACAGAAGCTTGGTGATACAACTTGGGAGGAGCAAAAGTGTCCCAAGAGCAAGTAAAAGAGATACACCTGCTCCCACTGGTAGGGGTCCCACAAACGCCAAGCTAACAGCCATGTCATATATACAGAGGATCTCGTGAAGACCCACGCAGTGCTTGCCCCCCCCCTTACTCTTTCTATTTATCTCTCTCCATTCCCCTCTCTCTCTTCCTCTTCCTCTCTTTCTCTCTCTCCTTCTCCCTCTCCATCTCCCCCTCATGAACCCATATGACCCTACTAGTTGATTTTGTGAGACTTGTTCTCCTGGTCCCTCCATCCCCTATAACTCCTACAAACTTTCTACCCATTCTTTCTCAGGGTTCCTTGAGCTCTGAGGAGAGGGAGCTAATAGAGACCTCCAATTTAGACTTTCTCTCTGCATAATGTCTGGCTGTGAGTTTCTGTACCTGCTCCCATCTGCTGCTTGAGGAAGTGTCTCTGGTGATGACTGGACAAGGCACAATTCTACAAGGACAGCAGAATACCATTGGGAATTATTTCATTGGTTTCCTTGCTGTTGTTGTTTTATGTGTTTGGTTCTTTGCCAGTCATGTTTGGTTCTACACTAGGTCTCTGGCTCTCCTGTGTTTGTTCCTGACCATCTAGGCACCTTAGGAAATGGAATCCCTCTCATAGCATGGGCCTCAGACTCGACATTGGTTGGCCACTCCCACAAGTGCTGTACCACCATTGCTCCAGAACATCTTGCAGGCAGGACAGATTGTAGGACAGGTTTTGTGGCTGAATTGGTGTCCATGTTTCTCTTTGTAGGCTACAGAGTACCTTAACACACCAAAGAGACTAGAACTTGTGGGTGAATGCTCTTTGCAGTCACAAGCTCAACCCCTACACGGTCAATGATCTGTTCAGATGCTGTCCTCCGCAATGGGGTTCCGCTGTCAGTTTGTAGAAAGAAACCCCTGTCCTAGCATCAGCCTTAGCTGTTTGGGGCTCTCCTTAGCCAAAAACTCAAATGAATGCAGTCTGGTCTTGCTACTGAAAACCTTATGTGGCTATAAGAGATGACCAGTTGAGACGCCATAGCTTCCATGACTAGAAGTCCTTATTAGGAATATCCTTATAGATTCCAGGAAGTTTCCACTGCACTGGTTTCCACACTGCGCCCATAAGTGTCCCACATTTCCAGCTTCTCTCCCTGCATTCCACCCGTTACCCACTTGATCCCTCCTGTTCCTGTCCTTACCTACCACAAGTTCATCCACAAAGTCTATTCTATTTCTCTTTCCCAGGGCGATCCATGGGTCCCCTCTAGAGACTTCTTCTTAACCTAACCTTTCTGGGTATACAGATTGTAGCTTGATTATCATTTACTTAACAGCTAATATCCACTTCTAAGTGAATAAATACCATGTTTGTCTTTCTTGGTCTTGGTTACCTCACTCAGGATGATAATTTTAGCCCCATGCATTTGTGTACAAATTTTATGATGTCATTTTTGACAGCTGAGTAATAATCCATTGTATAAATGTACCACATTGTCTTTATCTATTCTTCTGTTGAGGGACATCTAGGTGGGTTCCTATGTCTAACTATTATAAATAAAGCTGCAATGAACACAGTTGAGTAGGTGTCCTGTGGTAAGATGAAAGATTTTTTGTGTATATTCTCAAAATCTGTATAGCTGGATCTTGAGGTAGATTGATTCTCAGTTTTCTGAGGAAATACCATGTTGATTTCCACAGTGTCTGAATAAGTTTGCACTTCCACCAGCAACAGAGGAGTGTTTCCCTTGCTCCACATCCCTGTCAGCATTAGTTGTCACTTGTGTCATTGATCTTCACCATCTGACAGGTTTAAGATTGAATCTCAGACTAGTTTTTATTTGTATTTCCCTGGTGGCTAAGGATGTTGAACATTTCTTTAAGTATTTCTCAGTCATTTATGATTCCACTACTGAGAATTCTATTTAGATTTGTACCCCATTTTTAATTGGATCATTTGTGGGGTTTTTTATTTGATAACTGGTTTCTTGAATTTCTTATATATTTTGACTATTAGTCCTCTCTCAGATGTAGAATTGGTAAAATTTTTTTCCATTTTATAAGATATTGCTTTGTTCAATTGATGGTGTCCTTTGCCTTACAGAAGGTTTTTAGTTTCATGAGGGCCTATTTATTAACTGTTAATTAGTAGCTGTGCCATAGGTGCTCTGTTCAGAAAGCCATCTCCTGTGCCAATGTGTTCAAGGGCAGTCCCCACTTTCGCTTCTATCAAGTTCAGTTTATCTTGTTTTATATTGAGGTTTTTGAGAAATTTGTTCTTGGGTTTTGTGAAGAGTGATAAATACGTGAATTTATTGGCATTCTTCTGCATGCAGATTTCCAGTTTGATCAGCAGCACTTTTTGAAGATTCTGACCCTTTTTCCAATGTGTATATCTGAATTCTTTAAAAAGAATCAGTTGTCCATAGGTGTGTGGATTTATGTCTGTGTTCAACTCCATTCCATTGATCAACGTATCGTTTTTAGGCTTTCTGTTACTGTAGCTCTGCAGTACAACTTGAGATAAGATATGATGATGCTTCCAACAGTTCCTTAATTGTTCAGAGTTGTTTTGTGTATTGGGTTTTTTCCTCATAAGAAGTTGAGAATTGTCCTTTCAAGGTCTGTAAATAATTTTGTTGGGATTTTGAAGGGAATTGTATTGAATCTGTAGATTGTTTTTGGTAAGATGGCCATTTTTACTATGTTGATACTACCAAATCCATGAGCATGGGTAATATCTCTACCTGTTCATATCTTCTTCAAATTCTTTCTTCAAAGAAGTGAAGATTTTATCATACAAGTTTTTTTGTAAACCTAGGTTGAGTTACCTCATGATATTTTACATTATTTGTGGTTATTGTGAGTGGTTTTGTTTTCTTGATTTTTTTCTCTACTTGTCATTTGTGTGCAGGAGGACTACTGACTCTTCTTGAGTTAATCTAACATCCAATCAATTCACTGAAATGTTAGTTGGTTGTAGGCTTTTCCTGGTGTAACTTTCTGGGTCACATAGGTATATTATCATATCATCAACAAATAATGATACTTTGACTTCTTCCTTTTCAAACTGCATCCTTATGATCTCCTCCAGGTGTCTTATTACTCTAGGTAAAACTTCAACTACTATGTTGAATGACTAGAGAGTGGGCAGCCTTATCTTGGTCCTGATTTTAGTGAACTTGCTTTGATTTTCTCCATTACACTTGTATTGACTATAGGCTTGCTGTAAGTTAATTTTATTATATTTAGGTACATGCCTTATAACCCCAATCTCTCCAGTGCTATTATTATGAATGGGTGTTGGATTCTGTCAAAGGCTTTTTCTGCATTTAATGAAATGATCATGTGTTTTTTTTTTTGGTTTCTTTCAGGTTGTTAACATGGTTGATTACATTTACTGATTATCATATTTTTATATATTGAGCCATCCCTACATCTCTGGGATGAAACCTACTTGATCATGGTAGATGACCCTTCTGATGTATTCTTGGATTTGGTTTGCAAGTTTTTTATTAAGCATTTTTTCATCTATGATCATAAGGGAAATTGGTTTGTATTTCTGTTTCTTTGTTGAGATTTTATGTGATTTGGGTATCAGGGTAAGTGTGACCTCATAAAATGAATTGGGTAATATTCCTTCTGCTTCTATTTTGTGGAATATTTGAGAAGTATTGACATTAACTCTTCTTTGAAAGTCTAGTATAATTCTCTGCTAAGATCATCTGGGCCCAGGTGTTTTTATGGTTGGGAAACTTCCAATTGCTTCTTCTAGCTCACTAGGGATTATAAGTATATTTAAATTTACAGAGGTTCTTAACAGGTATTGGAGATGTGTCAACTGATTTAAGAGTGTTTGTTTTCAGTGTGACACCAATTGGAACATGGGAAACATGAAATTTCTATAGAATAAAGAGAGATGTAACAAAGATAGTGTTTCTTTTTAGGACTAACCATTCATTTATTTATTTGACAAATATCTGGTTACTCTGCTTCTACATGTTGAGAATATTCTGTGCTTAGGAGGGGTCACAGGTAGAAAAGCTGAAGTTGAAATAATAAATGTGAAGACTTGCCATGCACAGCACCCCTGTGTCTATGCTCTGTGCGCTGGAACCCAGTTTGTGAGCTTAGGGCAAGGGGGCTGGAGGTTAAAATACACAGACACACACAGACAGAGAGACAGCGACGCGGGTCATCCTTGAAATCCCCAAGAATGCCCTCTTTATTGTGTTCAGGGGCAGATTATATAGAGATAGCCACACCCCAGCCAAACCCACCAGAAACCACTCTCCTGCCATCAGGAACTCCTGAAGGTTTGGTACTCAGAGCAGCTGTAGGTACTCAGATCAGGGGATTACAAGAAATTCAGGATCTGGGGTCTCACTGCTCCCAACAAAGACTTTCATGTTCATCATAATTTCATGTTTATCAGAGAAATTGAGTCAACTAGAACATGGAAGAAGGTGCATGCAGAGCTGGCAGAATTTTACTTTTAAAGAGGTTGTCGGTCTAATCCTTAGGGTATTTAGTGGAAGGGCATAGAAGTGAATGCATATGGAGAGGGCAGCTCCAAGTAGGTTAAACCACTGGCCAGGCTATGGGTTGAGGGAGAAAGAAGAGAGCAGAGGGGAACAGAAGAAAGGGGATAAGGAAGTCCCAGGAGGTGAGCATCATCCAGGTTTTGGCTACCACTAGAACCTCTGTGTTCTGAAGGAATAAAGTCATCCTGGAATGTTCTGGAATCAAACATGATGTGGTTTGACTGAGGCCTGAGGTCATCATCCTGTATTCTGTGTTAGGAGCAGACATTACAAGCTGGGCTCAAAGCTGAAGATGTTGGAGCCCATCCCTAAGCTCCCTATATGCTTGGGTGGAGGTCTGGAGGCCTGGCATGTAAGTTCCTCACATTTAATTTACTCTTCAGGGTAATGTCCATCATGATTCTTCTAGTTCTGTGTCTTTCAGAGTTGAATAAGTTTCCTTATATTATTTATGGATGATGTTGATTATGATGTGTGTGTGTGTATGTGTGTGCACTTTCCCCAGAATGCATGTGGAGGGCAGAGAACAACATAGAGTTTACCCTCATTGTTTAAATATTTAAGGTGGGTAGAGGTTGTTTATCTCATCCCTTTTAGGAAAATGTACCCCTATGCTTATGGCCCTATCTCTAAAGTCCTGTAAGTGATCCAATATCAAAGTCAAAGAAGTCATGCTTTGAGTCTGTCCCATCACATCAGCCTCATAAGTCAGAAAGAGGATGCACAAAAGACCAAAACAAAACAGCACATAGAACAGTATAGAGTCCTACTGGTGCCCAGAGGCAGAAGTGAGACAGAGACACTGGGGGCATCCTGCACTCTATCTACAGAACTGAGATGCCCAGAGCAAACCACACTTCTATCTATAGAAACCAGAGAGATCCACTCTCATGCAGAATAGTACTGGGATCCAAATACAGAAGAGCCCAGGGGATGTTTCCCCAGGTACCCCAACTGTGACCTCCTCACGCATCTGCATAGACAGGCTCTCACAGATTTTGGGCCCACTTACAGAGGATATCCAAAACAGAAAAACACAAACTAAAACTTAAACACAGAAAATTTACTGGTTGACTGAAGGCTCTATGGAGCAGTGGTCCTGGTGGGCTTGAGGAATCCCAGAGAGCCCCCAAATGTTATGGCCAAATTGTGGAGTACCCCTAAAACCAACTAGGAGACTGAGTCTTGTATGTAAAAACAAAGAGCCTTTAAGTTTTACAAAAGTTTGCAAACTCAGACTGTGTCCAGCATATTAGAGTGATCAGAGAGCCCCAATCTCAGTTGAGGTTGAGTTTTTATAGTAGCAAAGGAAGAGGTGAGGAATTGCTAAGGTTAAGGACCCCTGATTGGCTGGCATTTGACTAGTAGTGTCCTAATGAAAAGCAATGGATGTGTGCTGGCAGGTGATCCTGTCTACAATGGTTGGAACATAAAGAATTTCCTTTGGATGGTTGTTGTTGGAGTATGGGTGATCTCAGTTTACAGTGTTTCTTAAAACTAGATAATGCCTTAGGGTAAAATGAGACTTGGGCCTACCTTGAGCTTGTCATGTCTGGGTCCTACACAAGCCATATAAGCAGAAGATAATATTAAAATAAACAGAAATTTATACAACTTAGTAGAATTGCAGGCTGTGTTCATAGGTTAAGAAAACAAACATTACCTAAAGACAGCTGCATAGGAATGTGTCTATCAAAGTCCATCTTTAGAAAAAGAAGAAAAACCTAAAATCTAAAAAATCTATACAAAGTAGGAGAAAGAAGAGGATAAAAAGGAGGAGGTGGCAGGAGAGGATGAAGAAGAAGGAGAGGAAGAAGAAAGGATGGAGAAGGTAAAGGAGGAAGAAGAAAGGGAGGAGGAGGAAGAAAATGGGTGGAGGAGGTAGAGAGGAAAGAAGAAATGGTGGAGGAGGTAGAGAATGAAGAAAAAAGGGTGGAGGAGGTAGAGGAGGAAGAAGAAAGGTGGAGAATGTAGAAGAGAAAGAAGAAAGGGTGCAGGAGGTAGAGGAGGCAGAAGGAAGGGTAGAGGAGAGTAAGGAGGAAGAAGAAAGAATGGAGGAAGGAGAGGAGGAAAGAAGGGTGGAGGAGGTAGAGAATGAAGAAGAAAGTGTGGTGGAGAAAGAAGGGAAGGGGGGAGGGAAGTAGTGAAGCAAAAGAAAAACAATGAAAACAGAGCAGCGACCTCGAAGACAGGCAATGAGCATCACACCCTGTAATTGGAAGCAATTAAAAGGTTGTGGCATGGGAACAGCATCAAAATGTACGCGATGTAAAGTTATGCAAATGACCCCACATTGAGCAATCATTGGATTTTTACAGAGGAACCAAGACAATACATTGGAAAACATACAGCCTCAGTTGATAAACATGCTGAGCAATCCAGACAGCCACACACCAAAGAAAAAGATTGAACCTTATCTCATGCTAAATACACAAATAACTCAAATGGATTAGAGGATTCATGATAAGATCTGAACATATAAAACCTGCAGAAAATAAAACATGGCAAAAGCTATAGGGCAATGACTTATTTTTCAGTTTCATCTTAAATGCATAAACAGCAAAAGCAAAAATAGGCAAATACAATGGCATCAAAATTGATTTTTTTTGTAAAGAAAACAGCAGAGAGAGGGGTCTGCTGCTTCATAGGGGAAATTATGCACGGCCCTACATCAGATAATGGGTCTAGTCTCCAAAGTTCTAAGTAACTTGGAAATCCAAGCATCCTGCTCACACTAGCTCGAGGCTGAGTATGGAATCTGAGGGCATGCAGGTTGCTCTGGAAGTGAACATAGGGAGCTAGAAAGTACAGTAGAGGGTCTCGAGGTGAGGGAAGGAAGGGACACAGGTGACACAGAGCCTTGGCCACCTGTGTTCTGCAAAGTCAAGACTGTTCATTCCAGGAGTTAAAGATTGGACTAACAAGTCTCCGAATGGCCACAGCCACATGTTAGGGGAGATGGGGTTGTCCACCAGTTCCTATCAGCTACCTCACTCAGTTCTGCTTCTACAGGGGTCAAAAGTCTTCAGGCAAAACTATATGGGTTTTGGCATAAAGCCTTCACATCAGGCAATCATGAAACTGGCTTATGACCCTTGTTATACGGGAATGGTGTCTGGGTGCAACTCCTGTAATTCTTTTATTTTACAGAAGACAGATGAAAAGACTCTTCAAATGTAATCCCTGAAGAATGTAAATGTCCACTTGCCTTCAGAATTCATTCTGACGTTAGCATGATCCTGAGATGAGCACCCTGATCATCGTAATCTCCTACAAATGAAGCCTGGGAGCACGATGGCTCTTGGATCTCTTCTGCCCTTTGAAGTCATCTGGGCCATAGTCCGGATATAGCTGACATCTTGGTGTGTCTTTAAAGCAAGGTAAACACCATGCAGTGGCCAGTAGAATGCACGGCTTCACTCAGTTCACTCAGAGATCATTAACTGTTTGAAAGTAAAGGACAGATGGGTGGGCTGAGCAACAGGTGTGGATAGAGAGGGTTTTCTCCCAGAGTGAGGAAGGAGCACCTGGCAGTACCCAGAGAGCCAACTCCTGGGACTGCCCCGCTCACCCCCAGCCATAGTTGTTTATCAGGAGGCTTTGTTCAGCAGCCGTGCAGGAGCATTGACAGGTAGCTCTTCCCCCACCCACAGGACATCTTGTAGCATCAAAATTACCTTTACCTAGCAATGCAGTCCATGAATCTTTTCAAAAATATAAATGAGGCCATCAATCACAAACAACAGCTTTTAAGAAAACTGTATCTAGAGTTGGTATTTAATCAGTATTGTCTCAGTACTCAGAGTGAAAATCACACATCCTGGGAGATGCGGTAGCCTGGAGTGGAAACTCTGCAGATCTTTTTCCAGTTGATCTTAATTCCGCGCCCCCCTTATTTTGTCCCCTAGTGATTTCTTGATACTATTTTATTCCTTGTAACTTTTTCTCTGATGGTTGTAGGCTGGCTTATCTCTCAGGTCACCTCCCTGGTTAGGATTGATCTCTCAAGATCAGAGGGGTCCTTAAATTTCTTTATTGTGTGTTCATGCACGTTTATGTGGCGGAGCATGCACATTCAAGTCAAAGGAAAACTTGAAGGAGTCGGGTCTCTCCTTCTGCTATGTGGATTCCAGTGGTTAGACTTAGCTTGGGCTTTATCCACCGAGCATTCCGCCAGCCTTAGATCTAGTTTTTAAATATATTTTATAGTGTTCATAACTTTGTAGCCTCTAGATGCTTGTGTTCCCCCTCCCTCAGGGACTTTGAGACTATGAACAGATTTCCTCAACAGTCACTTTTTTGACCCCTTCCTTAGGTCCATGTGTGGGAAGAAGCCAGATGCCCTCAGAAGCAATGCATTCATGAAACAAGATGATTTATATACATAAAAAGTCCTGACAAAATTAGCAGAAAGGGGGAAAGTTTAGCAGAAATGGGAGTGGCAGTTTGCAAGCCATCAAAGGGAGACTTTCATCTCTCCTGTTATTGTAAGGCTGAGTTGTGTCTGGTCATCAGTCAACGAGCATGAGCCTTCAGGCTCAAATTAAAAAACGCATTTTATGTAATGAACTACGGTGATAGTGACCTATTAATAAATGTGTCTGCCTTGTTTGGGCACTGTAATATTAAAATTAAACATCTAGGTGTACATATTTGTCTAGCTATTCAACTATAACTTTCATGTAATTTTAAAAGAAATCAGACAAACAAGAACAGCAACAGCAAAAACAACAACAAAAAACCAAAACCAAAAAAAAAAAACAAAACAAAACAAAACAAAAAAACCCAAACACTCCTCACTGCATATTGCTGACTCTTCTACATGCATCCAGAGCTGCTTTGTTCCTCCCCGTGGCAGCCAGTGTTCTGGGGCTGCTCAGCAGTCACTGCAAAGCAGACTTAATGATGAAGCCCTCGTAAGCACATTCAATGTTTTAGAGCTTTTGCTCCTTATTTATGAGTGTGGAGTTTCTTCTCCCAGTCCCTGTGCCATTTACTCAAAGTTCTTGATTTTATGGGCTAGAGTTCAGTAGCAGACATCAGCAGCCCTTTATCTCTCTCTCTCTCTCTCTCTCTCTCTCTCTCTCTCTCTCTCTCTCTCTCTCTCTGTGTGTGTGTGTGTGTGTGTGTGTGTTTCCTGGGAAGGCTGCTTGAGTCATGAGCGATTGAGTTAGGATGAGTCTGTACACTGCTATAACTGATGAGCAGGCACAGGTCAAAGGTTTGGGAGTTAAACTCGTTCTAAAGCAGTGTTGTGACAGGTTCCAGTGTCAGAAAAAAAGTGTGTGAACCATGCAGCTACCAGGAGATAAGCGGAAAGAGGAGGGGTAGGGGACCCTGATGATGAAATCTGGTGGCTGCATCCCTCCCCACATTCTCACAGAGATTTATGGCTCAAGATGGAAACCGCTTTCCATTGCTGAGGGTTGTATCAGAGCCTGGCTCTCTTTTCTGATGTCTAGTGCCTGGGAGTGGTGGAGGAGACCTGACATCTTGTCAGAACCACTTTTCTCATCAGTAATTGTGCTGACTCAGCAAAAGATCCACACAGAAATCACTGCAGTAAAGACTGACTGAAGTCTTTGTCCACACTTGATTTGTTTGTGCTCTAAACAGAAACATGCCTCCATGTTCCTAGTGCTTCTAAGTCTCTGTAAGGTGAACCATAATACCTAGAAGTAAATCAACAGCCTACAAAAAATCCCGTCCCTACAATCACAATGCAGTCAACAGGATATGGACTTTTGGCAACAGGTTTTTCTAACTCAGTACTCTGGACACACAGCTGTTTACATTCTGTGTAACAGTGGCTTGTTCATATTTACAGTCAAGTTGATGCATTTCCCTGGGCATCATCTCAATGTGCAAAACACTCCAACTTCCATTCTTCTTCAACACCCTTCATGATGTTGGCCTCCTCTCAGCTTGATCCCTATGTTCTCAGCTCATGCCGAGTGGGTCTGTTGTCTTAGGTCATCCACAGCTCATGAAATGGCAATACATTCACTTCACATCCATACATTCTGCTTACAGGAGACTGATGCACCATTAACACAGATGCTTTCTCAAATCCCACGTGAGATATAAAGCTTTGGAACTGATGAGAACAACACCTTCAGAGACAGCAGGATGCGCTCAAGGCTTCCTGCATTTCATGGCAGGTTAGAGCATTATAAAAAAAATCACACAGACACTCAAGGGGTCCAGGCCTACCTCCTGGTTAGAAAAGAGTTTTTCTCCTTTCAGGTACATTAGCTGTATCCATCAGCACATAGATGTGACTCCATGTTCATGTAAAGAATTAACCTGCATGGGATGTCTACCAAACCAACAAATAGACTTGGGACATCTAGCAAAAGCTTAGAAATGGTGTCACAACATCACAGACTCCTGTCTGCTTCTTGAAGTTCAGAGAACTGTAGGTAGCATATCCTCCAGGGGAAAAGAAGAATTGCAATCTCTCTCCCCTTCTCCCATCATAGCCCTGCCAGCTCCGTGTATACTGAGGAGAAGTGAGAAAGGACGCATCCATGTTGAACATCTGAATGACTGGGATGTGAGAACCCATCTCCCGGTGCTTGCCTAGAACTCCAAATGCAGTCATGACTTAAAATGGAGATAGCATCTCAGTATTGTTCCTGTGTGAGTGTGTAACACTGAATGAGGCAGGCTGTACCACCTTCCGCAGGAAGCCCAGCTTCAAAGGCACAGCAAGGAACTCAGGCACATCAGACGGAAGGCATCTGCAGCTTCAACTCAATGGGTCTGGCCCCCAAATGGTCATAAATTATAATTGCTTCCTCTTTGGAGCACTCTCTGTGTCCTGGTTCTGAGTTATGCCATCTTAGAATAAAGCCAAACTCTGCTTCCCTCATGAGATACCAATATCTCTGCATCAAAGCCTCTAAAGACCAACATGTGATCACCATGTACTCTGATCATGGGCTTTGAGCACAAGTTCTTGAGTGTTCTCAAAATTTACAAGGATGGTGACCTTGTGGACCCGACCTGAACTCGAAATTATTGCCAAACATGAAATAATAATATATATGTTTATGATGTCAAACATGTTTTTCACATCCTGCCTCTATCTGAAACCCAGCTAGAAAATCAGTTGCTGCAAAAAACGTGGGGAAAGAAGGCTCATTCTGGTTGATCACAGTTCCTAGATAGCCATATGGTACTAATTCAAGTAATGAACCCTGAGAAGCCTTCAGGACAAAAACCACAGGGGCTATCTATAGAAACCACCTTTATCACTGTAGTGGAGACAGGGAGGTGGTCGTTAGAGCAGATGAGCCCACTTCTGCTGAGACTACTCAGGCCCCTAGACCACAGCTGTGGTGGTGTGAAGCATGTTTAATAAAAACTCAGGGTCAGAATTTGGGGTTCAACCTGAAGATCTGAAAAGCAAAACAGACAACCACTGACTCTCACCTCGACCTCAGTCTGAAATGGTGATCCCGCCTCCCAGAATCTCAGAATGAGATTGTGTCAGAGAGCTGTCTCCCCCTGTTTTATATCCCTCTCTAGGGCTGGGATTAAAGATGTGTACCATTGGGATTAAAGGCATGCACCACCCAATTTCTATGGCAACCAGTGTGGCTACTGGGATTAAAGGTGTGTGTTACCATAACCTGGTCTGTAAGGCTGACCAGTGGAACTATTTTACTCTCAAATTGTCAGGCAGTCTTTATTTATTAAAATACAGTTAAAATGCCACTAGAGTCATGGCTGAAGATTCCTACAGAGACCCGCCTAGAGTTTGCTTTCAGCTGCTGCTCAGCCATTGGGTTCCACATGGAACCTGACTTCTCCAGAGCCATACTGTTTGCCTCCAGCTTGAAAGTGCACATGGCAGCAGGTGGATTGGTCCAACCACAGTTGGCCTGACTTTGAATTCTGTCTACATTAGCATGAAGGTGAGCTGTTGTGTGTGCCTTTAACTCTGAAAGTTGGACCTTCTTCGCAGATCCCCTGACTGGGTATGTGGGGGACGCTCCATCTCAGGGCTCAGCTTTTGTTGGTGACAGAAACCACAGTCATGTGTTCCATTAGCACTGGATGACAATCAGATTCCACACCTAGCTCTCTGTGTTCTCCAGGCCAGGGCTCAGAAAGGGTCCCTAACCCATCCTGTCCCACTACTCTTTACAAGAAAGCGTCATGCAGGGCTTTCCATATACTGGAGTCCCAAATGTCATGAACGAAACAAGGTGAGGAGGATGAGCACAGCATTGACTGTGTCTTCCTGTGATAAGCATGAGACAGCTCCAGGTTCATCAGCACATGAGTCAGGGGAACATTACTCCACCCCATATAGCTAACTGAACTTTTCCACATAGACAACGGTTTTAGTTGGCAATCCTTCAGTTTTTGAAGAACACATCAATGTTTATCCCATACCAAATGGTCTGTCCTGAAAACATAAATACAAGCAACATTATACAGATTGAACAGGATGTATTTAGGAATACACACACACACATACACACACACACACACATATATATACACACATATACATATACATGTATTTGTATATATGGCACAATAATAATTAATTAAAAAGAGGCTATGAATTTGAAAGAGAGCAAGAAGGAATAATGCAAGGGTTTAGGGGAAGAAAAAAATGATGTAACAATATTATAATCTCAGAACATAGAGTAAGTAAATGAAACGCATTCAAAGCAAGGTGCATCTACTTCCAAAACTGCCATCCACTATCAGGAGTGCCCAGTTTCTTAAGGTTCGACTTTACTCTGAGAATCAAATGAAGGTTGCATTATTTTCCTCTCTTCTTTTTCCCTCCAGCCCCAGCCCTTTCTGGACGCCCCCAACAAGGCCCCCAACTCCCATTCACAGCCTTTTGTCTTTTGATTATTATTGTTAAATACATGCATGCATATGTATGTAATTATGTGTGTGTGCACAAACACATCACAACCTGCTGAGTCTTGTTCTGCTGTTTGTGTGCATATGGTTTTGGGGGACTCCATACTTAAGTGCTGTATATTTCCACTTTCTCATCTCCCTTCTCTCTTGTCTGCCATGCCATTAATTCACTGCCTTCCAAATTCATGACCTATTCCTATTACACACATGCACACGCACACACACACGAGAGCAAATACGCCTAAAAATAAATAAAAGGAAGCCTAAATCTCTTTCATACAGAAGTCCTAGCCATTTGAAGACTTTCTGGATGGGATAAATTTTAACTGTGCCAAGTAGACCTTCCTTTGAAGTTTCTGCCTGGATTTGTGCGTGGCTGAGAGCATCCAGAGCAGCAGGAAACCGATAAAGCAGGGCCATTTCCCCTCCATGGTCCAGAATACAGCGGGTGACTGGCAAGGTGCTGCCAAATACAGAAGTCACCTTGATGCCTTGGTGCTACATTGCAGGTTTAGGCTTAGCTCGGCATTGAATGCACCTACTGATCTTGAGATGTGCTTCCCGCCATCCCAAACAGGTACATTTATGAGTGCCCTTGTTTGCCAACGTCAGCACCGCAGGCACCCACCAATCCTCAGACAAATATGCATCAGGGTCATGTGCCTCTGTAGGATTTATTTATATTCCTCTCACCCCTGCATTTGGGCACTTACTCTTTAAAGTGGTACGGTAAGAATTTTAGCCTAATTGTTCTCTCCAGGGAAAGGTGCTGCAAGGTCTTAAGAGGCAGGCTGGTAATAAGCTGCACACCTCAGCCTGCAGATAAAAAGCTTTATGCAAAATGAAGTAACTGTTTATTTTCTGTGGTGGCACTTGTTCAAGTGGATGGTTTAAATGTCTCCGCCTACAGAGAACCGACCTCAGGCAGCTTCGCATGAGAGGTGTGTGTGACTGAGCTGCAGCACCCAGAAGGCATGGAGACATAGGACAGAAAGTCGCTCTTTCTTCAAAGACTTTGAAGCTTTCCATAAGAAAGTGCATTTCACAGCCTAGGAGCAAGCTGTTGTGTTTAAGGGTGACTCACATACAAAGATGTCCCAGGCATTTATGTGTTAAAGGATTCACATCTCAGCTTCCCCGGTTAAGCCTCTTCCTGAGAGAAAGCACCCCAGAGTGTTCCGTGATTGGAGCCGCCCTGGTACCCTGGGACGAGAGTGCTGAGTGCCTTTGACACTCTTTCTGATGAGCGTTTTCAATAAAGCTCCTCTGACGGTGTCACTCCAGCCTGGTGTCTGAAGCCATTCTCTTCATCTTTAGGCAGCGTTTAGCACTCTTCATAGAAGTGGGCTCGTCAGGACCAATTACATCCAAAATGCAAATAAATCAGACAGGAGCAGTGAAGATGGATTCACTTTTAATCTTCATTCCCTTCTACTGCAAGAGCTGTGTTTGTAACGAAATATTGCAAAGAGACCAGTGTGAAGGAAGAGGCAGAAATGGAGAAGGCCTAAGGCTAGGTGGACCTTGACTGCCTGAGGACATGAGGAGCCCACCCCTCAGCCTGTGCTCTTGCTGAGGGGTTGTTGCGGAAATTCTCCTGACATCAGGCCTAGAGAACTGCATGTGCTTCATCCCAGGTCATCCCAACATCTCTTGAGACAGGAATTCTGTAGTCAACTTTGACCAGACACACAAAAGTTTGCTAAGACATACAGAACAACATTGTTTTACATTGACTATCTCACATTCTCTCTCTCTCTCTCTCTCTCTCTCTCTCTCTCTCTCTCTCTCTCTGTGTGTGTGTGTGTGTGTGTGTGTGTGTGCATTCACATGAACGTGTGAGTGCTTGTACATGAGTGTGTGTGTGTGGGGGGGGTGTCAGAGACCAACCTACATTTATTCCTTAGGTAAAGTCCCCCTTTTATTTTTGAGTAAGGGTCTTTCACTAAAGCTTACCAATTAGGCCAGGTTGACAAGCTGGGGAGCCCACGAGATATCCACCTGTCTTTGCCTCCCCAGTGTAGAGAATGTTCCACCAAGCCCGGTGGTCATTTTTCATAAATACTGGGCATTGAACTGAGGTCTTCAAGCTTGCATGGCAAACATGTTACTTGCTGAGACATCTCCTTAGCCCCACACAAGGGCCACCCTCTGATTGCATCCATGATGAAGGCTTTAACCAAATTCCCCCCCCCCTTTTTTTTGACTCAGCATTGCTCCAAAAACGCTGTGGTAAACTGATCCCATAGCGATTATGATGACAAAAATGCAGTGGTTAACTGATCCTATAGCGATTATGATGTCCATATAGCCCCCATCTCTCTTCTATTTTTTGATGAAGCAGTCATCAAAATATTGACTTACTGATGTGATGTCATATTCAGAGAGGAAAATACCACTACTGAAACTGAATCAAATGATTGCAATAATGATGATGGGCATAAGAACATCTTTCTCAAGTCCAAAATATTGTTTATCTTACAGTGGAAATTAAACTCTTAGTTCACAGACGTAATCTTGGATTTCTCTGTCTACAGGGAATAGGTTCCCAGGTATTCTGATTTCTTCAGTGTCCCGAGCTCGAGAGGGTGAGGAGCTGTTTCTTGGTGATCAGCTTCACACAAAACCAGCCATTTGTGCCACAAAGCTGCACAGACTTCTGGCTGCCAGAATGTAGAGTGCTGAAGTTGATTTCAGGAAATAAAGAGCCTCGGAGTTGCTAACAGCATAGCGTGTCATCACAGCAGACCTGGATGGAAACCGTGGTCAGGGCCCTGCCAGGCGGCTCTCCACGGGATGCCTTTGGCATAGTCTCGTGCCCTGAGTGTAGAGGTCACAGTGAAACCCACCCCCTTACAAGCCTTAACTATTATATAAATATAATATGATTATAGTGTTCAGCAGAACTAGTTGATAGAATCTGTCATAACAACAGATATCGGGGTGTTCCATTCTTTAAGATGAGGAAAAAAAGACCTACAGCAAGTTTGAACTGCCAGAGATATTACATTTGAAAGCAGTGTCCTTTAGGCCCCTCACAATAGGGCTACTAATCATCAATAAATTCCAGGACATTCAGCACCCACCTGACTGACCGTGCAAAGCATTGTAAAGTCAGAAGAGCTGTTCTGCCCCACCCCATCACACCCAGTTTAGAGTTTGTCAGATGTCTTCCCATGAACTCTGAGGACTGATGCTTCGCTTCAGCCATGTGCTGGGATGATAGCATGGGGGAGATGTGTCTGGAGCATGGGGTAAACATGTCACACTGTGGGAACTTCGAGAGTCAGAGTGAGGTCACCAAGGAATGACACGCAAATTAGCCCCGGTATGCCTTTGTGAATGGTTTCGTTGTCACTTCCTGAGTCTCTGAATTTTAAGGGGGTCTTAGGCGTCCCATAACACATATGACAAGACACTTGGCTAGTTAAGCAAGGTCTGTCTGCCCTCAGTGTTTCCATCCTGGAGCTGCCGTCGATCTAGAGTATTCCCCAAGCCACTTAGAGCGTTTGGGTTTCCACACCACCCTCACTGCTTTGCCAGGCAAGAGAGCGGCACTCAGTGCCTCCTCCTCCACCAGCATACTCTGACTTGCCGCATGTCACTGTGTGTCTGTGGCTTCCTGGAGGGTTCTGTACACTACTGGGATCTCATAACATTTCAACATCAGATGACTCAGTGGAGATCTTCCAACTCAGCTGCTTCCCACACCAGGCATGGCCCCAGTGTCCTCCTATAAATTTGGATCTCATTTTTGTATTTAATGTGTCATCTACTGTGGGAGATGACTTAGCCTGCATGTGTTTTCAGGAAGACAGAATATGTGACTAAGGTCTTAGGTATCCACCATGGAATAGTGTGAAGAGAGCTTTTGGAGTATTTCTGGGGACAGTTGAAAGTGGTCACCCAGCATTTAATCTTCCTTCACGAATGCTGCAGTCTTCTCTCCCAGCAGAAACACGCCATGCATGCACCGCTCACACAAGCTATCATTGCTTGAGCCTCTTTTATAACAGTTGGCTGGAGTCTGGCCTAGATGCCTTTCCCAGCTCCACGTTGAATTCAGAAGGAGCCACTTCTGGGGACCAGGGAAGGTGGAAGGCTGTCCGCTCCAGTCAGGTGACTCAGTTTCTCCTAGAGCTTTTCAGACTGCAGAGTGAGCATGGCATCGGAGTGGGTGTCCTTCCTCTGCACGTCGACCATGTGCCCATATGGCAGGCCATGTAGAACAACACCTTGTCAGAAGGACAGCACCTCGCCACCCCTGAGGTTGCCACCCAGAAGTAGGTCCCTTATCAGAACAAGCTTAGACAAATATTCCCAGTTTCCTGTCTCATGACTGTCTGGCCTTTTATCAAATATTCTCTGGGAGGGTTCACTAAGTAAATATAAGAACAAGCATTTGTAGGTGCAGGCCGCTGTACACGCCAGTGTCTGCCTAGCTATCCATCCTGGTTGTGTTTGTCATTTCCAGTGTGTGTTAGGTTACAGCCTGAGATCTCCACCAATCACGCTCATTATTTAAATGAGACAAATGAGCTGTTGTCAGGGAACGTGATCTGAGTGACTTTATTATTCTGACCTAGTGTCAATGCCACGACCTGTCTTGGGCTGCCGGTGGCAAGAAAAAGAGGCAGGCTGTCGAGGTGACAGCGGCCTCTCCATAAATCAAGAGTCCCAGACGTTATGATAACTTTTATTAAAGAGCAAATGGATTTCTTGACATTAGGCTTTTATACATTCCAGTCGGTGAAGTAAATGGAACCACTTTTCCCCAAAGAGATGAAACTGATTCGGCTCCTGTGAGGGGAGAAAAGAAATGCTTCTCAATTGACTGAACTTGGCTGGCGTCTGTTATGCATATGTAATGACCGCGATCATAACAAACAGCAAGGGTGGTGGGGGGGGCTGTGTGTGACTCCTGCGGGAGATGCTGCGGCCAGTGATTGCCGACAGGGGGGTCGGGTCAGCCATCCATCCAAACGGTAACATTTACAGCAGGTTATTTTACTTCAAACCCTTATTAATACATTTCATAACATAAGGGGGCGAAGCTAATTAGATGACAGAGATGTGATCGATGGTGCTCCCAGTCTTCTGTGCATGTCCTCTGCCCACATCCCCCTCAGGCTCCCAGTAACCACAAGGTGTGTGGTGACTTTTCCTAAGCTCTGCTGCTTTCTTTGTCAGTTCTGTTGAGATGTGAGAAATGGCTCATATCTCTGAAAATGGCCATTGAAAAAGGCTGTAATAACCCATCTGCATTGTGCAACATTACAAGAAGTAAGTGTCATTGCTGAGAAATCAGAAGCTACACATTAAGGATTATTTAGAGTAAAATAATATATTTTTAGAAGTTATAAATATCTACAAAATATTAGAGTCGTT